>NC_034599.1:88810741-88854578 GCF_900095145.1 Mus pahari
AGAGAGAGAGAGAGAGAGAGAGAGAGAGAGAGAGAGAGAGAGAGAGAGAGAGAGAGAGAGAGAGACTGAACATATATACAGAGGAACCACAAGGAGGATTCTTTCCCTGCAAGTCTAATGTCTTACATAAGCAGGATGCTTCACCCTGGTGCAAGCCAATTAAGGCAAAATGACAGCCTTATGGCCACTGGCACACCCAGACCCTTGTTCACAGCTCTCCTGGCTATTCATAGCTCGTCTTTCATTTAGCGTCTCACTAGACTTTTCTCTCTAGGTTCAGATCGTATGGTTTATCACTCAGCACACCACAAAGTGCTCCGTGGAGAAGGATTTAGATCAGTGTTGAGACTTGTCAAGATACCGGCAGTCAATTGTGAACAGCAGACAGGAACATCTAAAAGTCTGGAAGGCCAGGTGACATGCTAGAGTTGTGTATGGACAAAGCTACAGTATGGCATAGACAGTTAAGTCTGCAGGACTTTTTGCACGTGGCTTACTAAGTTCAACACTTGCATGGGGGAGCTTCTCACTAGTCAGTTCCTTAGTGCATAAAATTGAGAGTGGGATGTACCCAAGGATTGCTTTGTAATCAGCAGGGGAGGGGCACTCACTCTGAGAAGTGAGGAGATCTCATTAGACTCAAGAGAATAAAAGATAGATCTTAGATCTGGGGACAAAAAAAAAAAAAAAACTGGGACATTGATGACAACCACCTAAAGGAGGCCCTTATTTGTTCAGAAGCTTTTCCTGAGCTCTCACTCCCTAAATCGCTCCCCACCCTCCCTCTAATTGCAGGCACATAAAGCCATCCTATCCTGGAGCAGCTTTCAGCATTAGCAGCAATAAGGGTAGGAGGCATCCGTTGGGATGCTGAAGGAAGACTTTATATAAACGGGGATATCAGAAGCCAGCCCAGTGGGTCAGCCGTTTTTGTTTTCAGATGAGGTCTCAAATGTAGCCCAGGCTGGCCTCTAATCTAACTTGATAACCCCCTCCTGCTTCAGCCTCTGGAGTAGTTTCAATTAGTGGTACATACCTCCACGCCCAGGTCCCAGCCAGTCATTGTTGAAGAGGACAGCACAACAGGAACAGGACAGATGGAACATCACAGACTCCACAGGGTGGCTGAGAGTAATGCATGAGGCAGGGACAGACATCCCAGCCCCAAAGAGCAGCAGAGGCAATTCTACTTCTCCTTGCCTGCCAAGCTGATTTTCCAGACTTCAGCACATCAGACTTGGAGAGTCACCAAAGGTTTCTGAGCAGGAATGATGACTTGATCCCAACGCCTATCCAATTATCAACTCCCCCCCCCTCCAAATAAACATACAACCTGAACAGTCAATGCCAAGGGAATATTTCTGTTTCAATTAACAACTTCCCAGAGGCAAAGGGAGGAAGGGTGTTCCTTAATCCAAGGAAAGATGTGTCAAGTAAGATAATGGCTTGGGATCAAAACTTCCAAGCACACCTCAGAATACTAAGATCTTTTTTTTTTCTCTCTCTCTTCTGTTTTCTCCTCCTCTCCTTCCCTTCACACCTCCCCTACCCCCATCGATGCTTTTCTCCAACTTAGGGTTTGCTGTGTAACATATTCTGGCCTGGTATTCCATACACCAGTTCAGGTTGGCTTTGAACTCACAGTAGGTCTCCTACCTCGGCTTCCTGAGTGCCAGGATCACAGGAATGTGATGTCAGACTTAGCTCAACTGAGGCAGTATTTCCTAAGGCCCACTGCTGATATGCAAAGGGCTGGGCAGACGATTTCCTTTCCATTTCCCCCTTAGACACCCAGATACTCAGCCACCTTGCTGTTTAGTCTGCACCAGGCATCACTCAAATTAGAAACAACTGTATTTCCCTTTATCTACTGCCTACATATTTCCCCCATCAAGCCTTCCTTCTCTGCCCCCTGGACCACAACTCAACAGATGAAAAATTTCCAGTTCCTGTCAGCCACACAAATAAGCTTGTTTTTAATAATGAAAGTCCACTCTCTGACCCAGGCTAGTTTCCATCAAAAAAACAACAACAAAAAAATCAGCCCCACACCTGTCAGTGCTCAGCTTCCTGTACTTCAACAAACCAAGCTCTGCCCCTTCCACTTAACCCTGGAAGGCATGGGGAGTGGGCGACTTTGCCTTCATGGCCCCTTTGTGTATCATCCATGCCTCTTCTGGAGTTAGAGTTAGAACAGAAGGACAACACAAAATCGACATTCATACTACCTAGCTAATGTTCATAGGACTGTGTCGGTGCCACGGGAAGACCCAGACACACATACACACACACACACACACACACACACACACACACACTGCACAGGAAGAAAAGCCAAACCTTTCTCTGCCATAGCGAGGGCCTCTATCAAACCACTGGATCTTCTTCTGATCTTCTCTGATCATCTCTTCATGTAGGTGGGAGCTGTTTTTTGTACTTATGTGTAAGGTTTTGGTCAACTCTTAAATGTGCCCAGCACGTGTTCAGCCAAACTTCGGAGGAATTTATGATCTAATAGCTACTGGCTTTGGCTTTTCAGCAGAAGTGCCAGTGTATATCTGATGCATATTCAAATTGTCACTCCCTGATTGTGACAAAGCCATTCCCTCCCACTCGTTCATGAAACCACAACAAATGAAAGGAAATGGTGGTGGAAATATTGCACAGGAAATCTCCAATCTACTATAGTTTAATATATTGTTATAATTTTTAATATATTGTTAGTCAACCTGATATCCTAATAACTAATAACTGATAACCAATAACTAATGCTTTGATGCATAAGTGTAGCTTTTCCTTTGCTTGGGGAATTATGATCTACCAAATAACTCCACAGAGAAAAGTCCAATTATTTGGCTACATAAGCTCTACAATGCCTTGCTAAGTATGACTCTGTCTCACATCGTGTGGGCAGGTAAGAAATCCCATCTAAGTATACTTGATGTCCCCATTCAAACCCTGACTGAGGCAGGAAATGCTAAGGTTAATGGGAAAGCCTATATAAACAGCACATATTATGAGCTAGAAATGGCGGCTTCATGTGTGCAACCTCACAGCACATTTTTGCAGTATTTCCAAACGCAGTCCTTGGGTTTTGAGTACCGTTGGTCTCTGTGACCTAATATGTGCTGATCAGTCTTATGGATATTGCTTCAAATTCACCAGTGCTTGGGCACGGATACCCACATTCAGTCAATATCCTGTTGCAGTCAGGGATTTAGTACACACGGCAAGTTGTTAAAAGCTAACAACTACAGAAAGCATTGGCCTCTGTCTCTGAAAGGCAAAGGGTGGTGGAAAGTCACTAAACTTTGTCAATTTCTTACACAGTTCTCAATGATACAAAACATTTAGACTCATAAGCCTGTTGTTCAGCTAGCAAATATCCATGAGCACCTACTAGACTCAAGATCCTATGGAACCAACACATGTACCAACCAATCTCTAAGACTAGGGATACTGGATTCATCTGATACCACTGCAAATATATTTGCAAGCATATTTGCCTAGGGAGTGAACTTCAACAAGTGCTGTGGAATGGGGGAAAAAAAGAAAATGAAAGCTCATTAAGAGGAAGAAAAGAACATGCATTCCTAGCAGAAGACACTTGGGAATAGAAATCAGGTTCCATGGAGAGGGGCATTTTGGAAAACTGAGAAGGAGCAGAGAAAGAATATGACCAAAATATATTGTTTGAAAAAAAATAAAAATAAACCCTAAAATGTATTTAGAAAAAGAAAAAGAATTAAATTTTAAAGAGAAGACAGATCTAGGGGTGGAGTTCTGAGATTGGGAAGTGTGACTCACAGACAAGTCAGGTTTTTCTATTTGACAGATTGGATCATGCATCTTCTAATCTTTGCTACCCAAAGGATGGCCCACAGACAAATGGCATTGGCATTGCCGGACTGGAAGCTTGCTGTAGAAGCAGACTCTTGGGCCTGTTATAAGAGATTAGTGCTCATATTACAAAAAGATGTCTCCAAATGAATCACATGTATTTGAAAGTTTGAAAAAGCATTGGTCTATGTTTCAAGCATTAGCTTCACACACACACACACACACACACACACACACACACACGAACACAAGGAAAACAAGAAATCCACTTGGGTAGGCATTCTACACAGAGAGCTATAACGTCTCGAAGGATGTCCTATAAAAACCTAAAGGACTGAAGGACTGTGCCTCCATTTGGCACCCATTTCCTTCTGTAAGAAGCAATATTTGAACAGCTACTTTAAAAGTTCAGAGAGCCTTGTACTATCTAGCAAGACAGCCAGAACAGTGCTGAATAGGATCTCACCTGTTTATGGGCCAACATTTGTAGTGTGTCATGATGTAATCACATTATTTATAGCTTCAACTTATATACTTACACTTCTGAAAAAGAGCTGTACTGAAAGAAAAACATGCAGTAAGTCTATCTGAATGGCCTGGGAATAAATACCAGGTGGAATAAGAAGGTAAGGAAAAAGATACTTCAAGCACCTTGGGGGACTCAGACATTTTGACAATAGATATAGTTCTGTTGCTGGCAATTCAAACAAAAAGAGACATGTGATGAGCAGCTAAACTTGACTTATCATGAACATTGCTCTCAAGGGAAGTATCAATATTAGGAGGAAGAAATTAAATATTTAGACAAAGAGTAACTAACAATTTGAATTCCAAAAATCTTCAGACAACAATAATAAGTGAACTGTAATGTTTTTGCATTGTGTAGCCCTGTCTTCATAACAGAGAATATCTACTGAATTTTCTGTCCTCCACTACAGCTCTTAATGCAACCTGCAAAATCAATCTATAATTAAACTTGTTGACAGAAACTATGCTCTCCACTATACCACCAACACCACACCTATGATCAAAATTGTAAATATACTTCCTGTTGTTCTCTCCTTAAGAACTGACAGTGGAATTTTCATGGCATTCCCAAGTGTTAGATCTTGTCTAACATTCACAACAACCACAAGGGTGTTATGACCTTCCCTTTCTATATGACAATCAAACCCTGAATGATTGAGGTACCTGCCACCATCTTAGAAGTAAATCTGAGATCCCTGCTCCACAGTCCACTATGCTTGAAGTCACAGCAAGATGCCCATTCCTGAAAATCAGGACTTAATTTCGGTGAGCTCTCTCAAAATCTCATTCCCAGCTACCAAATGACAGGTCTGAGGGGAAGTAATTCCTAGAGAGAAGCAGAAGATGGGCCCATAATATACAGCAGGACCATCATCTGTCTCCACTCAAGAAGTCCATTCTTAAAAGGAGCAGCAGGGGAGGGCCCTTGGTCTACACTCTCCTCGCATCCACGTGCTCCACGGAGGCAACTAAAACCTTAAAGTTTAAAGTCTAAAATAACTCTAGGAGTGGGGGAAAAAACAAGTCTATCACAATCAAAGAAAAAAATGGCCAAGAAGAACCAAAAAGGCCTCTGCTGGGATTAACCATCCAGTGACAAGTGTAACTGGCCAGAACTCAAGAGAGGTAGGACATCAAAAGTGAGCCTGCAGAAGACCAACGGGGAAGTGAGAACGCCGTGAACAGCAGAGCCTCACAGCAGAAGAGCACAGAGGCTGGGACTGCAAAGTGGCCCAGAGCCGTTCACTTCCATAGGTGCCTTCCTGATGCATCATTAGCTAAGAACGAAAAGATGCAGTTTCTCCCTGCTAGTCATTAACTCACTCCTAAGGGAACCCACTGGAATAGGGCAAGCCTGCTCCGTGGTCTTCTTGCTGACTAACCACGCTTCCCTTTTTGCTGGTGTGGTTAAGGAGCTCTGAGCTTTCTTGTAGTCTACCCATAGGAAGGGTTCAGGAGTGGATGTTGTCTGTTTCTCTGAGGGTTTGGCTTCACATTTTCTACACAAGTAACTGTGTGTGTTTTTATAAGCTATATTACATTGCCTTTGCAATAGTGGGATAAAGGTGACAGATAAAAACCAGGTATGGTGGCAGATGCCTGTATCCCCAACACTTAGGAGCCTGAGGCAGAACCATGACTTCCAAGCCAGCTTGAACTACATTAAAAAAACCTTATATCAAAAGTAAATAGATAATATAACTGATAAAGAGAAAGGGAAAAATGAAAGAAAATGAGAAAACTAAGGAGGGAATCCATCATCGATCGTATGTATGGTGGGGGGGTGGAGGTGTTGCTGAACAGTCCATCCTAAAACCTGTCCTTCGTAAAATACACCATTGGGAGGAACAGAATGAAACCATCCCAACCCTGGCCAGAGTCTCATCTGAGTCCCACAGGAGATGGCTGACGGAACCACTCCCTTAACGAGCTCTTGTCAGTGGTTCCCACAATGCCCACAGCTACCGTAGCTAAGAAGTTGGCTGGCATGTGAAATCTCCCATGCTTATTATTATTATTATTATTATTATTATTATTATTATTACTATTACTATTATGGAGTTGATTCCATTCAGAAAACTGTAGAAAGCACTCAGCTCTGTGGGTTTTGATCATCTCCCACTCATGTTGCTCCTACAGTGAAGGCCATCAATGTGCATCTGCCCATGACACCCCCTTTCCTGGGAGTCCTCGCCTCACCTCCATCTTTCCAACAGTACCCACTCTATCCGCTGTGAGATGACATCTCACGTGATTCTAAAGTTTCTTCCACTGGGTTAGCTGCTCTCTTACGACCGAACTGTTTGGATCACATTTGGGTATGAACCCTTAGCAGACACGTGCCTTGTAAATATTTCTTTTTCATTCCATGGATTATCTTTTCATCCTGTTCACTATCTCCCTGTCTGTCTAAAACTCTCTTGTTTGATGTAATCCCACTTGTCTATTTGTCTTGTTTGTGCCTTTCAGCTCACACCCAAAGAAGTCATCATTGCACACTAGGCTCATGGAGACTCTCCTCCATGTGTTTTTCTAGCGATTTTACAGTTTCATTTTATTTTTTTATGTTGAAATCTTTAATCCCCTTTGAGTTGATTTTCATACATGGTGTGGGGTAAGAGTCTAATTTTATTTTTTTATATATCTGTACATATCTGTATATATCTATTCTCATTTTGTTTATGGAAAGTACCATCATTATTTCCCCGACACTGTTACTGAAGATTGAACTGTAAATACACAGAGGTATCTTTGCGCTCTGTTCTGTTCTGGGAGCCCATTGTTTGGATCGCTGTAGCTTCGTGGCATATTTTGAAGTTAAGAGTGCAACGCCTCTGTGTTGCTCGTTTTGCTCAGCTTTGGCGGCGTTGAATCTTTTATGCTTTGATACAAATGCTAAGATTGCTCCCTTCACGTCTATGAAAAGAAAAAGGATGTCATTAGAAGCCTCACGACCACTGCGCTGAAAATGAGAACTTGGGTGGTGTGAACATTTCATGGCACCAAGCCTCCCAGTTTATGGACATAGCACACCGAACTCGTTTATGTCTGTTTGTATTCCGACACGTATTTGGCCATTCTCAGTATACAGGCCTTTCATCCCCTTGGTTAATTTTCTTCCTAAGTGGATTTGGTGGTGCTGGTTTTTGGTTTTGTTTTGTTTTGTTTTGTATTTTGATTCTGTATGGAACCCGGGGCTTGGTGCATGTTGAACCAACATTCTGAAACTAAGCTACACTCACAGTTTGGGATTTTTTTTTTCCTCTCAATTTCCTTTTGGACAGTTGTGAAGTGATTTCTTTTGATGACCAAAGGTTATCGATTTTGAAGTAATTTCTCCACTTTCCTTCTCATGTTTAGTGATTTTTATGCCCTGATGGGTGTTGCTGCTCTGAGATTACTATGATATTTCTTTTGTTTTCTTTCAGAAACTTTCCAGTTCTGATTTTTTTTTTAATATTTTGTCTATAATCCATTTCACTGTTTTTATGGATCCGTATTTGTTTACGGGCTGGTTCGAGAGTTGAGGCTCACTTGAGTCCAGTTGTCTCCACACTATTTGTTAAAAAAGACTGAGTAAACTTGGTCCCTATTGAAAACACCTTTTCATCTTAATCTGTAACAATCCTCTGATGTGTTTTGCCACCTGCTTCATATACTAGGAAACTTGTGCTCCATAGACAGGCTGTCCCTTAGGTGATGCCTGTGATTCAGAACCAGCCTCGCTATCTATAAAGGCATGCTTTTAGAAATCACGCTATCTGCATTTATTCCTTCAAACCAAACCCTTCTTCCCCAGGAAGCTTTCCTCAACACATGCAGTCCTCTGCCACCTCACTCACCAAAATGCCAATTGCACTCAGACTTCTAACTTAATCATAGTGGTAGGTCTCATACCAAGTTGTATAATTGCCCCTCTGGTTCTTTGAGGTTAACCCTCAAAACTGGGTTTCCCGATTGTGACAACCCTGTTTCGATGTATCAGAAGTCATGTCTGAATGTGATTGTCTTCTGTATCACCCATCACGGGGACAGGTGCACAGTAAATACTCGATATGGACCTTCTCTGGGTCCATATCGAGTTCACTTGCACTGTAAGTTCTGTGCCTCATGCCTTGCTCAAAGCACTGTGACTCACTTTAGTCCCCAGCAGATCTTGCCTCGGTCCCTCTGATAGTGACTGTTCACTGTCCTCTCACTCAGAGACTCTGAGGACATGGGGCAGACCCTTCACTGCCTCAATCTGCAGCCCCAGATGTGTTACTCCACTCACAGAAGAGTGGTCAATTTAAAATGCAGAAAGGGATTTATTTCAACATGATTATAAACTGCCAAATGAGCAATCTAAAATTAACCGTATTCTGATAAATGCAGTCATCTTTCACCTACAACACAGCCTTTCCAAAAGCCCGTAGACAGTTTACTATAGAAAAAGACTCAGGACAAAAATCTAACACTAGGCTGACTATGCAGAATTAGCAGGATTTTATGGGGAGAAGTCCCCTGTGCACAACTTAGAAATTGGGGAAATGGGCAATAGACTATTAAGGGAAGAGAAAATGGGGTTGAACTATTAGATCCCTTGTATCCTCTGTGACACAGCGAAGGAGAGAAAAAGAAGATGTGAGGTCAAGACCCAGTTCCATGCTGCACAGCCCTGTATCAGTCCCTTAATGTACCCATGGGCCAGGGACCTCTACCTGGCTTTCTGATCTGAGGGCACACAGGCACTTCAAGGACTCTTTAGACAACTACAGCTCTGCAGGACAATGATATCAGTGATCACTAAACAAAATTCTGCAGGCTTATGTTCTACACATGTGCCTCTCTATTGCCTGCCATGTCCTGAAGTACAAAGCCACACATCTGTCTCACCAGGCTAAGTTGTGCCTGTCAGCCACACAAGGTACATCTCACAGGAGAATAAGGATTCCTTCAAGATAACGCTGAGCGAGCATGTGCTGTTTTCACCCATAAGGCTATATCTAGAATCGGAACCTGGGAATCCCTGTAGCTCTTCTTATCCCTCTCATGAAGATCAGTAGAGACAGAGTGGGGAAGCTGCTTTTTAAACAGAAAGTCACCAGGAAACTACAGCTCTCACAAACAAGAAATGTACAGAGCTGTTAGACACAGAGGCATGACAAGAGGCCTGCAGACTAGAACAGGAAGCATTTAGGTCAGGAGGTTCATGGGGCGTCCCACCAAGTCATTTTAAGGAACTGAAAAGGCTGATCTGGCCAGAAGATGAGAAATTATTGAGTGTTATAGCCTGCAGGGAAGCCTACACTGGAGGCTCAAAGCACACCAAAAAAAATTCATCTAAGAAACAACACCATTGGAAGACAGTAGTGTCTGGAAGTTTGGAAAGCCCCAGGCCTGGGTCCCACTGTGAGATGATATGACACAGTAACAAGAGAATCCAAATTAATTCTTCAAATTTCTCTGTTTTTCAGAAGAGCTTACGGGAGCAATTTCCACCTGACAGTGTCAGCAGGTAATCATGAGGTAGGTGGCTGCCGTGGACACCAGAGGCTTCGGAGCAAGAGGTAAGACTGCCTCTAGAGAAACACAAGCTGATGGATCATAAGGACACAGAACAACCAGACGGTACAGAATGCAGAAAGAAAGGGAAGGTCCCAAAATGAAAGTCACTTCAGATGCAGTACCCAAGGCAAAAGGCAATGTTAAGTTGTTGCACATGAGACCCTGTGCTGTATGGGGACAGTCAAGATAGCCCTGTGTCGGAAAAAAATTTCTCAACAGAACACCACTGGCTTGTGCTGTAAAATCAAGAATTGACAAATGGGACCTCATAAAATTGCAAAGCTTCTGTAAGGCAAAAGACACTGTCAANAAGACAAAAAGGCCACCAACAGATTGGAAAAGGAATTTTACCACTCCTAAATCTGATAGAGGACTAATATCCAATATATACAAAGAGCTCAAGAAGCTGGACTCCAGAAATTCAAATAATCCCATTAAAAAATGGGGTATAGAGCTAAACAAAGAATTCTCAACTGAGGAATACCGAATGACTGAGAAACACCTGAAAAAATGTTCAACATCCTTAGTCATCAGGGAAATGCAAATCAAAACAACCCTGAGATTCCATCTCACACCAGTCAGAATGGTTAAGATTAAAAATTCAGGTGACAGCAGATGCTGGCGAGGTTGTGGAGAAAGAGGAACACTCCTCCATTGCTGGTGGGATTGCAAGCTTGTACAACCTCTCTGGAAATCAGTCTGGGGTTCCTCAGAAAATTGGACATAGTACTACCGGAGGACCCAGCAATACCTCTTCTGGGCATATACCCAGAAGATCTTCCAACTGGTAATAAGGACACATGCTCCACTATGTTCATAGCAGCCTTATTTATAATAGCCAGAAGCTGGAAAGAACCCAGATGTCCCTCAATAGAGGAATGGATACAGAAACTGTGGTACATTTACACAATGGAGTACTACTCAGCTATTAAAAACAATGAATTTATGAAATTCTTGGGCAAATGGATGTATCTGGAGGATATCATACTTAGTGAGGAAACCCAATCACAAAAGAAGTCACTAGATATACACTCACTGATAAGCGGATATTAGCCCAGAAACTTAGAATACCCAAGATACATTTTGCAAAACACAAGAAAACCATGAAGGATGACCATCGTGTGGATACTTCATTCCTCCTTAGAATAAGGAACAAAATACCCATGAAAGGATATAGGTACAGAGACAAAATTTAGAGCTAGGATGAAAGGATGGACTATCCAGAGACTACCCCATCCAGGGATCCATCCCATCATCAGCCACCAAACCCAGTCACTAATGCACATGCCAGCAAGATTCTGCTGAAGGGACCTTGATATAGTGGTCTCTTGTGAGGCTATGCCAGTGCCTGGCAAACACAGAAGTGGATGCTCACAGTCAGCTATTGGATGGAACACAGGGCCCCCAATGGAGGAGCTAGAGAAAGTACCCAAGGAGCTGAAGGGGGCTGCAACCCTATAGGTGCAACAACAATATGAACTAACCAGTACCCCCTGAGCTCGAGTCTCTAGATGCATATGTAGCAGAAGATGGCCTAATCGGCCATCATTGGGAAGAGAGGCCCCTTGGTCTTGTAAACTTTATATGACCCAGCACAGGGGAAGGCCAGGGCCAAGTAGTGGGAATGGGTGGGTAGGGGAGCAGGGGCGGGGGGGGGTATAGGGAACTTTCAGGATAGCATTTGAAATGTAAAAAAAGAAAATAATAATAAATAAATTTTTTTAAAGAGATTAAAAACTGAAAAAAAAAAAAAAAGTAAGATACCCCTGTGTCTACAAGCAAAGCCCACTGTCCCAAACCTGGAGAAACTGAGGTCAATGAATTCACACTCAAGAAAAAGATAGTCTACAGTTGTCTTTACCTAAATTACTAGAATACATTCTCAGCTTCAACTTTTAAAAGCAGAAAGATTTTTGTAATTAGGGATGAGTCTCGCCACGTCAGGCTCTGCAAGGAATTGATGTGGTTGAACCCAATCAGTTTTAAAGCATCCTTTTAAAAGTCTCCTTAGGTCATTGTAATTTTTAGAACCATGTGAAGAAAATAAGAGCAATGGGGAGCAATTAACAAGAACTCAATTACCCACAAATATAAGGGAGCATGGGTAACTCACCAACAGCCAAGAAGCCATTGAAACCACTGTCCATCTTTTATTAAGGACTCACCACAATGGAGGCCCTCTGCCAAGTACTTCACGTACAGGGGTTAGTTTAATTCTCCAGAAGACAATGGTAATAACAACATTGGCAAGACACACAGACCATCTTGTATACCTCTCAGATCAAGCCTTTGGGAGTTAGGACCCATTTTGTAGATAAGAGAATGTAAAGTTCTTGAATAACTTCTTCACAGCTAGTGTGAACCACAAAGTCAACACGAGTTTCTGGTCCCACCTCTATGCTTCAACTCTGCCAGAACCTCCCCGTGCTGATGAGAAATTTGGGCCTTGCAGAAGTTAAGTAATGTCAAGGAACACATGACGGTCAATGGAAGATGCACTCTTCCCACCCCAAAATCTATGCCTTAAACTTGATATTGTATTAAATAAACTCTAATAGTTTAATTGATACAGGAATCTTTTATTATTATTATTTATTAGATATTTTCTTTATTTACATTTCAAATGCTATCCTGAAAGTTCCCTATACCCTCCCCCCACCCCTGATCCCCTACCCACCCACTCCCACTTCTTGGCCCTGGCATTCCCCTGTGCTGGCTCATATAAAGTTTGCAAGACCAAGGGGCCTCTCTTCCCAGTGATGGCCGATTAGGCCATCTTCTGCTACCTATGCATCTAGAGACACGAGCTCAGAGGGTACTGGTTAGTTCATATTGTTGTTGCACCTACAGGGTTGCAGCCCCCTTCAGCTCCTTGGGTACTTTCTCTAGTTCCTCCATTGGGGGCCCTGTGTTCCATCCAATAGCTGACTGTGAGCATCCACTTCTGTGTTTGCCAGGCACTGGCATAGCCTCACAAGAGGCCGCTATATCAGGGTCCCTTCAGCAGAATCTTGCTGGCAAGATACAGGAATTTTATTTGAGACTATCATACAATTTGACATCGGGAAAATCCAAGGCCTCAAGCCAACAATCATGGCATGGACACAGAGACCCTTACTCCTGGCCCTGAGTTCTCAGAGCTGCTCTGGCCCAGCATTGCAAAGTGAAGTCTGGCAGCTCTCCTTCACTTCTATGAGCTGGCTGCCCCATCCCTTCCAGCATAACCCTCTCCAATGGGGGTAACACTGCAGAGACTATGGTGACTCACATGGAAGAGCAGGAAGAGCTACTAAGGAAAGGCAGTACACTTGAAATTTCTGGATATCTGCAGTTTTAAACCTTGGGTTCTCTGTCCCTGGCATGTCTGTCTTTCATAATTACTCTTCATAAACATACATTTATCATCTCTCAGCAAATAGCTCTGCTGTCAGGAACACCCAATGAAAGCAAGCCCTTCTGATGTGATCCTCATGGCATGGCCAGTTAGTGTAGTTGAGAATCACAGGTGTGGGGGACACTCCAAACCAAATTGCAGATCTCTTGACATCCCCTGGGTGTGGAGTAATTTTGGAAAACTTGGATCCAGATCATAGCATAAGGCTCTGCTCCTTACCAGGTAGTGCACCAGATACATCACGGGGATTATCTCATTGCTGTCAGGTAGACACTTGTGACAAATTGATCTGACTGTATTGAGGTGAATGACATAGCCACACAGAATACCATGTAGCAGAAAGGAACAGGGCTAAACCATTTTGGAAACAGAATCCCAACCCAATCCAATAAGACCAAATACAAAAGAATGTCCATTAAACTCAGGCTGTTGTCGGCAAGCTTTTTCTTGTAGGGATTTTTGTCTTGGCACTTTCTGAAACAACTCTGTGTGTGTGTGTGTGTGTGTGTGTGTGTGTGTGTGTGTGTGTGTGTGTGCCACTGTTGAAGATAAACAGACCCATTGTTCATGAGAACCAAGAACTCTCTATTAGAGAAAGACACTGTGAACAACAATTAAAGAAAGGATGCTGGTTGGTATTAGGTTAAAGGAAAAGGTAGCAATGTGAGCCTGTGGACATTTTTTGGTATTGTGATAAAAATATACATACCTGAAACACACTATCAAAGCTCTTTTGAAGGTGTGGCTCAAAGCATTCACACCATACACCTCAAATTGTTGTGTAATAGTCATTACTACCCACTTGCAGAATTCTTCAGTTATTTCCAACTGAAAACTCTTACATCCACTAAACAATTGCTCCTGCTATCCCCTCAATCAACCCTGTGCTAACTGCTTTTGTATTTTCTATAGGTGCATTTAATAAGGGGTTTATATAACACACATCCTATATGTCCGCCTTATTTCACCTTACATGTTTTCAGGGTTCATCCATATTGTAGTATGTATAAGAATTTTATTCCTTATAAAGAGGACTAATTAATACTAAGGCCCTTTCAAAAAGGTATGTGGAAACCTACTACTGTGGAAGTTCCCTACTGTATATGCACATATAAAAAGCATAAGTGGATTTACCATATAATGGGGAGACACCCCAACTAGACACTATATCCTACCAAATAAAACCTATAGAGCACAAAAAACCACTATAGGCTGTTCCCAATTCTATTGCAAACCCTCTGGAACTTGATAGTAAGACTCTATTGCTGAAAATGTCACAGGTTAGAACAAAGTGAGATCTAGCTGGGTCTCAACCTGAAGCTTCATCCCCACTGCCTGGCTTTCACTGAGCTGGAAGGTATTATGCACACACTATACCAGAGGAAAAAGCCATGGTCATTCTCACCCAGCTGTGAGTTCTGCACACTACAGTAATGACCTGCCTGACAAGGTGGGCCCACCGGTGCAATAGGTAGCACAAATGTTAGGGCAACTACCAACCACTTTTTCCCTTTTTTAAAATCTTTGAACCTATAACTTAATGACATTTCTCCCTTCCCTTTCCTTCCTCCATCCCTCCCCAAAAAGACCTCTCCTCAGTTTTTCTTAGTGGACTTAACGCCTGATCTCCAATATGGCCCGTGTGAGAGGCCAAGAACCATGACTAAGTAGCTTATGTGCTTTAAGTTATGTGACTTAAGTTATAACTTAATGACATTTCTCCCTTCCCTTTCCTCCCTCCATCCCTCCCCAAAAAGACCTCTCCTCAGTTTTTCTTGGTGGACTTAAGGCCTGATCTCCAATATGGCCCGTGTGAGAGGCCAAGAACCATGACTAAATAGCTTATGTGCTTTAAGTTATGTGACTTAGGTTATATGCCTTCCGGGCAAACCTACCATAACATTGAGCTAACCTGACATGGCATGAAAATGACTCGTGATGACTTATTGCTATACCTATAGATAAGTGCATCTTCCAGCTATCTTCAGAGTAACCTCTTGCAGTAGATGGTAGTTAACACAAAGATCAGTTTGTCAGTTGCAGAGAATAAGAGCCTTTAGAGTGTTGAGCCCTAAATGGGATGAACATCTGTATCACATTCCTCCCCTCGATGTGGAGTTCGGGGATAGAAAGAGTTTAAGAGCCAGAGGTGGTGGATAAAATCAAGGAAACTGTGTTTCCCAGACATGACATGACAGGGCAGTTGCACAGATGAACTCACAGTAGTTGTGACAGCATGTATAAGCCCTGTGAAACCTCAAGTCAGACAAAAATCCTAAGATGGAGAGGGGAGGTGGCCATGAAATTTCAACCCTAGCTAAGGATTTGATTGCTGGTGGGAGAGAGAAAGGTAGTTTTCCTTAATGGTGTGGCACCTGGTATGTGGAACACACTCCAAGGCGGTCCTTACACCCAGCCAACACAAAGAGGGCTGGATGGGTTTTTAAAGTGAGAGAAAGAGAGCACGACACTGGGTGGGTGGTAAGGTGTCTGAGGATCTTGGAGCAACTGCGGAAAGTAAATAAGCATGATCAAAACATCTCGTGTGAAATTCTCAAATATGAAAAGTTAAGATAGTATTTTTGAAGGGTTTTACTCTTTGTAGCTGAATAATATCCTGATGTCCTTGTACATGCTTTTTTGTTTAATCTATTCACCGGTGGTCACCTGAGCTGTCTCCGTATTTTGGCTGCTGTGCATAAGGCTGCTATGAACAGCATTTGGCTATGAATGCCCCACCAATGTCTAATACATGCACAGCAGCAATGTGTACCATGTGGTGATTTTATGTGTGGTGTTTTACAGAATCGCCACACTGCCTTTCACAATAGAGACACTTTTCACAGTTCCCAGGACATTCTAAGGTCCCAGGGTCTGCTCATTCTCCCAAATGCTTTCAGTTTAGGTTTAGAGGATCCTGGCTGTCCTGCTGGGTGTGATACAGAACTTTGTAGAGGTTTTGAATTTCTCTAAGGCTTGATGCTATTGAGCATCTTCCCATATTCTTTCCAGCTACTTGCTATATCTTTAGGAAAATATAGTCAGTGCTGATGGCCTTTGAAGCACAATAATAATAATAATAATAATAATAATAATAATAATAGCAATGAAGTACAATTTATCTGTTTTTTTCTTTTGCTGACCATTCTTCATGTATTAGAGGCAAAAGATTGCCAAACCATGAACTTTCCTCCTTATGTTTACTTCTAAGAGTTTTATAGTGTTAGCTCTTGATTTCATTTTGAGTATATGACACAAGGCGGGAGCTCAGTTTTATTTTTTTGCATGTGAACATTCAGTTCCCCAGAAACAGTTGTTGAAAATACTGTCTTACTTCATTGCACAGTCTAGAAACCCTTGTAAAAAATCATTTAGTCAACTGTGAACGTTTCTTTCTGAGCTTGCTCTTCTATTCCAATGGCCTTTAGGTCTCTCTTTTTGCCACTGCCATACTTTTTGGTTACTATAGCTTTGTAATGTGTTTTAAAGTCAGTTAGTTTGCTTCTTCTGGTTTGTTACCTTTTTAAATTAGTTATTTGTGGTCTTTAATAGCTATGCATGAACTTTAAACTCTTTTTCTATTTCTGAACATAAAAATACCATTTGATGTTTTGATAGGAATTGTATTGAATCCGTGGGTCACTTGGGGCAAGTATGGACATCTTAATATGAATGAAGTCTACCAATCACAAATACGGAATGTCTCCCTATCTATCAATGTCTTCCAGCAGCATTTTATAGTTTTTAGGGTAAATGTCTCTTGAGACACTAGAAGGAATGACTTTGGAAGTTTTATCATAAGAATATGAATAATAATTTGTCTTAGTTAGGATTTTATTGCTGTGAAGAGACACCATGACCAAGGCAACTCTTATAAGGGACAACATTTAATTGGGACTGGCTTACAGATTCAGAGGTTCAGTCCATTATTATCATGGCAGAAAGTATGGCAGTGTGCAGGCAGACCTGGTGCTGGAGGAGCTGAGAGTTCTTCATCTGAATCTGAAGGCAACCAGGACACTTGCTTCCACGGGCAGCCAGAAGATCTCTCTTCTTCCCTAGATAGAACTTAGCATAGGACTTCAAAGACAGGCCCCATAGTGACCTACTTCCTCCAACAAAGTTATTACCTTCTAATAGTGCCACTTCCCCCGGGCCAAGCATATTCAAACCACCACAATGATTGAACAGACAAGTTTAACCTGATTTAAAAATTGTGCAATGTATCAAGATATCACATTAATTCAACTTGTCAACATTTATGACTTAATATATTATATTGTCATATCTTAGTAAAAATAAATTTAATTTTTAAAATATCCAGGGCACATTAAAAGATGTTAGTAAATCCTTTGCTTCATTGTTAAATGTATTCCTCAAATTTTTATTCTTTCTGATGCTATTGTAAATGAAATTTTTTTCAAATTATTCATTGTCAGTATAGAAGTATGGCTATCTTTGTATTTTGAACTTTTATCCATAACTCCATGGCATAGCTTAGAGCAGCTCTCATCCTTGTGCAGTAGTTAGGACAAAGACTCATAAGTGGTTCAAGCGCCTAGAACAATTGTCTTGGTCTTGTTGTGGAATCTTCAGAGTTTTCCTCATATAAAATCAGAAAAATTTACTACTTCCTTTTCAACTTGAACACTTTTTATTTCTTTTTTCTTGCCTAATTGCTTGGGCTCCAACTTCCAAAACTATATAAATAGAAAAAATACTTCAGCATAAAGGAAATGCTTTTCCGTTTTTCGACCTCTGTGGTGGATGAGATTCTAAAATAGGGAACATATCTGTAGAAAAACTGATTTAAAAAAATACTAACAATAATGTGCATTTTAACACTCTACGAGTATTGTTTTCTTAGTTGTTATAATTCTGTAAGATTGAACACAGGCCGAACCCTAATAAAGGTACATGGGAGCTCTCTGCAAAACCTACAAAGATCTCCAAGTTGCTTCTAGAATATATGTTATAACCATCACTCTTGGCTGCCCATCAACTTGAACATGAGACCTTTTCCTGAAGACACCACACACTAAGATCAGCAGACATAGAGAAATCAAGATGGAACTGAACTGAACTAGAAACTTCCTCCCTACGAGGAAAAGCCTTTCTAGTGCTGGAAAGGGAAATGTGGTCTTCTGAGAGAGAGAAAGACACCAACAGTCGTACCCAGCTATAACGATTGTAAACAACAATAACAACCTACAAGTCAAGACATGCACACCAGAACAGGACAAGCACGCATTATGGAGGCAACCAACTGCTTTCTTGTTAGATTTGAGGTCTACTCTATAGAAGGGAACTCATATCTGGTACTGTACATACTAGAACCCTGATCAACAGCCCTGGCTAAGGGAGTCAGAGGTCCTAAGGGTTGAACTTGCTTACTACTGTTTTTTGAAAGGGGGGGGGGGGCATGTTACTAAACCTCCATCTAAACATTCATGTTTATATCCATAGATTAGAGCAGCTCTCATCCTTGATCAGACCCTTGAGCAATGGTTAAGATGAAATTCATAAGTGGTCCAAGCACCTAGAACAAGTGATGCTGAAGTATCCAGCCCTACATAAGACAATTATATCACCAAGGCTCAGAAAGCATCACAGAAGAGGGGATAGAAAGAATGTAAGAGCCAGAGGATGAGAAAATCTACAAGATACATCCTATGCACATGACACAGCCCAGCCACTGCACTCAGGAACTCAGAGCATGTATGATTACTTGGATCAGACCTTGGCAATAATGGGCCATAAACATGTTGCCATGGACAGATGATGGGCCTATAAGACTCTACAGTTAGTGGTTGTGGGAAAGGAGTATCATTTTCCTCAGTGATATGACCACTGATGAGTTTCCTGTTCTCCAGTTAATACCTCCATCCATGCTCATCAAAGAGCATGCAAGTCTATCTCTAAATAGACTCAGTGTGTCAAACACAAAAACAAGACATGAAAGTAGAATGTTGGAAAGAAAAGTTTCAACAGCAAAGAGGATGAGAGTGGGTAAGAGGAGGGTATGAATAAAAATCCTTAAGTATGTGTATGAAACTGTCAAAATAAAAAATAAGTAAAATGTTAAAGTCCAAAAAGATGTTGCTTTGGTGTACAAAAATAGAAAATAACACATTGTGTACACACTGGGTCTTGAAAGACCTTTAAACGGATGAACCCCTTTTCATTCTTCATAAATTATTCTCTTAGGAGATGTTTAGCACTGTGCCCCTCTGCAGCTTGAAGCTCCTGAAAGGAGTTTGTCTTTCAGTGTATTTAGGAAGAATTAGGTGGTGTGCTTTGGTTTATTTCTTTATTGAGGGAATTTCTCAAGAGGGATTTGTTTCATATCTGAAACATGAAGGTATCTTTCCAGGGTTGGTTGTGAACATTAACCAATGTCATGGTTAACAACACACTTCATCCATGATAGGTACTCAGTAAATACCCTTTCTTTTATCTTGTTGGCAATATTTTGGAACAGAAAAGGAAAGCAAGATGTGGTACCATTCATCTTAGAACTTATCAGCACAAAATGCAAATGTTGAACCAGATAACCAAGAACACCTTCCACTCTGGTCTTCCCAGGTGCTAAATTCACTACAAAGCAACAGTGTGCCCCAGAGCGATGTGCACATGGAAGACATTGGGGAGGGGACATGAGCTGTACAGCAGGCCCGGGCCAGGACTCCCTATGCATAGACAGAGATAGGGATGGGGCTAAGGAGAATTTGACAACTGAAGACAGTCGTGTCCAGGTAGGCGCCACTTCACATCGTCCAAGAGGCCAGTGGAAGAAACACTTGTGAGCACACCCTGACCAGGTGAATATGAGACAGAATCCTGTAGATCCGGGCAGGCAGGCTGAGTCATGTTTAGCCCAAAGGCAGGCGCAAGGGGGCTGGCTGTGGATGAACATGGGGCTCAGGGAGATGACTTGTATTTCAATGTGAACTGTATTTACCAGTCACATAAGTGTTTTAAACAGAGAAGTCGCATGATGGGACCATCGCCCAGTACTTCAGGCTCAGCTCTGGTGCCGAAAACCACAATCACTTTGGCAGCTTTCACTGGAAAGCGTGTTTAGATGCCTATAAAATCACCAGCGGGCCAGAGGAATGAACTGTGGGCTGTTCTGTTGGAACAAGGCATCAGGGAGACTGAGAACTGTTGAAGCTTCCTGGCAAAGCCGCTGGATGGCAGCTATCAAAATTATAAATACATGCATTTGACCTAGAAATTTCAGTCTAGGAGAAAAAAACTCAATTCTACTCTATTCTAGAAAATATATTCTTTAAAAATAACCATACGAACACAATAATGAATATGCAGGGTCTTCCAAAGGAATATTATCAACTAATGACTATATACACATATACGTATATAATTAATAAAGCACAAAATAAAACATTACAGAATCAGTAAAGGAATACATGGAAGGAGCTGGAGAGATGGCTCAGTCAGTAAAGTGCTTGCTGCACAAACATGAGAATCTTGTATTCAGATCTGTAGCACCTAAGCAAAAAGTTGAGTTCCCTGGCCTCTAATTCCAACACTATGGAGGGCAGCCATGTGCTTTGGGGCGTCAGCCAAACTGTTGAGCTCCCTGTTCAAATGTGAGACCCTGTCTTCAAAATAACAAAGTAGAGAAGTGACTGAGGAAGACACCCTCCATACACAAAGAATAGTATGGCATCTTTAAGGAAGACCACCAGGATCCCACTTTGGAGGGGGGAAGAAAGGCAGAGCCAAGGATGGTAATTCATGCCTGTAGTCCCAGAACCTCAGAGCCTGGGGCAGAGGATTGAGACAGCCTGCCTAGACTACATAGGGAGAAATGTAGTCGGAGAAAAATGAACAAACAAACAAAATAAAGCATATCCCATTTCTGTGTTTTAGAGGTGTATGGACTGAATAAATGAAAAATCCTTTCCATGGTACCTTCCACTCAGGCCATGGATCAAGAAGGCTTCTCTTAAGAAAAGCCCTGCCCCTTTGTCTGTAAGTAAGTCCCTGCATCACTTGACTCTGACTTGGGGACTAAGGTCTATCACTGGTCACCTTCAAAGTTCATCTTAAAATGATCTCAAGAAAACAAACTCCAACTTCAATCCAGCCCAGTAGGGATGGAGGCAGAGAACAATCCCATCAACATTGAGCTGGAACATATGCATTGAGCTGGAACTATGTAGGGAAGGTTGTGAACTGGCATGATCAGGACAGTTTCTCATGGTTTTGCTGATGTGAACAAGAGAGTGGGCCAATAGGAAGCCGGGATTTCACTGTCTTCTTTGTGCCTGCTACTGGGAAAGGTTGTACCAAAAGAATGTGGACAGTTGATGTATAAATAGGGACTGAAGGACAGATGATCAGGATTCGGATTGTTTGTGTGATGGATAGTTGTTTCTGTGGTAAAAGTTAAACTGTGAACAATTTTTAGCTTAAACAGAAAGGGGGAAGACATAGACAAATTTTAAACCAGTAACATGGCTGCTCTGGCAAGGAATCACATCCAAAGACCATCTAGGTCTGTGTGATCCAGCTAGAATGATACATATTTAATTCCTCTGCCTGGAATACAGACATGCCCAAACAATGTAGATTAAATTGGTTTTTAAAAGGAAGCAACCATGTTTGAAAGTGATGTCTAATCAAGGGACAGAAAAAGTGATGAATCAGAGAAAGATTTGTCAGAATGAGTCAGAGATAAGATACGCCCAACTCTCAGGAGAACAGCAGAGGATGGAGAGGCTACTTAAGAGCAGGGTGGGTAGAAAAGTGTGTGTGTGTGTGTGTGTGTGTGGTGTGTGTGTGTGTGCTTGTGTGTGAGTGTGTGTGTGTGCTTGTGTGTAGACAGAACAAGCAAAGAAGGAGCCAGAAGATTAGAACATATTGCCAAAGTTAGTATGAGGCCAAGCAAATTAATTCAATGAGAAGCCAAGAGAAGTCCATTTGAATCAGCCAGCTTGGAGAGAAGTTTTGAGCCAGAGCAGCTGAATTGAACCAGCCAGCCAGAGTTCAGAAAGAACTGAAAAGGGTGAGCTCATTCAGCAGTAAGCCTCTGAGACAACACTTACATTTGGAAAATACGTAACTTTTTCAAGTAGGGAATCAAAGGTCTGTAAAACATGGAAGAAAAGGATTGGCTGAGCATCCAAGTATACATAAATCCTACCCAGGTAGGACATCCTCAGGTCACTCCCAGCAGAGCCAATGCCACCCAGCTTTACCCACCCACCACAGACCATCTCCAATGGACTCTGCACTTCCTGATAATTGCAAACCCTTTTAGATATCAAGAAAAGGGATGAGGAATGGGGGACACCTGCCACTCTTTATAGGAATCACCCCAATGAGAGATAAATAAACCACAGTAAGAAGTGTACTCTGGTGCTGAAGAGGTTGACAGTGGAAAAATCTGTGTGTCTCATTTAGTTATTAAGCAGGTGCCTCATGCTGGCTATCTATCTAGATCTAGCAAATACATTTGCCTCTGGCTCTTCAAATACACACACACACACACACACACACACACACACACACACACGTTGAGAGCAGCAAGTTGAGAGCAGATACAATGTGTAAGTACTGAGGACTGAACCCAGGTCCTCTGCACAATCAGGAAGTACTTTTAACCACTGAGACATCCTCGTTAGTCTCCTTGACTGTGGTTTTTTTTTGTTTGTTTTGTTTTGTTTTTTGAGTATCCTGAGTCAGCTCTGCACTGTAAGAAGCACCAGGGGGAAGGAGGTTCCCAGAGAGGAGACAACCTCACTTCCAAAAGGGACTCCACGGTGGAGAAGCAGAGGAGGCCACATGCCCCATCCCAGGTGCCTAGGGGTAGCATGAGACCCTGTCCCAGGTGCATCCAGGCATGAGGGAACCAGGCAGGTGGTGGGAGTGTAGGTGGCCACTTCAGCAGGCTGAGGGTTATAATGCAGAAATGAATTAAAAGGCCTGGACGGAGGAGACAAAAAAGAAAAAAAATCAAATTCAATTGAGGTTCATAAAACTCATGAAGCATGTGCTGAAAAGCGCCTCAGCTACCGGCTCCAACATTACCCATAAATAACATAAAGATGCAGAGAAGAGACCAGAAACCAGAAAAGACTCTCTTCTCCTTCAGCACACTGGAGGATTAGTCCCTGAAGTGGCCCATGACCCTGGAGCTCGGGGGCATTGGGGTCATCTTGGGGAGGCCTAGTTCATCTTAGTTTCTTCACACATTTGGCTGTTTGCAGGAAGGTGGTACTGGCACAGTTCCCTTAGCATCTAATCATCTTTACTGAGAAAGGCAGGGCTCAGAAGGGCATCAGTTTCCACACTGCGAGAGCGGTTTACAGATGTCCCCAGCCCCCCTCTGCGCCTCCCACACCCTGCTCCACATGACCTCCTTAGCTGGAAGGAATGTTCTGGAACTCTTTTCTGTGTACTCTTTAGGCAGGTGTGTAAACAGTACAGAAGTCAGAGTCCCCACTGGGTGGTGGCTGGAAGAAGCTGAAGATGATTTTTGACAGAAGCGCCTTCCAAGCCATACTCGAGGTAGACAAGGAGCATGCAACTCTACCAGTAGCTGTGAGAAATCCCCGTTCTCTCCCTGAGCCCTTGTCCCTGTCCCTGAGTCTCTCCATGAGACCATGTCCCTCTCCTTAAGACCACACCCTTCTCCTAAAAACTGCATGCCTCCTCGTGAGACCTCATCTCTCTCTGAGACCATATCCCTCCCCACTATATATAACCACAGCTTTGTCCCTCTTTCAGAGGCCACATTCCTCCTTCTGAAACTGTCTTCTCTCTCTTCCAAGAAACCAGGACCTGCATGCGGCAAGGTGGGGAAGGAGAAAGTCCAATAATCAGAGATGTTTTGAATTCTCCATTCCTTTCTAAAGAGGCCAAGAAAAGCAAATCTGACTGTCCCTGGCTTCTCTGGCCATTCTCTTCACTTTTGGTCAAGTCTGTCATAGCTGTCAAGGTGGACAGTAGCGGCCTGTGAAATCATAGCTGCAGAGAGAGGTTTATGTGATACACAGTGCCAGGGGGGAGCCAGGGGAATGTGACCAAAAGAAAGAGCCAGGACAAGAAATCAGGCCAAAGAACAGGACGGAGCCTAGCCAGATCCACAGTAGCCATCTGCTTCCTTCCAACGAATTGTTTCAATTAAATTTTTTGAAGACCAAAAGACACAGGAGGCCAGATGCCATAATTTAAGACAAAGCAGTAGCTACAAAGGCTGGTTCCTTACCGAGAAAGTGACTGTGTATTGTTTTCATTATTTGTTCATATGTGTTCTGTTTTTCCCATTAAACCTAGAGCCCATTTCAAAGGGTAAGTTTATATATATATATATATATATATATATATATATATATGCAGGCCATTGATATAGAAGCTATTTGTGCCAGTTAGAAATGCAGTAGGCTGTGTATAAGAGAAAGTCTGGCAGGCGAGGGCTTCAAGAATAAAGATTTATTGGTCTTGTGCAGCAGCATTCCGGGTCAACAACCTGGGAACAGCTCAGAGGCTCAAACCTAGCATCAGGAGCCCAGATTGTTCTCTTGGTGCCCCAAGTCTTGCGCTTCAGACTAAAAGCAACAGCCAAGCAATTTTCAACAGTGAGCAAGGTAGCTGCCATTCCTGTTTATTAAGCGCCTCCTTCATAGCTGTATGTGCTCGGCGTGTTTTATTCGTCCTTTCTATATCTTCTAACAACCTTGTAGAGAAGGTAGCATTTTTCCACTTTTCAACTTAAAGAGTTTTCTGGAACTTCAGTTTTAAGATGGTGCCACCAGGAATGAGTAGTTGGTCTTCTCCTCCACCAGAGTGCACTATATGGTGAAAGAAAAGAAAAAGAGGAATTCGCTGTCGGAGCCTAAGGTTCTTATAAAGAAAACTGACAGATCAAGGAATATCATTCTGCCACGGTCAGGAAGGAAATAAACCTATAGCGTGTGAGCCATCCCAGAGCAACAGAGTCAACACATGTAATTAAAAACATCACACAGTAACAGAACCATCACATGGCAACTGTGCTAGCTAACTTTATGTTAACCTGGCATAAGCTAAAGCCATGTGAGAGGAGGAAACCTCGATTTAAAAGGTTCTGTGACTGTGTGATGGTTCTGTGACTGTGTGATGGTTCTGTGACTGTGTGATGGTTCTGTGACTGTGTGATGGTTCTGTGACTGTGTGATGCTTCCAGAAAATCGGGCTGTAAGCAAGCAGTCTACAAAATAGGGCATTTTTTCTTTTTTTTATTAGATATTTTCTTTATTTACATTTCAAATGCTATCCCGAAAGTTCCCTCTACCCTCCCCTCGCCCCTGCTCCCCTACCCACCCACTCCCACTTCTTGGCCCTGGCATTCCCCTGTGCTGGCTCATATAAAGTTTGCAAGACCAAGGGGCCCCTCTTCCCAATGATGGCCGATTAGGCCATCTTCTGCTACATATGCAGCTAGAGACACAAGCTCAGGGGGTACTGGTTAGTTCATATTGTTGTTCCACCTACAGGGTTGCAGCCCCCTTCAGCTCCCTGGGTACTTTCTCTAGTTCCTCCATTGGGGGCCCTGTGTTCCATCCAATAGCTGACTGTGAGCATCCACTTCTGTGTTTGCCAGGCACTGGCATAGCCTCACAAGAGACCACTATATCAGGGTCCCTTCAGCAGAATCTTGCTGGCATGTGCAATAGTATCTGGGTTTGATGGCTGATGATGGGATGGATTCCCAGATGGGGTAGTCTCTGGATAGTCCATCCTTTCATTTTAGCTCTAAATTTTGACTCTGTACCTATATCCTTTCATGGGTATTTTGTTCCTTATTCTAAGGAGGAATGAAGTATCCACACGATGGTCTTCCTTCTTGGTTTTCTTGTGTTTTGCAAAATGTATCTTGGGTATTCTAAGTTTCTGGACTAATATCCACTTATCAGTGAGTGCATAATAGGGGAGGACCCAGCCCATTGTGGGTGGGGCCATCCCTGGCTGGTGGCCTTCTATAAGAAAGCAGGCTGAGCAATGAGTAGCAAGCCCATAAACATCACCTTCCATGACCTCTGCATCAGCTCCTGCCTCCAGGTTCCTGCCATTTGAGTCTCTACCCTGGCTTCCCTCCATGACAGACTGACATCAGGAAGCATTACTGAAATAAACCCTGTCCTCCACAAGTTGCATTTGGTCATAACGATTCATCACAGCAATAGTAGCACTGACTAAGACAGTAACAGAAGCACCACAGAGTCATAGAACCGCAACCCAGCAACAGAAACATCATAGAGTAACAGAACCATCACATAGTAACAGAACCATTACATAGTAACAGAACCATCCCACAGTCATAGAACCATCCCACAATCACAGAACCATCACATAGTAACAGAACCATCATATAGTAACTGAACCATTACATAGTAACAGAACTATCACATAGTAACAGAACCATTACATAGTAACAGAACCACCACAGTACAACAGAATCATCACACAGTTACAGAACCATCTTAGAGTAATGGAACAGCCACACAATAACAAAAGCATCACAGAGTAACTGCCAGGCTTTTTCATCCTAGTCAGAGGAGCAGTTACCCTCCTCCAACAACTATACAATTGCCACCAAATCGCTTCACAAATCACTCAAAGAAAGAAGTGTGCCCAGTGATCACATCCTTCCTGTCCAGTAGGCTACAGACAGGCTCTACACAACTCTCAGCTGCTTCCTATGAAGGACTGGTGCAGGAACTGGATCAGCCCCTGGAAGGATAGGTCAAAGATTAAGATAAAGGTGCCTGCAGTCACCTTTGTGGTCTGTGGAGCCCAGGTGTAAAGCCTTGGAGGTCATACGCATGTCCTTTTCCCTATTCCTAAGAGAAACTGAGGCCCAGCACAGTGCGCAGAGGCCCAAACAGCAGGAGAGTATGTTTGAAGCACTGCACTGAAGCACTGTTGTCACAATGTGTCCTAGCTCAGGTGTGACTTTGAAGGTAGCTGTAGCTGATTATTTCACAGTCTCAAGTCATAAAGTTTCACTGTGGGGGGTCATGATAGTCCATAGCCCATTGCTTCCCATGTAGCATATATTCCTTTGGATAGTCAAGCAAAAGGCTGAACCAAAAAATCCTCCCAAGTCCCTAAAAGGACAGCTCAGGGTGTGTCCCGAGCTGATGTCAGAGCCTGCAGTGAGCTCAGGAATACAGTAGCCTATGTGAAAACCCCTGTTTCCTCACCAGGAAGTATATAGGTACAACTTCACAGTCCTCAGGGGTGACTGGGAGGCCTGGAGAAGCAGATGGTATCTGGAACACCAGAAGGAACAGGAAGACAGGAGAGGGAAACCCTGCACCCAACTGTGGGGAGTTAGCAAGGCAAAGCATGCAAATGAGTTCTTCTTTCAGAAACCAGCAAGCCATGGCCTGGAGGGACTCTGACTTCTGCAGGAAGCCCCTGCCCTCTGAAATGAATCACTGGAGTGCCAGGCCTGTGTCCTCAGGCCTGCATCAGCAGTCCAGAGCAGTACTTTCAGAAAAGCCATCTACCCTGCAGGGGACAGGACATCAAGATAAGAAAAAGACCCGAGAACAGCTCCTTGAAAAGCAGCCATCATCCGGAAGCTAAGTACACATTTTAATGAAAAAAAAAAAAAAAAGGCACAAAAATACCGTTTTCTTTTGTTTATACCATCTAGCATGGACCGTCCTGTGAGAGACACATTACCGTAGCTGTGACTACCCTCTGTGCAGAGAACTTGCTTTTTTCACAAAATGTAATTACCCTACTCTCCAGGCTTTTAGCCAGAGATATAGTTGTAACAACTTAAAAGGTCGAAGCTGAGATCAAACTGTGTGTGTTTTAATCTCAAAAAAAATTTTTAAATGTAAATTAGGCCAAAACTTCAAAAATAGCAAGCCTCGTGGGTAGACTATATGTTTGTGAAAAGTGTACCATGACACACAAACAACCTTTGGACAATGTGCCTTGCGTCTGAGCAGCAGACATCACCTCAGATGAGCTGTCCTCTGTGGAACTGAGAATGCGGACTGAAAAGGAGCGAGTGATCGGAACAGGATCATCACCACCAGCTCCCCAGCCCTCCATAGCTGGAATCCACACTGCCTCCATCGTGGTGATCGTGATAATTTATCTGGCCAATATTTGAAATAAATGCCTTGGTATGTTCATATCGATCGCACTTATTTTTTTGCTGACAGAAATCGCATCTGCTAACTCCATCCCTGGGTATGGGGAGCGGGTGGTGGTGGTAGTTTGGCTTTGGGGATGATAAATTCCACCAAAGGGCATCATAAACTGTCCTGAAAAAACGAGCCCCATTGCATGGAAACAAAATGCCTTCCCTTCCACGTGGTTGTTCTTCAGCAAGAAATAAGGAAGGAAAGGAGTGAGGAAATGTGCTCTGCATTTCTTAATGGCATTTTAATAGTTTAAATTAGGAGCAAAAGGCCTCTCGGCATGTGGCTTTGCATAAACATTGCCCTTTCATGATATTAATTGGGGTAAGAAGGGATGTCAGATGGCAGGCCTCCACTCAGCTCCCACAGCGCAGCAGCTGAGTTGCACAGAAGTCCCTCGGAAGCAGCAGACAGCCCCCAAATTTCAGAGGAAAGTGAGCCCCTAACAGTAACACACAATGGAGTGACTTGAGCGTGACACACAGATACAGCCAGTGTACCTGTCTCTGTCACTGAGGCATGTGTGGGATCTTTAGTAGAGCAGATCTGAGAACAAGATTCACGTGATGTGACTCTTCTCAGCCACTACAAAGACAGTGATCAAAATAGTAATATCCCATAAGAGACAGCTACCAAGGCCTGAGAGTTATTAGGAACAATTAGAGGTGGACCTGAGACTCCAGCACACCAGCAGAGGAAGCAAGATCAGTTCTGCCAGGGAGAGTGGACAGTTCTAGGTTGAGATCCATATGAGTGTTGTAGATTCTTCTAAGATAGAGTGTCCATTTCTGTTCCAAATCCTGAGGACACACTTGTAACCAAAATAGAGGCCTGCATGCTTTGTGAGTCCTCATGCAGGTACCTTATGTCTGGTCAGCACTCACACTGTAAGGCCAGCACTTGGAAGACCAAGAGGAGCTCGAGTTTGAAGCCAATTAGAGTACACAGTGGATTTCAGGTCCATCTGAACTACATCATGTGAGGTCCTGAGTTCACACCCACAGAACTGATGTGCCTGTCGCCCCACTACTCCTGTGTTGCGATGGGAAGTAGAGACAGGAGAAATGAACTCTGGGCCAGCTCCCCCTGGCATGTGACAGGGAAGAGCATCCCCGAGACCCTGTCTCATGGGCAGAAAGTGGAGAACTGACATCTGACGTTGACACGTGTGCTATGGTGTGTGTCCACAAATGCATACAGATGCACACACAAAACAACAACAACAACAAAAATAAAACAGAGAGGAAAGAAAGCGGGGAGGGGGGAGAGAAAAAGGGAGGGGAGCAGGAAAATGTCAGGTAAAGTGTGAGCTATAAGGGAAGTAAAATTAGAAGATGGGCATTGTGACGTCCGTTATAATCCTAGCACTCAGGAGGCTGAAGCTGGAGGACTGTCCCAAATTCTCAAGGCAAACCTGGGCTACATAACAAGACTCTCAAAAATGAGAGTGTGTGGGAGGGAGTAAAGGGGGTGAGGAGAGGGAAGGATAAGGAAGGGAAAGAAAGAAATGAAATTTGAGGGAATTAGCAGGGAGTGCCTGAGGGATAGAGGAAAACAGAAAGAGTGGCCATCTGATCCCTGAATGGCCAGAGAGAACACCCTGAGATGGCAAGAAAAGCAGCCCAGGCAAAGGACACCCCAAGTTCGGTCAGCTCCAAAACGCCTCCTTGTATGCTACACAGCCCCACAGCCGTATCACACACCTGAGCAGCCAGTCAGGTCTCCAGGACAACCTGGGGTATGTTCCACACGTGCCTTATTGGCTTGCGGGTGTAGAGGAAACGGGAAGGGTGCGGATTCCCAGGAGAACGGGGAAATATCGTGCTGTGTTCCCGATGCACAGAATGTTTACAGAACCCCCATTCTGAGCTCTTCGTAGCCAGCCACCGGCAGCATCACATGAAGAAAAGTGCAGGCGGCAAGGTCCGTGGTGTTTGGAAGAGACCAGGCTGCATGTTAGACTTTCAACGGAGACCTTGTTGTCTGTAGGAAACCATGGAGTTGGCTTGGCTTAGCTGCCTTGAGAGGCATGTGTCAAGGGTTTCTCAGGTTAGAGTTCAGGGGTCCTGGGTCACAATGTGCTTTCCAGCTTCTGAGAGACCTATGCACTCCCTCAGGCAGTGAAGCATGCAGGCCACTCTGTGTTTCTACGTGAGTTCCCTTAGTATTGAGGAAGTATCCGAACCATTACAGGACATTCGGTCTTAGACGTGAATCTTGTATACTCTGTATAACGTACAAATGTCATTGTACCCTGACAACTGCAACTCTGTTATTCCTGGCACTGCTTTATAACCTGTTTCTGATAAAGATATAAAATACTTGACTGTTTTCAATAAAATCATCATAGGTTCAGCTGTGCTGTGACCCCTCCAGTCTGGCCAGATTTAATTTATTAAGGCCACAGCAGGTGACCTTGGCCCAGTAAGTAAGTGTAGGTACTTACAGTGGTCAAAGGTTAATAATAAGTTTTCCAAACATCTCATGACGGTCATAGGAGTTCCCTTTACAGGTCACACGAGGCACACAATTTGAGCTAAGGACTGTCAGCCTCAACAGCAAGCGTCAACAGGAAGACACGTCTCCTTGAGCCAGATGAGAACAGTTGACTTCCTCCACACCAGGGGCTCTCGCTGAGGAAACAAACACTGCTTGGGAAGGGAGGCCTTATGGCATCCTGTTGGGGCTTCGGTGCTTAATGCAGAAAATTAGACCAGGCCTTATTTTTTCAGAGCACAATATTAAGTTGAACCAGTCACAGGGAAGCAGGCTTCTGCTGAAACAGTCACTTGAAGCACACAGGAAACCTGAGAGATGCCGGCTGTCTATGCAAACCTTCCCTTTAGGAAGGCAGTGTCTCCATAAGCTCTAGCAGACCATTCCTCTTAAAGAGCAAGGAGAGCCAAAATCAGTGAGACCAAACCATCAGAGTGAGGTCTATGCTGTTTCTGTAGCAGCAGCCCAGGTCGGAGCATTCAGGAACTGGTCTTCTTTTGTTGAACTGATTTAAGGCAACAGCAACCCCAAAATTGCCTCTTAAGAGACTAGATGGAATTCTTACTCATGTGCATGCACATACATATACATATACATATATATTCTACCTACCTATCACCTATCCTCTATCTATCTATCGTCTATCTATCAATCATCTGTCTATCTCAAGATTTTTCTTCTTTATCTGTCACTCACCACCAACCGAATCAAACTGGGTGATCTGGTTTATAAGAGAGCTCTAGCTGCATTGCCCACATGGGAAATTGCTGAGTAATCAACATGATTGAATTGTGTTCTCACCAAACTGAGTGATTTTTTTTTTTTTTTTTTTTTTTTTTTGTGAAGAACCCATAGAAAATGAAATGAAGACATCCTGTGCCAAAACAGAACAGGACAGTTCTCGCACTGGCAGATTGGACCTTGGTGCCCATAAATTACTGGCTGACTAAGCACATAACTACAATATTCCTTGGGAGAGAAAGAATTTTGAGAGATATATTACCAACTCATAAATTAAAATTTTGTCCGGAGCTGTACATATGTGGTAACATTATTGTTTTAAGCAATGAAAAGGCGTAATTCCTTAGGCCATGGCAGCACCAGTGACTGGTCAGCCTGACTTTTCTTGCACCTGATTGGGCAGTGATAAGAGTAAACAGACACTGTATTGGTCAGTTTGTTGTCAGCAGGCTCACAAATCCTGGACACAATCCACTCACTGTGGCACTAGAGGGTAGAACCTCAGACCACATGCGTGTCAGGCCAGGGATCTGCTGGTCAGCTGCATCCCCAGCAGAGATAAACAACCCAGAAAGAGAATGTGTCTAGTCGGGTTCAGAGCTTCAGAGGTTTTAATCGGTGGGTGATTTGGCCTGCTTATTTTGGGCCTGTGGCAAGGGAGCATAGGGCAGAACCAAAAACCACACACTTCAGTCAGAAGGAAAAGAGAAGACAAAACAGGGTCACACAATCTCCTTGAATCTGTTGCTTTTGAATTTCAAAATATTAGTGACAAAATATCAGACAGCCCCCACCCTCGCCACATTTGCAGCAGAAGTGCGGCTTGATCTTCAAGTGGGTCTCCTAACAGGTAGAGCTCAGAGGGTGAGGGTTGTCTCCGTCTCTGTTCCCTGCCTTTGGATCCCCTTCCCTCTACCTGGACTGTCTAGTTGGGCCTCAGTGGGAGAGAATGTGCCTAGTCCTGCTGGGACTAGATGTCCCAGGGTAGGGTGGTACCCAGAGAGATGCTCTCCTTTCTCTGAGGAGAAGGGGAGAGAGCAATGGGAGAGGGATTTGTAAGGGTGGGACTGGGAGGAGAGGGGAAACTGTGATCGGGATGAAAAAAAGGAATAAAAAAAATTATTGGAAAAAGAAACGGCTTATGGGAGGACTTATTCTGGCTCATAGCTTCAGAGGACCTCAATCTATCATGGTAGAAAAGGAATGACAGAGCGTGTGGAGGCAGGAGCATGCCAGAAGGCTTCTCATATCACGGGGGGTCCAAGAAGCAAAGAGTACGCTACAACTGAGACCAAGCTTTTCCCTTCCAAACCTAGCCCCAGTGACCCAGGTCTCCACCCAGACCTCATCTCCTCAAGGTTTCCCAGCCTCACACCATGGCACCGGCAGATGGGGAGCAAAGAGCCAAAACGTGAGCCAGTGGGCATCGGTCCAGATTAGCACACCCCTGCTTGTCCCATTGCCTAAGTATCTCCAGTGAGGCTCCACTCCTTCCCAGTGACATAAAGCTCGGAACCAAAGCTCTGACACATTCAAGATCCAAACCATTGGCACTGAGAAACTAAATTTGGGTCCTGTCTCTTCACACCAAACACATAAGCGTAGAATCAGAGTGAGGTCATTTGGCTCCAATGTCTTCTCATTTATGCCAATAATAAGTTTTGCTTGACCAGTAGAGGAATCGTCAGAACAGTATTTAATCATACTTTGATGCCACACAGTACATTTAAGTAAATATGTGCCCTGTTATGCTGTAGCTGTTAGAATAGTAGCATATATCTAGGCACCTCACAGACCACAAAAATAAATTCTTAAGACAGAAGGGACCGAAAGGGAAAGAATGAAAAATGATAGCACCCAGTAAGCCCACCTATTCCGAGACTTAAAATGGTTCTGCCGGCATGACAAGATCGAGCTCCCAGATCATGATTTATAAATGTCATTCACCAACAAAAGGAGTCCTGGCTCCTGAGAGAAAGGACTGAGTCTTAGTCGGGAAAAAAATAAACCTTAACTCCAGACACTAATGAGGATGTATTCAGATGACACAGGAACCAAATGCCCAAATCTGGGACAGTGTCATCAGCAAAATAAGTAATGACAGAAATACGCAACTCCCTACAGGATACAGTAAAATCCATTCATCCGCATCGATACAAAAACTAAATTGACACATAAATACAAGAAGAAAGGGGTCTGTCTTTGCAGTTGAGTTTCAGATTTCAATTAATAAATGTGGAAGAAATGATGGAGACAGAACTATCATCATTTGACAAATGTAACAGCAACAATTGCTCCAGCAAGAATTATCAGCAGGAGTTAAAATTAAGTGGGTACAAATAGGTTGTCTCAAAGTACCTCCCCATAAAATGCCTGTGAATTACACAGGGGAAACGTGTAACTTTTCAATGGAGAACTCGTTCAGGTTCCACCAGGTTATCAGTTAGCATCACCGGTTATCAATCGTAAGTGTTTCCTTTCTGGAATATTCATGTCAAAGATTAAGAGCCTGGATGTAATCATCCTGAGACGTTAGACAAACTCCGATTAAAGAACTCTGCATGATGTAACTGGTCAGTTTCAAGGGTATCAAAGGTCATGGGAGACAGAGAACACACTTCTCCGTGAGGCTTTAGACAAGTTCTTCATTATTCATTTATAATATGGGGCCAATAATAGCAGTCAGGTCACCTGGATCGGGTAGAGAGTACAAAAGCATAATGCTTCAAGTGCTTGCCAGCACAGAGAGCTTGTGACAAACCCTGGCTGCTCCCATCACCTTCTTCAATGTTATTAACCTTTTACTTAGGAAGCACTACCGACTGCCTCACCAGACATGTGTGTGACTCTGTCCAGATTGGTCACCAGCAGAAGAAGAATCCAGCTAAGGCTGACCTCTTGAATTATTTAAAACGCAGACCTACTTGCTGTAAGAGAGACAGACCCAAATTACCAGTAAATTAAGCAAGGTCAGTTATTTTTGTCGTGTACCCACCTAAGCATGTGTGTCCATGACCCTAAGATGTCTCCTGGAGTAGGACCCAACTCTAGTCTTGGTTGGAACTATTACCAGAAGGCTCATGACATCATCCATATTCTAGCCACACCATGAAGAAGAAGGGAAAAAAAAAGAGCCACGCCCAGCTGCAAGAAAGGTTGTGAGATGTCTTTATGCTGGGAGGCAGGGGACTTACTAGAATGTGATGGTCCTTTCACTGTGGAGGAATGGGGAATGTATTTGGAAGCTGCAGGAGTCCTGGTCACTGCTCCAGATCTCTACACTCGTGAGTGTAGACTCCTTTTCTCTAACCTGGTCCTGACCCTTGCACATTATAGAATCCCTTTCTATACCAAGGTGCTTCCTTAAGCACCTACCCCCTCCCAGCAGGGATCAGCTTCCTCCACGCAGAACTTGTCCTGTAGTGGCATTTATCACACTGTACCTGAACCATGTCTTAGTGTTATCCCGATGTAAACTACATGATGGTCAAGAATAAAATATTCCATGCCCCTAGGACATTGTAGCACTTTATATTTCTGCTGAATATGATGTATGCACTTCCAAAAGTCCATATTTATGTTGCCAAGCTAATGTTGTTTTGCCTAATGGAAGACTATTCTTGGCATAAATATAGCCACCTCACTCCAGATCTGGGCAGGTGGTAGAGAAAGATACTAGTGAAGTCAAACCCATTGCTTAGGAAAGAAAAAAGGGGGGAAAAGAAAGAATCCAGATGTTGTGTGGCCCACAGGGCCCTCGGGGTGCATGTCCTGCTCTTGGCTTATTTTGCACCAGCCGAGTTGAAGGACGTCATGTCCCTAGTACCCTCTTCAAGGAAATCAGCCAAAGCTGGAGCTTTCTCCAGCCGGGGGTGGCACACACCAGTCTCCTGAGCAAGAAGCGTTTGCGGCAACATTGCTTGACAACACGGGGTGATGGCTTATGAACATGAAAAGCCTGCTTAATGTTAAAAAGCTTTTGATTTTTTTTTCACATTAATTTCTCCTTTGGTATCTTGTGAGCAGTGGACAAAACTGTATGAGCCAAGGAAATGAGGCATTCCGCCCAAAAACACTAAATTTCTTTGGCTTCCTACCCAACCCTTGCCTTAGTTCCAAGTCAAAATCTTAAATACACATTTGTGAATTGGGGTTTTATTTATTTAGTGAAAGTGGCTGAAAGATGCTTTTTAGACTCCTTTCTCTTGCCCAGGGTTCAAATACAAAGAGAGGAATGTGCAGACCACTGAGCCCTAACAGAAAAACTGGATTACAGGAAGCCTAACCCCAAGCTGACAGCTACACAGGGAGCCATCTACCCTCTTTCCTTTCATAGTGCTGTGCCTCTCACCTCCAAAACAGAATCTTAAGCAGCCCTTAGTGCATTGAGGGTTTGTTCCTGCTTCTCTGCAGGAGGGAGTTCTTGTGGCATCAGGCCATCAAGCATTCTATGCCCTGCTGTCTTGGCCAGTTTGTCCTATTTGATTCCTTCAAACTACACAAATTCCATTTCAGAACAGGTTAGGGTGGCACCGAGCTGATGAATAAGACTATCTTCTCACCTAGAAAGAGAAGCCAGACTTTTTGTCTCTCTCGGGAAACTCATGGAAAGTTAACAGGTTACCAAGAACTCTTTCATGAAGAAGCCATCAATCAGCAGATCACTCTGGGCCCTTGACCTGTGAATCCATGATGTCATCATCTGCTAACACCATCAATCAATCAAGGTATCCTTGGGCTTTTGGTTGCATTCTGATTGTTCAGTAGGCACAATACAGAAACAGTTCTGTGCTCCTCCACTGTCTCTCTGGCAGTGAGTAAGTACTGTGTCACATACATACATACATACATACAAACATACATACATGTCACATGCGTACATGCACCCACAGACCATGAGAGTTGTCTCACACTCGTGTATACATGAGCAAAGTCCTAAATCTTTTTATTAAATTTTTATTTTTATCTGTATGTGTGTTTGGCCTGTTGTATACATCTGTGTACCACTTTACATACCTAGTCCCCATGGAGATCAGAAGGAGGCTTTGGGTGCCCTAGAACTGGGGTTGCAGAACTATCAGCTGTCATGTGGGTGCAGGAAATCAAGTCCTGGTGAAAGCAGCCAGTGCTCTTGACTGCAAAGCATCTCCCTGGACCCTTAATCCTTATTTTTAAGAGCATACATTGTGGAAGATGCCAGGCTTGGAGTGTTTATTTCCTAGCCTACTCTGAACCACAGGATGTCTCCACAATGTGTTGAGAACCGGATCTCTAAAGTCCACTGCCCGTGTGTAACTAAGTCTCAAACATGTGTCTTTACTGGCAATGGGTCACTACAGGTCAGAGCTGTACTTCCAGTTAAGAAAACAGGCAACTCAGTCTTCTCCAGTCATTTTATACCAGCTGATTCTAAGTCACGCCGAACACGAAAAGTCTCTTTCCCCACACCCCTAAAAAGGGCATTTCCATTAAAGTTGATAATTTGATTCCAATTGCAGATGATACATAATGATGATTCAAATTAGAAATTGCATCCTAATTGTGTATTTGGATTGAATAACTTGAAGTGTTCTTTTGAGAAAAAAAAAAAAAAAGACTAAAAATAGAAAGCCAAGAAGCATTCAGTAATTACTCACACAAAAGGAAGGGGTTGTGCAATGTTTTCATCTCCTCCTCAGATGACCATACTGAGTTTAGGTCTTTTATTTGGCAGGAGTTACTGTAGCCATGTGGATCTAAATGAAAGCAACTCTCCACTCTTTACCTGGGCGAGAGAGTTCAGAGAAGACAGCCTGTCTCTACCAATTACTAGCTGTGTGCCCTTGGCAGGTTTCTTTAGCTCTCTGAGCATTCTTCTGTAGATAAGGTGATGAGTAGTGGCAATCTCAGAAACTGCTGTGTTTATATACAGTGCCTCAAAGGAAGGATTCAATAATGCATGGCCAGTGGCTGGACCCATGCAAAGAACCAAAGGTACAAATTCTCATCCTTTGGGTGCCGGAGAATGGACGATCTTTCCATTCATCCATTGCAAAATATAAAATATACTCCTCGACAGTAAATGAGGCACCAGCTCAGTCAGTGCAAAGGGGATGGTACCTTTCTCAGGGGAAAAAAGCTTCCCCTGCACCCCACAAATTGGGTGTGCGGAAACACTTTTGTTCTACCGTGATCAGCCTTGATATTTTACAGTACTCCTTATCTATGAGAAATACACACACACACACACACACACACGTATACGCATACATGCACATACACATGCACACATAAACACATATACACAAAAATGAACACACGCATACACACCTGTGCACACATACACACACACACATAAACACATATACACTCGTGCATGGACACACACAAATGCACATACATGCACACACATACGCACACAATGAGGGTTTTTAGCTTTCAGTGGTGATAATCACTGTGGTCAAGCACAGAATACTCTTGCTCTCCAATATTGAATATCTTCCAAAATTCGTCCTGTTTAGTATGGAAGAGCTTGAATCTGCAATTTATTGGAGTTGTAAACCATGTAGCTGTCAAAAAAAAAATGTATAAATGAGAACACTTAACCCTCAGCAGAGAGAGAGAGAGAGAGAGAGAGAGAGAGAGAGAGAGAGAGAGAGAGAGAGGGAGAAAGCGCCATGTTAGAGGCTAAGATGTAAGTTGGCACAACAGGAATGTCCTCATCAGAGTGGCTAGGGAACAATCTTTATCCCTCTGCTATTGGAGTGGAAGCATCACAAGATTCTGTCACCCAGAGACCTGGCTCACACCCATGCTAGAGGCTGGAAGATCAAGTCTAGAGGTCTGGAGTTATTTCAGGTGACCTGAAAGGCCCAGAAGAATATCTGCCTCTAGCAACACCAGGACTCCTCCCCCATAGGGAGAGTGCTGAGTCAGCTATGCCCCACTTCTGGGAAAAAGGCAGCCCTGGGGCCACTAGTGTGCTCTTCCTCTGCCTCCTGCTTAACCCCTCACTTTCCAAGTTGCAGAAACAAAGTGACTCATTGTCCTTGCCCTGCATTCATTAAATGTGTACAGGTTTCTGTCACATGTACGTGCATAAAGTGTACATTTGTGAACCTTAGGCTAGACCCTGCCTTTGCATTCAAAATCCATGTGTCATATTGGAGTGCAAAGCTATATCAGGAGAATTTTAAGGAATTGTCATTTATAGACACTGTTGTTTCATCTTGGAGAGGCTGACAAATGAAATTTTGACGACCTGAAAACATGCTTAGAAACAAACATACTGTGGTCTGGGGACATGACATGGTAGGTAGATTGTCCACCGTGCAAATGTGATGACCTCAGTTCAGACCCCCAGAACCTGCATAAAGTCGGGATCAGTAGCATGTCTCTGCAACAGCAGGCCTACTATGGTAGGAAGAGGACAGTCCCCAGAAGCTTGTGACCAGATAGCCTGGTGGATCTGCATCAAAACAGGGCATAATGTTAAGAACAAAGCAAAATGTTGTCTTCCAAATTGTACATGCGTGCACATACGCGCACAAGTAAAATAAAGATATTTGTTATTTTATGTTCTTTATATAGTGCGAATTTGCCTTTAGTTCTCCTAATAATAAACACACACATTTTTCTAAAACTCACACTTAAGCGTCAACCACAGGGCAAACATGGCGAAAGGTGGAGGTCAGAATTCATTTAAAATGCAGCACTCCATAGGCTGTGGTCCAGTTAGCCTTCTCCAGGCTCCCAAAACCAAGAAGAACTTGGTAGATAGTTAACATATCCTTGAGCAGGCAAGGCCTCTGCCTGTGGCTGACTGCCAGTACACAGAGCCAAGGAGAGGTCCCAATGTCCAGGACTTCTTTTGCCTGCTTCATCCCATAGGGAGAAGCTAACTTCAGATGTCACAGCTAGAAGCTGGAGCATCTTTCAGTGTGTATTCCGAGAGTCCTGTGAGCAGATTCTGTCTGTTGGAACAATTACTGAACTAGCATGCATTGGCACAGCCTCTCCAGGCCAGACGCTTGCAAAATGGGGTAGACTATAGGTCTCTTGGAGCCATGTTTCCCAAAAGGATGAAAATCTGAAAATCATATTCAAATGCAGATTCTAATGTAGAAGTCTAGGGAGTGGGGGTCTGAGGACCTTAGTTTGTGTTGCTTTGATGGAACTTGACACCACCCCACTCAGAATGAAATAAGCAGAGTCTGGAGACAGGCCAGGTACCAAACATTGTATCTTCTGCAAGGAGCTTGGCCCCTTACCACACAGTAAGTACATTCTGCACCGAATACCACCCCATACATCTTCCACCATAATAAGTAAGCTTGCTTCTCCCAGAAACCTTAACGAAAGTCTCTACTGGTTCTACGCGGGCCCATGTGTTCAACCCTTAACCGAGCACCGTGGTCTTGTGATAATCAAACTCCCAGCCACAAACCCTAGAGTTCTGAAGAGCTGTGCTCACCAAAGACAGCAGAAGACACGGGTTCCTCAAAGAAAATCAGCCTCGGCACCGATGCTTCACCCACCATTTTGTGTGTAGAAGATATGAAATGGAAAGTGTGATTTAATTGCTCCCAAGGAGGTGGCAGTCACATCAGAATATAGTCCAGATCCACACACGTCAAATGATTTGAAGGCAGTTACAAATGACTGTGCAGCCAGGTGCACAGAGAAAGGAGTCATGGGACATTGCCTGGAATAGAACTGTCCAAAGGCATGGCCAGGCAGATGCAGTAATGAGCTAGCTGGTGCATTGGGACACCGAGAGACTGAACAAATTGTAGGACAGCACATTGTCATCTTCAAAACAGATGTGGTCAGCTGGAAGCCTTTGGTGCCCATCACAACAATTTCCCCTCTGCTACAGCCTCATGTAACATGATCCATAACTGCAGTGGCCAGTTTGGGCACCTAGTCATTTGACACCCTGGTCTTTCCATTCGTGATGGCTGTCTTCACCCCAACATAGTCCCTCTAACCCTTGACTAATAACATCTTCACATCTTACAAGTGGAGCTTTCAGGGATTCCTGACGCCACCACTTCCATAGTCTGTTCTGCCAAAAACATAGACGGCCAATCTGTCATCTCATCCTGTTTCCAATCCTATCTCCCTCTCGCTTCTCCCCTGAGCATCATCAGCTCTGTTTCTTCTCTGCACCCAGCCTAAAGTGAAAGAATATAGCTAGAGAATAACTGAAAAACCTTAAAACTAGCTATAGCCACAAATGTCCAAGCAGTGGTGGTGACAGTGATGACATTGTTGGTGATACTGTTCATTAGTACCAATTGAGTCTAACTATGCCCACCATTATTTCTGGTTCTGAGTCAATAAGTGGGCAATTTTATTTGGCTTAATTTATCTCAGTATTGCTCAAGAAAAGCACTATTGGCACTGGAACAGAACAAGCCTCCATTACAAAAGACTCTCAGGAGCAGGACAAAGACTTGGCCTGCTTTCCTAGCCTAACTAAAACCCGGGAGTATTCTATAATCACAGGGGGAAAAAATGTCAGAGGTTCCCCTTTAGTAGTCTGCTCCCTCAACCAGATTGGCGTCAGGCGCAGTCCCACAACCACTTGAGAACTGCTGGCTTGTAGAAAGAGAACCACTTTGGACATCCAAACATGCTCTGCATTCTGAGCTTGAATAGTCCCTTAGCATCCCCATGTCTTAGTCTTCCCTAAAAGAGGACTCATAGCAAGACTTGCACCTCATGACTGCAAGTCTCAAATGATCAGATAAAACATCATTAGTGAAGCTAACCGGTGAGTTCATTAAGATTGTGTCTGACTCTAACAGAGAGCTGGTAGCAACGGTGAGTAGCTGTGTGTTTCTCCACATCACCATTGTTCTGGAAACTAGTGGTTCACAGCTGGTGCGGTGACCTCAGGATATCAACAGCCCTCGTCCCTCCATCTTTCTGAAAACTTCCATACTCAAATATGTGGACCATCCGGAAACAGGAAGAAAGAAAAAGGAAGGGGGAGAGAGGGGAGGAGGGGGGAGGAGGGAGGAGGGGAGGAGGAGGAGGAGGAGGAGGAAAGAAGGAGGAGGGAGAGGGAGAAGGAAGAAGAACAAAATGTGATAGTTAGAAAACGCAGATGTCCCCAGCAGACTTCCACTTATGTTTTCTTTCCCTCTCGAGTGATCATTTCTAACTACAAAGAAGATTGGGAAATATTTTTAGATAAGCATATTGCATCCCTGAACAAAATTAAGGTTCTGTGAGTAAGAAAGAAAACGTATAGTGGGTGGGAAGCTGGCAGCTTCCTTGGTAAACAATACAGTACTATGAAGTATAAGGTGGGATGGTTGTAAAAGCTTAAAGAAAAATCTATCATAAGATACAGTACCTACAGGAATTTTATCACACAAGTCCATCTGGCACGCCATTTATCTGCTCTACCTGGGACTAAATAAGTGATGGTCTGACATCCAATGAGCTTGGCAGCCCAATTAGCTAATGAGGCACACCCCTCTGCCCACATTGCAGAACACATCTCATGCATATCAGACGCTGAAGAAAGTATCCCTTGATTATTCACGGCACAGAGAGTAATAACAAACGTGTGTAAATGAGCATGAAGACTTTGTGGGTTGGAGACCACCTGGCATCCATTTCACATGTGTTTAATTATTACAGCCCCATCTTCCAGAGAGAAATGACTTCCCCTGCATGACACATAGACTGATGTGACTATCAAACAAGGTGTGCTGCTCAGGTGGAAACAAACAAACAGACAAACCTGAGTCAACCTCAACCAACCCAATTCTGTCTTCAGGACCTCTGAGTGTTTGAAGAAGATAAAAGAAAGGAAAGAGGAAACGGAAAGAAGAAAAGGAGGAAGGAGAAAAGAATGAGCAAACAAAGGAAGGATGAAGGCAGCAGTGGATAGAACCAGGAAGGAGGGCGAGAGAGATGGAGCAAAGAAAGAGAAATTCATCCTGGCTCCTCATCTCTCCTCACCGGTGGGCACCCCCATTCGTCCACACGTTTTCCAGTTCTCGTCAAACTATTTGAGTCAATATGATGACAGATGTGCTTCAGACAGATGTGCTCAGAGCCCCCCTCAGCTGCAGGCTTCCAGACAGACTGCATTCCAGACAGCCCCCTAAAGCCAAAATTCGAGAGCATTCCCCTAAACCCAATATTCCATCAATTCATCAGTAAATACTAGAGTTGCCAAAAGGCTGCTAGGAACCTAAGAATAAAAAGCTTCCAGGCCATCAGAGAGCTGTTGGCCAGGGATTCGGGCTATGGAATGTGAGTCTGAGCACATGATTCATACCTCGGCCTCTACATCTGTGAATGACAGCTAACAGCACTGCGTCAGCCTTTGTAACATGTCAACACGCCCCACTCTGGCTCCATCTCTGCCTGCCCACTGGGTTCCTCATGCCATGTCTTAGTCTCCTGCTCAGGTCCTACCCCTGGAGCTGTGCCAAAGCCACCTCACCATTCACTCATGACCCTTCCTCTTCTTGGAGTGGGAGAGACATTGTCCTGTTCTACCATATGTCCAGGGCAAACCAACAATCCATGGAAAGACTCCAGTTCTGACTTCCAGCTTCCAGCCAACTGATACTACACCTCTGCTCTCCCTGTGATCTGCCGGTGGAAACTGCCCAGCACATGGAAGCCATCACAGAGGTTTCATCAATGACTACACTCAGCCAGGTAAACAACTCCCAGGAGAGCTGTTCTTCAAGCTCCTGGCCATCCTCTTCTCCTCATGGATGTCACAATCATCTCCCCCGTTGGACTGCAACATTCTATCTTGTTTCTACATTTTCTTCTTTAATCCAACCTCAAAGTTTCCCATCCCGGCTTTCTGCAGAGTTACCTTCCACTCCCGAAATGGCCTGTTACAGTGTTTGCTAAATAAAAGCTATTGTAAGAGAAATTTTGACCAGTGCCTAAAATAGCAATTACCATTTTCTTCTATTATATATGAATGCTTCTCCAAAAATACTGGCACCTAGTCAAAATGCACCAGGCACTCAGGCTGCATCTCTCAGAAAGCATTGGTTGGAACTGCGGGAGGGGGGGAGGTTTTTTTGTTTTTTTGTTTTTTTTTTTTTTTTTTTTTAACAAGGATTTGAATGGATAGATGGGTTCCTTG
>NC_034599.1:88854670-88878797 GCF_900095145.1 Mus pahari
TGGTTGGAACTGCGGGAGGGGGGGAGGTTTTTTTTTTTTTTTTTTTTTTTTTTTTTTTTTTTTTGGTAACATTGGAAACAGTATGACCTCAGATGTACTGAACAAGAGGAAGGCTCACCTTTCACTGGTAACCTTAGGCTGAACCTGTATTCCTTTCTGTCAAACAAGAACCGCCATGGCACCTATCTGTCTTATAGACTCTAATGAACCCTACTTAGAGGACATTTTGCACAGTGGCTGGCATGCCATCATTCAGAAGTAAAATGGAACCATTGGTACGATGTTATAAAGAGCACCACACATAGAGAAGTCATTTGGAAAGTGTGAAAATATAAATGAAAAACTACAGGCATCGAACTCTTAGGCTCAACAACAGGAACTCGTGGTCCACATCCTTGGGCAAATACTGGTCTCAGAAGCTGATAGGACTGCTTGTAACAGGACTGAAGCCGTGGATGTGGATGTCATCTCAGAGGGAAGGTGTGTTTTCATTTTTGTTTTTCCTTTTAAAAGGTAATAACCCAACACATTCATGCATGCAGGTGCTATACACAAATATGAGAACGTGAAATATTTTAATCTCTCCTAGGAGCCAGGTCAATCCTAGAGAGGCTGAGAATTTGCCAGAAGCACTGGGACATCTCAAAACGGAATTGTGACATTTATACCTCAATAGTTCTTGAAAATTTTCTGGTACCTAACATGCTTAAAAGGGAATCATATTGGCTTCCACCTCTACCAGTCCCAAACATACAGTAATGACCTGCGCACAGTGACTCTTTCCTGTTGCAGACTTTAAAAGTCATTATCATTTGTTTGACTATAATTCACTTGTTATTTTTCTTTGGAGGGGGGATTCAAATTAGTTTATTTTAAACAAAAAATGTATTAGTTTATTTTACTATGAAGACGACGACTGCCCGGGTCCTCCTTGGGAGTTAACTTGCTATTCCTTTTCACTCATGCTCATCCTTGTTCTCTTAGACTCTGTTGGCCATGCATCTGAGGGCTAAGCTTCACTAAATCTGAAGCTATTTGACAAAGTATTTGTCCCCAAATCTTTCTGTTCCAGTTTCTTGGGATGCATCTTTTATTTAACACTCCCTTAAGAAATACCTATGTACACAATACTCTCTGTCCCTAAGAAACACAGACATATACTTCTGAGACCCAGTCCCTTCCCTTCTGATGGGTTGAGCCTGGGAGAGGAAACCTGCCTCCCAGCAAGTGATTACAACCTGCAACAGCAACAATTATATATATATATATATATATATATATATATATATATATATATATGCAGAACCGTGCACAGTGTGGCAATGACTAGGGAACAAGAAGATATGTGTACATCTTGGAACAGCGTTGATATCTATAAAAGCTTCAAAAGATCGAGGACCTTCAATAATAAATGAGAATTCACAAGTCAAGAAGAGATTTTAATGATGTATGCCTACAAACTCAGAAAACTAAGGTATGAGGAATTCCAGCCCAGGCTGAGTTACATAGCTGAGTCCTTGTATAACAACAAAAAAAGAAGAAAGAGAGAGAGAGAGAGAGAGAGAGAGAGAGAGAGAGAGAGAGAGAGAGAGGAAAAGACATCAGAGAGAGGGTAGCAGACTCTTTAAAAAATGGTACCCAGGAAGAAATATGTATGTATATACATAAATATATAATATGAATATCTCGAGCCTATAATAAAAATGATCTCAATCAGCTGTACAGAACGCAGTAAAGAGGCACACCAGTCACCTTAGTACACCCCATGCCTTTGCCTTTGGGGTACATTATAATTTGAGCTTTGTTTTCCCATGCTTGGACATTGTCTTTACACACACTAAACATACAGAGAAAGAGATCCCTGTACACACTCTAGAAGGAAGGAGTATTACCAAAGCTTGCCAGCATCCTTGTTCTTCATTCATGTGAGACTTCCGTTCCTGTGAAACATGAGCAGAGAACATGACTTGTTCTGTAAGTCTTCAGACGGATAATCTTGAGTGTTCTCCAGCTCCACCAAGGACAGCAAGAAGGGCATTGCCAGCAACTCTCCATTGTCGCCAAAGGGGGTTTGTCACGGGTGCAGTCAGCTACTTAGAACCTCTCCACCAAAGTGTGCATGCACACCTTGGCTTTCATTACTGTCACACTCGGGAGTTCACACGTCTGCAGCTTCCCTCTGCACTGACAGTTCATCTCTCCTGTAGCTAGACATGGCATTCTCTGCACCTAGAAACAGGAGCTCTAGAGGCACACAGACCATACAACTACATGGTGCCACATGCTTAGAAAGGCTTCATGGTTGCTTTAATCTCCTGCCTTGTCATCTTGAAAGGCCTACTAATTTTTTTTTTTTAAGCAAGGAGAACTGCATTTTATTTTGGCACTGGGCATTGCAAATTATGCATCTGCTTCTGTCCAGAAAACAGCCCATGTCAGGGTGAATTTCTATGAATTCTTGTCCATACACCTGGCATGGGAGCCATCACAAAATGGTTCTAAACACGAGTGTGTTACACTGATTATTTTAGCCACCATTCACTTTGCCAGGTGACTGTCATAGGCCTCAGGAGTTCAAGCAGCCACAAAGTACTTTTGACATTTTGTTACAGGTAACTGATTTGACCAAATGTTGCGCTTTGCCCTAGATACACTTTATCATCCCATAGCAACTGTACAAAGAGCTCTCCTTTTGCCAGCATTAAAGTCCCTTCAAGTTTATAAACACCTGCATAGCTCAAACACTAGTTCAAAAACTTCCCATGGCATGGACTCTGTGTTAGGTCTAATTTAGCATTTTCTTTAGCACAATTTGATTGAAAGTATTGGGGATTTTGATAAATGCTAGGCCTTATAACTTCTGTTATTAAAGACTCACACCAGACCCTGGAACCTGAGCTAGTCGGTGGCTCCTACTTGAGCTGAAAAAGCAGCAACTGAACATCCATGAGAAGGAGGTTATTTTCTTCGCCTTGACGGTTTGAAAGAGCTCGCCTTACAGTGAGTGACAAAGGGGGTCTGTAAACCCTGCACTTATCTCAGGACAGGCCATCACACCTCGAGCCATTTCTTCCGTTGTAATTGTCATTTTTCTACCTATCCACACTGGATCTTGACATAGAACTGTCACCAGTCCTGATATAATGGTCGCTTACTGACTCTCCAGAGGCCTGAGATCAAAAGTGAGCTCATCACATACTGTTAGCTGGTGTTAAAAAATTCTCTTGAGGGCCGGGGATGCAGTTCGATTGGTAGAGTACTTACCTAACATGCACAAAGCCCTGGGTTCGATCCTCAACAGAACACAAACCAGGTACTATAACCCTAGTATTTGGGAGGCGGAAACAGGAGGTCAGAAATTTACAGGCACTCTTGGCTATATAATGAGTTTAAGCCAGCCTGAGTCATACTCTCCAAAGAGAATATGAATGTGTGTGTGTGTGTGTGTGTGTGTGTGTGTGTGTGTGTGTGTGTGTGTGTTATGTATGTGTGTTCATGTTTTCATGATAGAGCGTTTGTCTGGAATATTGCATGGGCCTGTGTGTTGGTGAATGGCGGCAGGAGACACAGCATCCTGATCTATGACGAGCACATCTCATTTCTCTCTTGCTTCTCCTGAATTCATGTCTAGAGACTGTGTTTCAAAGATGATCTTTATTTAATTGCTCAGTTCCCAGAGAATATTAACTTCATAGCTTCACTCAAATTCACATTTCATTTCAAGCCAATAGCCGAATCCAGCCACAATTATACACTGCAGGACAAAAAAAAAAAAAGACTTGGACAGAACTTGTCTCACTCAGCATCCACAGTGGGGTGGACTTTCAGACAGTAGCCACTGCTCCGCTTGGCCACAGTCTACACCACGATTCTTCAGCCTATACATTCACAGTACTCAAAACCATAAACATCATATTGCTTCTTCCAAACTGAACTTTACAGACCATCTCTAGGCACCTGGGCAATCTTGAACCACACTTATGTCTGGTTCCTGCCCTTCTTCTCTGTTGATATGGTTTAGAAAAATAACACTAAAAAGTTTCACTTCTTATTTTGAATTTTTTGCCTCTCCACATTAATAAATTCTGCATTTCTTTCTAATTCCTTGGTGGGAATTAAAGATCTGTGTCACCTTGGAAGCGCTGCAGATGCACCATTGCTTGTTCCACACATCTACACAGCCTATGGACCACAATCTCACTCAGAAGCATGGCACTTTCTCTGTACAGGTTAACACAATCGTCCTCTCTTTGCCTCTAAACCTTTTCAGTATTTGATAGTTACACATTTCATTCACTTATTTAACAAGTATTTAGCAAGCACTCGTTGTATGTAGACACTGAAGGACACCAATTTGCTCCTGTCCCTGTACTCAGGGTCAGTGTAAATGCAGCCTTTGACTCTGAAATTCCTGAAACTCAAGCACCCAGCCTGTGCCTCTGTCTTGGTCCAAACTCCTAGATTGTTAACTAAATATACTGCCTAGACTTCATTCTCTAAATGGAACTTTCTAATTAGCAAATACATTCCAAATTCTAAGGGCCAAGCCAGGCGTGCTACCTACCAGTCAGGCAGAACTTACAGACACAATCTGATAGAGAAGCTGCTCTGAGGACTATTTCCTCCCACTGATGGACATCCTGCCAGGTTAGGAAATGTGAAAGGCTGGCTTTCATTCACGGCGCCTCAGAAATGGTCACAGCTCTGTTGCAGTTTGTCATGGCACAGGTCGGCTTGCACCAGGGGCCGACAAGAGCTTGTTAACGCCAAAAATGCCTCCCCCTTCTCCGAAGCTCTGGCAGCTAAATGTCACGGATATGAGTATCTCAGCCTCTAGTGGGAACAACACCCATCTCACTTTCCTAGAATGCAGCTAGGTACAAATCTCCAGGAGCAACAATTCACCTTTTCAAATTGCAGTGCCCAGGAGTGGCAGAGTGGAAAGAAGACAGCTGCTTAAAAAAACAAACAAACAAACAAAAAAAAAAAAAAAAAAAAAAAAAAAAAAAAAAAAAAAAACAAAAAAAAAAACAAGGAAAAATACAGACAGAAACTCTGCAAACAGAGGCAGGAAGAGCTGTTGGTGGTAGCTGAAAATTTCCTCTTAGCAGAGGTCACAAATGCTCTGGAAGCCTCAAGGCTCTGTAGAGCATCTAATACGTCTTAAATACAAGATAGAAATACATAATTCTATTCTAGTGCAATCCAAGTGTGTGGATATATTGGAGAAAAAAATGAAGTCAACTGCTTAAAAAAATCTTTTTGCCCAACAAGAAATGAATTTCACTGTGGCTGATTAGATCTGATTCTAATGCCTTATAAAATTTGTTTTTAAATGGTTATGTTAGGCCTGGTCATTGCCTTTTAATGACCCTACCTTAGCTTGCTGCTAAGCCTTCTTCATCTTTAGTCACCCAGCATTAATATTTATTTTATTCATTTAATTTTAAAGTATTCTTAAATTAGAGCTCTTACAAAGATTCCCCTGCTGCTGAAGGCACGACCATAAAAACACCATGGAAATTTTGATCAGCATTATAGTAGCAAGTCTAGCTCAATACAAGACATGGGCAACAATTTTAGTAAATTAAGAAATAACCATTCTAATACACCTTTTTTTATTTAAAAAAAAAAGTGCTTCTTCATCTTGGATTTTACATTGTGATGATAATTAAACTCAAGAATCTCCTTGTGTTAAAACATTTCCTATATACATATTATTTTTTTAAGAAGTCCTCAGCATTTAACCCACACTTGTTAGTTTTCCCGAATCTTATAATAAATTACATTAAAACAAAGCTGCAAGGATACTGGACTTGTACCATGTTTAATATGATATACAATATACAACTATACTGTCTGCTTTTCCTATTTGGGCTTCATAATTTCTTATCATAACATGACATCATACAGAACATGTCAGCACAATATGAGTTCAGGACACAGACATAGGAGTATCGGAACCACTGCTGGGAAGTTCAATGGTTTTTCTCACTGAAAATCAGCAAATTTCAAAATCCTACACACTAACCTGCATCTGTTTCCTCTTCCTCAGGATCATTCCAGTCTCTAAACATTCTTAGCTAAAGCCTTACACTGTCTGCAACATGTTCATTGCTTGGCAAATCTGCCTTTAGGAAATAAAGAGAACATCATATCTCCAGGACACCCCAAGACCCAGGTAAACTAGTTCAAATCCCTGCCCTTTAATATCATTAATTTGGATGGGACAGAGGAGAATGAAAAGCTACAAGTGCCCCTCTAGTCCTCAATTAAAACTTGTTTGCTTTCATATGCCTCTGATTACCGTGTCATAGACAGAAACACTCCAGACAGACATTTCTCTTATCCCACTAACAAACTAGAAGTTGCTGCTACCACCGTCAAAAGGGATCACTTCCTTTTGAAAACTGTATTCCAGTCATCAGAATTTAAAAAAAAAAAAAATTATATGCTTTCAAATTCTCCTTTTTTTTTTCTTTTTTCTTTCTTTTTTTTTTTTTTTTTTTCTTTTTTTTTTTCCTGAACCAACATCAGAACAAAACCAGCAGTCTCCGCTCTGAGGTACCCTGTCTCAACTCAATACAGTAGTAATCAAAACCAAATGCCTTCAACTCTCCAGGGCTTGCTTCTTCCTTTCTGTTCTCAAAGTTGCACAGGAGAGTAGTGTGTGCTCGCTCTTCTCTGCCCTGTTTGGTTTGGCCTGCAGATTTGTTCCATTCCTGGGCACCTGGTAGGCAATGATTTACATGTGAGAAAACAGCCCTCAGTTCTTAAGAAGGCAGAGGCTTCTCCCAGCATAGCAAGTAGACGGCTGGAAATGAAGGGACAAGTGGGGAACAGAGTCCGCCTGAAGCTACAAAGACAAGTAACACTGGTAAATCCGGAGTAATGGAATCAAATGTAAAAAAGGAATATTATTTATTATCTTCTTTATTAATACTCACATATAACCTTTGCTGACACAAAAGTCTACTTTGAAGTCTGTCTCCTTGATTTACCTGCTCTGGGGAGGGGGGGGTGTCACTTCCCCCTTCTCCACCCACCCCACCCCACAACCAAATTACTCTTACACATTCACAGATACCACGAAAATTTTGTAAACAAGATTTGGGTTACTGGAACTTGATTTATCAACATTCCACTTCAATATGGGAGGGAGGGGGGAGAAAGGGAGGAAGGAGAGAGGGAGAAGAGACAGGGACACAGGGCAATCTGTCAGAACTTTCAAGTCTTGCCTTTTCTGAGGTGTGTGTGTGTGTGTGTGTGTGTGTGTGTGTGTGTGTACGCACGCGCGTGAGTTGAGGGCTGTTCCTTGAAATGCACTGACTCAAAACGTTGACAGCAAGTGCCTGTGTGGTTATTTATATTATATATCTATAATAGAATATGTGGGCTTCCTCAGCTTGGGTCTGGGCTGTGTTTGTTTAAACACAACACCATCCTTTTTGTGGGTGTCTCCAGAGAGTGTCAGATCTTTTGGGAACCCTTCTCAAAGCCGGGGCTTCCTGAGCAAGGTCTTGCTGAGGTCTTTGACCTCCTCAGGACTGTTAACCCGCTCATAGCCCAGCACCGCCATGGGCTGATAGCAAAACTCCTCCACCTGTTTGATCTGCTGGAAGGTGAGCGCAGTCCGCCAGGCATTGGCGGCCTGAGTGGCATTGCGAGCTGACACCACGAAAGGCTTGGAGGAGGAGCCAGAACCACTGGTCATGTTCAGGGCAAACTGCTCCATTTCAGGACTCACCAGCAGCCCCACAAAGTCGTACACCCTCCGTAGGGTCTTAACGGGGTCTCCCACCAGATCCTCGTACCTCACCACCAAGTAGTGTCCCTGCAGCCAGTCAGGAGGCTGCAGGGCTGTTTGCAGCGTCTTGGCCATACTGTTGCAGATGACCTCCATTGCACCCAGAGCGTGGTAGTCTGCTGGGCCACCCATACCCTCCTTCTTGGCACCAAGCTTGTGGCCAGCGGCCTCCAGGAAGGGCATGCGGTGGGCTCTTGGATCCCGGCTTCGCACCACCTGTAGGCTTTCCCGGATGAGGCCGTGACGCGAGCGGATGCGGGAGCTGGCAACAGCACGAGGATCACGCACTAGGTGGATGACCTTGAGGTCCAAAGCTGGATCTTTAAGCAGCGGCGCCAACACAGCTACATCGAAGACCCGCACGCCCTTGATAACCAGCGTGCGGTACTTGCGGCACTCCTCCTCGAAGCGTGCCAGGCGTTGAGGTGGGCACTTTTTGCACACGCGGTCGTCCACCAGTCCGACGACCTCCTTGCGGTAGGCAGGACAGAGTGGCGAGGAGCATACCACCTTGTTAGTGGCTGCCCCAAAGATGCCCAGAGTGGTGAGGTTGCGCCCCCCACTGCCTGCGGGGCTATACAGCTGGAAAACCGAAAGATCGCAGCGGTAGAGAGCGCTCAGCATGTCCCGCGCTGCCCCCTGCAGGGAAACGGCGTCCCCGGGGTACAGTTTTTGCCACACGTGCCACACAGGCTCATAGAGGAAGAACACCTCAGGGTTCTGGTTGAAGAGCTCGCCGAAGAAGGACGAGCCCGAGCGCCACGTGGTGAACACATACACCAACTGCCGCTTGTCCCCTCCACCCCTGGTGCCTCGAGTAGCATTGCCCAGTGAAGCCGCAGCTCCTGCACTCCCAGCCGCGGCTGCGGGAACTGCCCCCACGCCGGCGGCAGGAGGGCGGTACGGGGTGCGGGGGTCCATGCGAGAGTGAGCGCGGGGTGGCGCTGCAGGAGGCGACCCCGGCCGTCCCCAGCCGGCCCCGGCCGCCCCCACCGCGGCACCCAGAGGCCCGTCGGGGTTGCACTGCTGCAGAGGCTCTTTATGCCACTTGTAGTCCAAGAGGTTGAGCATCGTGAGCACCAGCAGCAGTGCATAGCCTGCGCACAGCACCAGCGCCTTCCTGCGAAATACCTTCATCCCGAGCGGGGACGCAGGCCAGCGGCGTCCTGCGCGCCGGGGCCACGGCGGGAGCAGGGCCCGCTGCACAGCGGCAGGCGCGGCCGGCAGTGGCCGGGGAAGCGCGCCCGGGGGCAGAGCTCGCGGCGAGCTGCGGCTCATCACAGGCACAGCCGGGGCAGGCGGCGCGGCGGAGGCGGCCCTGCAGCCCAGGAGGGGGACGCTGCAGGCCGGCTGCGGGCGCCGGGACTGGGGCCGCCGATCCGAGGCAGGCGCGGCGGCAGAGGCGGCTGGTCCCCGGCACCCAGGGCTGGTTCTCCCATGGCAGCGGCTCCGAAGAGGACCTGCGAGGGGAAGCAGAGCGAATGGTGGGTGAACCCACTCTCCCGTCCATATGTCTCCTCCGCCTGAGTAACGCCCACCCTCTGGTCTGCGGGCTCCTCCACTCACCTGGAGCGGAGGGTGCGCCTCGGAACGTCCCGGGATCCCCGACCGGCGGACTGTCCGGTTAGCACTCTCCTCGGTTTCTCTCCGGTTCTCTTCTGCTAGAGGTCCCCAAGCCTTCGACGGAGCCGCGGGACTCCGCTGCCAGGCCCTAGGCAGAGTTTTCCAGCAGCGGGCGCCCTGCACCCCGGGAGGGGAAACTTTCACCGGGCCCGGAGCCCAGCTCTGCGCTCCACCGAGCGCGGCGCGTCCCGGTACCAGCGACGTCTCCTCCGGTCTCTCGGGACCGCTGCTTCCCTCCCGGCTCTGGGGCACGAAGCAGGCAGGAGGCGACAGTGGGGGGAGGCTTATATACGTCCCAGCTCCGGGCTGTTCTGCTCTCCATCGCTCTCTCTCGGCCTCCACGTAGCGAACCTTCCCATCCCTCCGGCGGCGGCGGATAGGGTGCAGCGCGGCCCCGCAGCGGCGGCTGCCTCTTCCATCACCCGGAGGATGTCCGGGCGGGCGGCTCAGGCGAGCCCCGGCGCTCCGTGGCCGTGGACTGGCCCAGAAGGACTCTGTACACCTAGCTGGAGGCAAAAGAACGGGACCCCCACCCCACCCCCGCGTCACCAGCCGTTTCTGCCCTACGAGGTCCCGAGGCAGAGGAAGCCCCCGCCGCGGCCGCACTAAAGCGGCGCCCGGGAGGATGCTGCTATCCGACTCCCCCTACGCCGGGCGCCTGCAACGCGCTCGGGCCGGCCTCTGCGCGGCTCCTGCCAGCCCGCTCGGGGTTGGTGCGCGTCGCCGTCTGTCGCCCCGGCTCCTCCCCTTCGCCGCGCTCCCCTCCTCCTCTGCTGGTCCCACACCCGCCCTCCTCGCAGCTCCAGACTCCCGCCGCCACCTCCTTAGGGGCTGGAGATGCGACCCGGTTCAAGGCGGCGCTGCTAGGGCCTCCAACCGCTAGTAGCAAAACAGAGCTCTAGGTGCGCTCGGGGCGCGGCGCGGGCGCCTGATTCCCAGCTCACCCGCACAGCCGGAGACTTGGGTTCTCTGTAGCTGCACGACTCGGCTCCCAGGATTCGCTCTGGAGAAGAGTTGGTGATAAAAGTTTGAGCAGAAATACCCCGGGCATACGCTCCTTTCATCCCCAGCGGTCAGCACTGGTGTCCCCTCCTAGGACGCGAGCAGAATCGCCCAACAGCGCTGTGTGCAGCTGGAACCCAGTTCTGAAGCCTTAGACCTGGTGCTAGCCCATTCCAGCGGGTTTGTGGTTTCTCCCTCAAGGAGGAAGTAATAAATCTTTCTGGGCCCGGGGTCACTGAAGAGGCTTCAGAGTATGCCTCTCCGCAACCTTTCCGAGTGTCCTGGATTTAGACAAGGCCACTAGGTTTCGATGATCCCCACCCCCACCTCCCGCCCGGCAGATGCTCTAGGCTTGTGGAGTTTCCACCTCTGCTGACACCCTCTGAGACAGGGCTGCTGGGGGAGGGGTGGGCGCTTTGTTTAAATTTGTGGTTTGATAGTGAGTCCATTGAATTTAAAGAGGAAGAGAGGAGCTCAAAGAACTTGATCGCAAAGGAAAACGTTTTTTGGACGTTGAAAGTTACTTTTTAGTTTGATCTGCGTTGGTTTGTATACTTTTCTTTAGCTGGTGAGGGAATAAACTTCCACTGTAAAATAGGACAGCTACAGTAAGCCTGGGAGACGACAGGATGGGTGGAGGTTAGAGGGCACATAGGAAAGATTGTACTCCAGTTTCCACCTAGAAGGGCAGAAAGATGAGTCATTGCGGTCCGGAGGTAAACTACTGATGACTGAGAGACTGATTGCCCCCTTTCCCTCAGAAGCTTTTACAAGTAGAACATAGTTCATGCAAAATTATCATAGTCTACCTGGAGCAGCCTATCTTGGCCTGTTGACCCTTCTAAATTTAAAGCGTTGCCATTAATGACTTTTTTTTTTTTTTCAGGATATTGTACAGAATCTTCTGGGTACAGGGATTGTTGAAAAAAAAAAATGACTTAATTCAATTGTCCTGTGGTTTGTGGCTTTAACTGGTTTGGGTTGGTTTTGGTTTGGTTTGGGGGGTTTGTTTTGTTTTGTTTCAGTTTTTGTCGTTGTTGTTGTTGTTGTTATTGTGTGGGTTTCATTTCAGGTTTAAAAACTTTAAAATAGTATGACGTAGGACCAGGGAAGTGGCTCCATGGCTGAAGGCACTTGCACCCAAGCCTCAGATCTGAATTTTGAACCCAGGAATCCTCATGATGGAAGAAGAGAAATGATCCTTACGAGTTGTTCTTTGAAATCCATATGTGCTCCCTGACACAAAATCCTCCCATCCATATACACACAAGATGCAAATAGGTAAAGAATGTTAACAGTTTGACTTGGTCCCATTTTCCAGAAAAATCCATGTTATGAGTAAGGTTCAGTTGAAGTATATTCCCTTAGAGTTCTAATAAAGTATATGGATAAGACATTTCTAGAACATATCTTACACAAATTGGGATGGAAGAATGGAGCTGGGGGGGGGGTTCCCCCATTAATTAATTTATTTATTTATTCACTTTCCTGATCACAGCCTCCCTCCTCCCAGCCCTGCCCCACCTACAATTTTTAAAACATGCTTGTGTATAAGGATGTACACATGACACAACACTGATATGGACATCAGAGGACAACCTGCAGAAGTTGGCTCTTCACTGTGTGGATTCTGGCGATAGAGAGAGCTCTGCTGTTTGATGAGGTGAGCTTCAAGGACCTTCCTGGACTAAGTCATCTCTTAGTCCCATCAAATTTCACATGTAACATTCTTTTGTTTTGTTTTGTTTTGTTTTTACAGTAACAACATGAACTTTATTCATTTAGCACTATACTATGACTGTTTACATACTTCATTTATAGACTTTGAAAGAGCTAGCTACAATAGGTAACTAAGAATAAAGCAACAAAATAGGCAGTGACCATCAATACCGAATGTAATGAGTTTCTATCTAAGTGTGATGCTAACACAGCACATACATTATATCATAAAGAGAAAAGACCAGAAACTGATTTTGTCGCAATCCAGTTCCAGTGAGAGCCCCTGGAGTTCCACTGCACGTGTGGGAGGGGCTTGTGATCTGAATACTTCTCTGCAAATACTGTCCAGAAGCCTAACAGCATCCCTCTGCTCTGTCTCCATCTGTTTCCAAACCAATGTTCAATTCCCATTTAATGAATTCAAACTAGTGAATTCAACACAACCATTCCACAAAGAATACATCAGTCCTGTCATTGTGGATTAAGGCATGAAAGCTAAATCTGATGTGGACAGATGTAAACATTATTACATGCACATTTTCCTACATGCATATGTTATTACAGAAACACATTTATATTAATTGGAGTCAGATGTGTAATATTCATGTTAAAAGCTAACATTATGGAAATATATGTTATATAGATGGAAAATATATGGGAAGGATAACTTTTTTGTTTTGTTTTAAGCTGAGGTAAAGACAAATTGATCCTTCAAAAAAAGCTTATAAAATAATCTAGCCAGCAAAACTTAATTGTATAATTGAATAAGTTATTGTCATTACAGGATTTAAGATTATTCTTGTAACTATTTCAGAAGCATAAGAAGGTATCACAAAGGAGGCACAGGAATGGACTCCATTGTCCAAAAGGAATGACTTGTTGAGCCCAGCAAACAACTGATAGTTCTCCTAGAATTAATGTATTTCTTAGACAAAACTGAACACCTAAGCTACAGAAAAAAAGCATTCCTTCCAAAGTTCAACATTCTAGAAGACTCATAGGACAGTTATGAATATCTGCTCCACCAAATAGACATCAGACTAAAAAGACACAAACTTAAAAAACCAAGCTCAAGGGTCAGAAGGCATGTCCTGAAGGATATGTTCCAGTGAATGACGAACTGAGGCAGACTCATATACCACATTCTCCATGACCGATTTGAGGCTTAAAGCAATTTTGAAATCATATCTTTAAGTCTTCTTACACAAAACCAAACAATCCTTCCTTAGTGCTTAAAGGGTTTTCTTCATTATTATTTAACTCTTTAAAAAGATTTAAAATTCCACAACATAGACTACAGAAAATGTTCTCGCAGTCTGAGGATGCTGCAAAGCACTGCACTGTCTGGTTTCTCTTAAGTGAGAGGAGAACAGGGGACATTACTGTGGGGCAGGGCTCACTGCAGAACCAGGCTACTCTGCTGGCCCTGCTCCTCTTTCTGTGGTGAGTGAGGATTATCCCTGCAATGCTCTCCCTGAGTGGCACTGTCCCATCCTTCTGGCAGGGACTGGTGGTCCTGAGGAGAGCTTTCGCAGGCCTTGTGTGCAGGAACTGCCCCTTTCCGTTGGGGTAAGATTGTAAAAAACGCCTCTTGCCAGTCTCTTGTTTCCAAGAGCTCCAGGATAATTTCAAACACATGGTTAACCGCCAGGACTTTTCGACTATTCATCTTCACAAAATCTGCAAGAGGGAGCTATGCATGTTCGATTCCATAACTGGATGCTTGTTTAAATGTGTGTCTCTGGTGATGGTTGTGGTCCACTAGCCCTCCAATCACATAAGTCCTTTAGTACATTAGATGAGTCTGACGTCAGGTAAACCAGGTCTTCCATTTTTATAAGTTCACTATAGTGCTCTGATTTGATGTGACTATCCTCCCAGTTGACCCATCCTCGGTCGCTCTCATCCATGTTCTTCTTCAGTTGACCTCCATGCTCGACGGTTTTCTGCAGAACATCATTGAATCTGTTTATGAAGTTTCTTAACATCCTTTAACACCATTAAGTGATCAAAACTACAGCCGATGATCAGGAGGAGGCTGCTACAAGCAACATCCCTTCAAATACGCTTCCTATCGTTTCCATCTGAGTTGGACTCCAGTCATTCTAACTTCTTTCTCTTGCGTTTTTCTTTTCATTTTTGCGCTGTTCCCATTGCTCTTCCCAATATTTTTGTTCCATCAGCTTCTTCAGTTGCCGTTTAGAGAAGATTGGCTCAGCCCCTGCATCCACTCTCGGCTTCTGTCTCTCCTCTTCACCTTCACTTGCACCTAGCTTTTTTTTCCACATTAGGAGGCTCAATGGATGCTGGCAGCATTTCAGATGACATATGGGGAATGCCTGGGTGTGGTCAGAAAGCCTTTTTGAATGGCTCCACGTGTTAGTCCTCCTTCAGAAATTTCAACTCCCAGAGGCACCACATGTAACATTCTTAAGTAGTTGCCTCATTCCATCTCCTCTAGGTACAAACGAAGCCTGTAAATGTAGCCAGTAGATGGTAAACGGGTTGTCATCTATCTCTCCTTTTGCCCACCTCCACCAACCTCCCTGCCAGTGTTGCTCAAACACTCCTCCCCCTCCTTCCCCTCTGTCCACCACCAAACCTAAAGCTATATTATTGAATGAAAAAAAAAAAAAACTGATGGAGGAAATAGGAATAGTGCAAAAAGAATAGCACCCCTATGGTCTCCATCACCGTTCCGAGAGAAAAGCCTCTAAGAGTTTGAGATAACACAGAAAGCACTCAATTGCAGTTATTTGAGGTAAGGACCTTAAAAAAAAAAACAATTGTTTGCATAGAAACAATTTTGATACAATTGTGTAACGCTTTCCTCAAGTTGGCAAAATAGTGACTCCATTTGTCAGCCGCCTCCACAGAGATGCTCTGCTGTGATGCTCAGCTGGCATAAATTCACAGGTTCTGGCATCCCCACCCTCTCCCTGCTTGCAAATATTTTACCATTTGCGAAGTGTCTTGATTAATTCCAAACTTTGTGACAGCTAATGATATCCAAAAACTAGATGAAGCCTCCCCACCTGCATTTATCCAGGAAGTTCTCTCCTTTCGGTCTAGCAATGACCCAGATAGATATGTAATAAATCTTGTAGCAATTTCACTTGCAGAGGATCCCACCAGGCCACCGGGCTGTCGCAAGTTTCAAAGCACTGTTTAGTTCATTATAATTTGATCTCTACAGCCTTTTAAGTTGTCCTGTCTGGTGTCCCTTGCACAGGAAGGAAACTGCTCCTGGGACCCCTGCACTTGTCTCGCTCCTGGACAAAGAAGGGTTCTAATACTCTGTGGGGTGGGAGGCCAGAACCCAGCCTGGGGTAATGGCAAAGATCGAGTGTTTTCTGTCAGAATCTGAGCTGAGAAAAGATGTGAGGCTGGACTCAGGGCCTGGTTCCTATCCAGGTCTGTATGGGAACCCAGGGGGCCAGAAGATCTGTCTCTGGAAAATGCTCTCCCGAGCACTAGAATTCATTCCATCCTTTGTATTTTCAGCAATTTACGAGTTTCCGGTAAAACTGGAGCGTGAACAATTGTTTTGTTTTGTTTTTAAATCATCGATTTAAGACATAATGTCCTCATTCATCCAAGTGACTCCCTCGTTTTATATGTTTGAGTATAATATGAATATACATTTATCTACCTATTACATAGACCAAGAACACCCAGAGGTAGCCACTCTACCAAGTTTAGCTTAGAAATTTAGGTGAAATGGTCACATCCCAAGGAGAATGTTAAAGAATGTTTTCCTTTACAATCTCAAAAGGAAATAGCTTGAATAATCTTGTGATTGCTAAGGAACTTGGGCAGTCACTTAAAATGTTCCCACGAGGAAAAAGAAAAAAATAGGCTCAGAAGGATTTAAAGAAGGTATTTGCACACTTTCAAGGCCTGGGTAGCTTCTATCTTATACAAACTGTTCCACACAATAGTAGCATAGGAGATGCTCTCCAAGCTCACACTGAGGAGGTAGTAACTGGGAGGAGACAGAATAAGGGGGAGCATAAGAGTGAGGATGAATATATAATTTGTATAAATGTGTAACCAAATTGTGCAGAAGACCAATACCATGTAACAAAGTTGAGTCTATCCCAAGAGTACAGTGTCCACTTGATACATATTAAGGACACACAGAATATCAGGCGCTGATCAACTTCTGCAGGATACACAGACAAGCCTTCACAGACTAGGAGACATTCGGTGCACATTCATTTAAATTAGTAAGATTGTTCTAAAGGACAGTGCTGTGATAAGACCTGGGAGCAGCGACTTTATACTGGGGAGATGACCTTTGCGAAGGAGAAGGGACCCTTACGAAGAATAAGGATGCTACAGGAACCTGAGGGAGTACAACGGACATGCTGGTGTCAGAGCAAGTACAAACGGTCAGGATGGTTAAAAAAGCAACAAGAGAGGGCTGGTGAGATGGCTCAGCGGTTCAGAGCACTGACTGCTCTTCCAGAGCTCCCGAGTTCAAATCCCCAGCAACCACATGGGAGGCTCACAACCATCCATAACAAAATCTGACGCCCTCTCCTGGAGTGTCTGAAGACAGCTTACAGTGTACTTACATATAATAGATAAATAAATCTTTAGGGGAAAAAAAAGCAACAAGAGTGCGTCTGGAGAGACAGTTCAGTAGTTAAGAGCACTGGCTGCTCTTCTAGAGAACCTAAGTTGAAGTCCCAGAACCCATATGACAGCTCACAAGCATCTGTAACTCCAGTTCCATGGTATCTGATGCCCTCTTCTGGCTTCTGTGGATACTGCAAACACATGGTACACAATCATACAGGCAAGCAAACCACCAGCACACATAAAATAAATAAGTCTTTAAAGAAATAAAGAAATAAAAGAAGCAGCAAGCACTCCAGTTGGTTCAGAATCCAGTGAAAAAGTCATAGAGACCCCCAATTGGGGTTTGCCTGGCTTGCAATGCAGAAATGGTTTCTTTAACCTTGAATTTTAAAATGTGGTGTGTTAAGAAGACTTAAAGGGCCGGGCGTGGTGGCGCTCGCCTTTAATCCCAGCACTCGGGAGGCAGAGGCAGGCAGATTTCTGAGTTCGAGGCCAGCCTTGTCTACAAAGTGAGTTCCAGGACAGCCAGGGCTACACAGAAACCCTGTCTCGAAAAACCAAAAAAAGGGGGGGGGGGAGAAGACTTAAAGGGCTGTAGAATTTATTTCTCTAAAAACCTGGAGCTGGTTTCCAAGTGAGTCCCCTCTGGTGGTGTCCTTCCTTAAGCACACTCCTCCCCATGCCTCACCTAGACGTGCTCAGTTGAACTGATTCTTTCTCTTTGTAACCAGCTGTCTATCTCCCAGGTCTGCTCTTTGCACTGGAGGTTCACAACAAAGCTTTAGACTGTTATTCAGTTTTGTTTCTGCTCCTTTTCTAAAGGACCAGTGGTTCTCAACCTGTAGGTTGTGATCAAATGACCCTTTCACAGGGGTTATCTAAGACCATCAGAAAACATAGCTATTTACATTATGATTCATAACAGTGGCAAAATCACAGTTATGAAGTAGTAACAAAAATAATTTTATGGTTGGGGGTCACCACAACATAAGGTATTAAAGGGTAACAGCATTGGAAAGGTTGAGAACCACTAGTTTAGACCCTAGTTCAGTGGCTTCTAAAAACAAGTTTTCTCGTGACCCCTATAGAGGAATTTTAATCCAGCAGCATGGCTATTCTGACAAGGGATCACATCCAAAGATTTGATCTAGCTGGAATGCAGACATACCCTGAATTACCATATGATCTACCTAGAATACAGACACGCCTTTAGTACATATCTTTAATCCCTAACAATGAAGGTAAGGTTAGTTTGTAGAAGAAAGCAGACATGTTTGAAAGTGGTGTCTCATTGAGGGGCAAACAAAACGACAAATCAGAGAAAGGTTTGTCAGAATCAGTCAGGGATAGGTTATGCCCAATTCACATAAGAACAGCACAGAAAAGAGAGGCTACTTAAGAAAGAAGTGGGGGTGGTGCTGTATGCGAGTATGGCAGTTTTATCAGAACAGTTTTACAGAACCAAGTGGGAAAGTTTTACAAAGACAGTAGGCTGAGAGCAAGCTAGACACAGTTGAAGACAGAACAAGCCAGAGAATGAGAAGAAACTGGAAGATTAGAACAAATTGCCAAAGTTAGTATGAGGTCAAGCAGAGCGATTCAGTCAGAAGTGGAGAGAAGCCGGATTGAATCAGCCAGATTGTATGGAGGCTGGGAGCTTCCAGGCCTAGGCCTAGGGGTAGTTAGAACAAAGAAGGAAATGCTCTGGGCTCAGCCCAAGCCACATGTTCTCACAGCTTATGTACGGCTCTCATCTCATCACTTCATCAGAGGAAATAAAAGCAACATTTACAGACCCCTTTCTGCCTGAGAAAATTTCATATAACCCTAGATGCATAGACATATAAAATAGTGTTCAAGTCAAACATTTACTGGTAGTGAATGACAAAGAAATTGATTTAAAAATAATACTTTGACCCACACAAAAGTAAATACGCACACCGTGTTTGTTACTAATTGAACTTGGACAAGATTTCTGTCAAAAAGCAACTTAAGAAAAAAGGGACTTACTTCAGCTCACAGTTCATGGATACAGCAGTCCCTCATTGTAGAGAAGTCATGTGAGCAGGACCCTGGCATGGCGGATCACATAGGTTCCACCGTTGAGAAGCAGAAAGAGGTAAACACTACAGTTTCTATTCGGTCCAAGGTCCCGTCCCATAAAGGCTCCACATGAGTCTTCCTACTTCAACCTAATTTGCAAAATCCCTCAAAAATAAGACATGCTCAGAAGTTAGTTTTCATGGCGACTCTAACCCTCATCCAGTTGGCAGCCAAGGCTACTACACCGCTAGGCATCTGTGGCTGTTCGTTTTTTATAGAGAGCATCAAGTTTGGGCCTACACTTGATACAGCAAAACAGAGCATATCTTTGACATTCTTCAGCGCTGATCAATATTTGCATTTTATGATCATCAATGATGAGAAGAAACTGCTTCACCTAAATACATAGAGCAAATGGCAGAACCCTGACTGGGATCGTTTAGAAACTACTGGAAATCTTGTCCTAATCCCGAGGCAAAAATTACGGAACAGTGTTTTATGGTCAGCAATCCAAACAAAAATTTTTAATATCAAACATAATCCAATACAAATGGAAGACAATTTAATACATGCTGAGGAATGATGGTAGGGAAATGCTGTCTTTGTTTTTCCACAATGACAATATTCTCTTTCTGTAAGAGCAGAAAACTTTGCACATACTATAAAAATGCTACAATTCATAACATAGTATGGTCTCAACTCCAAGTAAGGTTATTTGAGCCAACAGTGGTTGGCATGGCATGGTGTGACCACATACTTGTTACAAAGTGCAAAGTGTTGTGAGTTCAGAACCAAGACTGCAGAGAAGTCCCATAACACAACACAGACAAGTGCTTCCTGAAACACTTCAGGTTCTGAAGCATTTATTCTGAATTCTTTTTAGGTCATTGTACATTTAGATACATTTTCCTGTTGCCAAGAGTGTGTCGACCACCACCCCTATACACACACACATACATTCAGTTATGCAACCCACAGTTTAAGAAGCTGAACACTGGGGAGGGCAGGAGCTAACTAACTGGAACAGGGACTGGCAGCACTGGTGCCAACATCCTCTCTAGTCTGCCAGCCACGCCCCGGCCTAAGGTAGATATCGAACTGGGTTCTACCCGCCCAGCTGCCACTGTCCTTTCCTCTAGTGAGTGAAACATCCTATAGCATCGCCTGGCTTTGCGGGAATCTTCCATCTGTGTGCTCTCCCAGGGCACAGGCATATGGATGCTCGGTCAGTCTTTCCATAGACATTTCATTCACTCATCCCTTTCCTCATTCATTCTTCCATCCAACATGTTGAGGGCTTCTATCACATCTCAAGCACTATGAATCTTTAGCAGCGAGACTAAACATAGGAAACAATTGTTTCCTTCTCATCAAACAAGGGAACCCTAAGGTGGTGGTCTGATGTACTCTCAGAAGGGACTCATTCTCTGTTAAGCATGGTCTTTGTTTTTCCTTTAGGCTCTGCATGCTCCCTTGAGTTCTCTCCTCTGTATCCCCTCACTTCCATTACATTCTGGACTCCATGCCTGTCATGATCAAAGTGTCCTAAGTGACCTGCTGTTTGCTGCCTAACGAAAGGTTTGGTTTCAGCCAGGTGGCTGTCCCTTTCCCAGCCATCCTTACAGCAGTGAGCACCCCTCCTTAAGTTCTGGTGCACTCTCCCTTCACAGTGTTAGAGGCATCACCTCTGACACCTTCCCCTCTGCCTTGCTTCTTATCTGCCCCAGCCCTTCGTTCCCTAAGGCCCTAGCATCCAGACCTACCTCACCTGGCAGCATATTTTCCCCAGTAGTGTTTACTTCCCACGTGGAGGAGGAGGATGGGGGTCACAAAACTTCTTACCACACGTTTCTGCTCTCTGTCCCACAAAACTGTTGAGACCTTTTATAATTTAACTAAAAACTCAATATTTAAAAAAACGGGGGGGAGGGGATAAAAAAAGATAACAAAGATGTAAGGTGGTCCCCAAAGACATAAACAGGAAAATCTCACGAAAGCAAAGACATGACCCGAGTGCATTTATCCCATGAGAGCCTGAGTGATTGCTACAAGTGAGTTGGAAAACTTGGCTCTGAACTTCCTGAGAGGCACAGTGACAAGGGAAAGCTTATTCCCCGCTGGCAATGGGCAAAGAGACACTTCATTGGTGGTGGTGTTCTTAGATCAGTCAGGGACAGAGCAGGTGACAGTTCTTGTTCATCCTAGCTTAATGCCTGGCTTGGTAGCCAAAGCTATCCTATGCCTAGGACTCCTAAAAATCAAATCCAGGCAGCACAGTATGGGAGGAAGAAGACAGACCAGAGACCTCGGGACCACCATGCCACCCACAGACCCGCCCTCCGGCACAGCCAGGTCATGGACACCTGCTTACAAGCGTACCCAGTAGGGATGGGGGATGTAACCCAGGGGCCCACCAGCCTCCTGGCCAGCCTGCGAGCAGAGCCATCACACTGTGTGACTATGTGGTGGTCAGATGGGAGAGAAAAAGAACTGGAGCAACTTGAGCCTTATGAAGGAAGATGGAACTGGAGACTCCCGAGTGAAGAGGGGTAGCATGTTATAAGTAGTGATTCTCCCCGACCCCCATCCGAGGCCATGCTGAGATCCCAACAAGAGCTGCTGCTGAGGGTATGTATAAGTCTGTGGCTATCAGTGGCAGGGCTCAGTGTCAATGTCCGCGGCGCATATTACCAATAGGGAACACGGAGACGTCCCTGACAGCCATCGGGGACCACTGGTTGCCCAGCGGCTGTGTAGAACTGGCCCCGCCCCTCACTGTATAGGGCACTCTGGAGAGCTAACCCCCATTTCTCACTAGCAGCAGCACTTGGGTGAGCAGGCCCTGCACCCTGCCCAGGCAACACACTGGAGCTAACCCTGGCAGGAATGTGGGTGAGCCAGCCCTGAAAGCATGAATATGGGAGAGGTAACCCACTCTCCCATATGGGGAGGTATCACCTCTTTGCCCATGCCACACCCTCATCTCTCACCACCCAGCAGAGATGACCATGGAGCCAGGGCCACAGGTGAGCCAGCCCCAAGGGCTAGAGTTCAGGACAGCTGGACCCATCACTTGTCTGCCATGAGGTGGCATGAGTGCATAGGAGTGATGCCTTCCCTCCAACCTTCTCCCTCTCCACCTGTAGCAGTCAGGACAAGTGGTCAGGAAAGCAGATGAACTGTCCTTGACCCTCTCTGCCAGCAGCACTCAGGGGAACTGGTCCTGAGGGTACAGGTAGGAGGTACGGGTGAGCCAGTCTTGAGGACAGAGCAAGGGAGATTTGGTCCTGCCACTAGTCTGGCATGAGGTGGCATGGGTGTTGGGATGATCCCCTCCTTCTGGGGCATCACCACCTGTACCACCACCTAAAGTAGCCAGGGAAGCTGGACCTGCATCTTGCCTGGACAGCACATGCACACACACACACAGAGAGAGAGAGAGAGAGAGAGAGAGAGAGAGAGAGAGAGAGAGAGAGAGAGAGTGAAAGAGAGTCTTACTTATTTTCCTGTTGACATGACAAAACATCATGACCAAGGCAACTTGTAAAAGAAAGCATTCAATTTGGGGCTCACAGTTCCAGGTTAGAGTCCATGACCATCATGGCAGAGAACATGGCATCAGGCAGGCAGACACAGCACTAGCACAGTGGCTGAAAGCTTATGTCTGATTCACAAGCACACAAGGCACAGAGACAAAAAAGAGGGAGCTAACTAGCAAAGAACTGAGCTTTTGAAACCTCAAAGCCCACCCTCCCCCCAGGGATATACCTCCTCCAACAAATCCATGCCTCCTAATCCTTCCCAAACAGTTCTACTCAGAGAGGAAGGACCAAATATCTAAATATATAAGCCCATGAGACCATTTGCATTCAAACCACTACACACACTTAGACATGATTAAAAGTAAACAAACAGGGGTACAATATGGACATGGGAAGCAAAAGTAAACAGGGAAATATGCAGCTATGAAGCAAACACACAGTCTCAGAGATGAGAGACTTACAAAGGAAGATAGATTAAAGCCTAAAAAGAAAAAGAAAGAAAGATCTTAATGTGCTGAAGGAAAGACAAGTCCTCCTACATCCTTCCTGCTTAGTCCTCCAGAATAATACACAACTGGCTCCACCTTACCACATCCTTGTGGATACCAACTTCATCAACTTTTCCATTAATGCCAAGCTGGACTTTGTGCAGTCAGTGATGAACTGTCTGTCTGCCAAACGGATCCCTTGGAAAACTGACTGTGTGATGGCTGAAACTGAGACGTTGGGACAAAAGTATCGGGTGGCACTAAAGATCACCATGGATCCATGATGCGACCACCGAGATTGCCACTCGCACATAGAGAAACCTATGCCAAAGACGGCTCCGTAAAGAGAGTAACTAGTGTTACATTGTGGCCACAGTAGAGAGTAACTCAGCCCAAGTGCTACGTTGTGGCCACAGTTGACAGCAACCTCTAATGAAGCAACTGGAAAAGCCCTGGAGTTCCTGTGATGTACAGCTCCAATCATAGATTCAACATCAAGAGGATGCCGGGTGATTATGGAGCCTCTAGCTTCTAAATCTTTCTCCATAAAATTCACCTACCTTTCTTGGACCAGATTTCTCTCTTGTCAGTTAATTAGACACACTTTTTGATTTCTTTGAAGCGATAATAAAAGGAAATAAATCAAGTGCCCAGCCCACAGTCCCGTTCTGTCTTTGTGGTTCTCTGGTTAGTCCTCACCTCCCTTCATCTTCTACCTCAGTGTCTGAATTCCCAGAGTTGTGTCAACTCTTTCTTTGCTCACATCTTGCCTTCATGACAGGCCCAAAAGGCTGGATGAATTTTCAGTTCGGAATATGGTATGTATTTTTGGCTGATGCACCCTCAACCAGAAAACCTTTCTTCTTCGTCGCAACATTACACGTAGTCCCACTTACCTCCAAAGAGCAACCTTTCAGCCCAAGTACAGGTCCTGCCACTTCCATTTCTAGAGCACAGAACGCTTTGTTGATGGCGGAGCTGTTTCTTTCTCACTGCCTTGTTACTGTCTATTTTTGTGTCACATTTCATTGTTAGAACTCAGCTTCTTCTGCTGGAAATTCTCTACAGCAAGCTCATGCCCCACTTAGAGTTTTGGAAACCACCTGCATTTTAAAGCCATAGGTCAAGTTCCAGGTCAAAGGACACCTATAGCCCCTAGGCTTCTTGGGAAAATATTTTGTTTGTCATCTCCAGCCAATGTCCACTGTGTTACTTATTTCAGGACCAAGCTGGTATGATGAAGGGTGTGTGTGCAACATAAGAAATTGGGAATTTGGGGCTGGTGAGATGGCTCAGCGGGTAAGAACACTGACTGC
>NC_034599.1:88879092-88883926 GCF_900095145.1 Mus pahari
CATAACAAGATCTGACTCCCTCTTCTGGAGTGTCTGAAGACAGCTACAGTGTACTTACATATAATAAATAAATAAATCTTTAAAAAAAAAAAAAAAAAAAAAGAAATTGGGAATTTATGATACTTCAGTATGTTCTGATTTGTGCGACAAGCATCTGGCCTCATCTGGATACAGTTTCCTATTATTATTTTAATAGTGGCTATTTCACTCCCACTCCACTCCATCTTCTCTGACCAGTGGACCTTAGCCTTGGTTTGGTTCATTGTGTTATGCTCATTATGGAGAATAATACAAGTGTGTCTTCTTTGTCAACACCTGAACTCTGTCTGGAAAATGCAAATTTAATATATAACACTTAGCATTGTGCCTAACAGCTGGCAGTCACAACACAGAGGGAACATCTGTCACCAACAGAGACAGGACCCCTCTTCTGCTGATGGGAATGAATTTCCTGATTCACATGGCCAACACTCTTCTAGAAGCTCTGGCTCCTCGCACTGTTCGGTTCTGTCTACAACAATGCCAATATTATGTCTTTATATATTTGTCAAATTTTTACTGGTCTCACCAGGTCAGAAATCCCAGGGTACCCATCTCTCAAATGTGGCCTTTCTGCTTGGAATGCCATGTTACAGAGAAACCCGAGAGACCAGGTTCTATTCAGGATGCTTTGGCTTAAATGACTGTTTCTGCAAACTGCTGGACTTGCCAGCCATGTTAGCCAGGAGTTTGGTGGTTTATGGTACTTGTGAGAATCCCACATCACTCAGGAAGTCAATTGCTTACTTATGTCCTCTTGGAAACCTTTGGAAATGTGTGCTCAGTAATTGCAAATGTGCCCACAGCTTGTCCACTGTCCCTGCCTGGGTCAGCAATCTTATATCCTCAAAAACAACCCACGCTGTAATTCCCAAACAGCATTATCCATCTGGTAGCTTAAGGCAAAGTGCTGAATATGCACATTGTATTTGGGGCTCACATTTGCTTTAATCCCATGGTTGTTCCTAATTTGGAAAAAAAAAAAAAACTTTATTTACCAGGAAGCCCCACCCACACCCCCCTACCCCCGCACTGGGTCTTTCTGTCAGTGCCAGGCAGACAATACCACCTACTTGCACATCCATGGTCTACTCTCAAAGCAATTTACAGATGCTAGGCCTTATAATTTCCCACTAGAGAAGGATGGAGATTTCAGGAAGCTGGGAAATGTGGTACTAATGCTGCCCATAAATAGCCAGGTCCAGCAGAATTTTAGCATCCTCATTTCCCAGTGTCCTCCAGGGAACAGTGAATGCCTAGCTGTGTGCTAGGCTTCTGTGGAGAACGTAGAAATGCAAGCCTCCTACATCCACACATTCTCCTCCCAATGGCTCCCACGGAAATGCCGCCTAATAGTAGCAAATATGTAGGTGAATCTCCTGGGCCACATAAGGTACAGAAACCTGCTGAAACAACCCACCACTACTCACAGCCAAAGGCAGAGGGAACCGGAAGTCACCCAGCTGTCCCACCAGCACAAGACCATTTTGCAGAGTGTCTATGTCCAGGGCCTTCTGCCAGCCCTGCAGCTCTAAGTTAATCTTTTAGATTTACGGGTCCAGGACCTGCTGGGACAGAGGCTGGGGTGTTCCCCTCCCCCACCCACTGACTCCTTTACTCCAAGGATGTAGGTCTTAAAAATGAGCATGTCAGAAACTCCTCCTCAAGCCGGAGGCTCCTGGTCAACTTCATCACACGCTTTCCTCAGTAACCTTTCTAGTTGGAAGGCCTTATGCCCCAATGCCAGCCTCTGCATAGAAAACCTCCTCTAGGGAGCCCTTCAGGATTCCTATAGAAAGAGAAGCAGCCAGCATCCGGACTCCTTCACCAGCTTCTAGATGAACTACTGAGCTTATAAGGGAAGATGTGTGTGCTTGTCTTATTCTCCTGTGTGAGCCTCCCAAATCTTCATTCGTCTGCCTTCTGCATTCATTCTTTGCTTCCATGTATAGCCACTACTTGCCTTACTGTGTGTTTGATATTGGCTTTCATCTGATTCACTGGCCAGGACTTAACCTTAGTTGATTTTAAATAAAAATTCTTTATCACCACTATCAATGAGAAACTGTTACTATGTTACAAAAATAAATGTAACTGACATACAGGTATAGAAAAGACCAAGGGAAGTCATTGAATTCTGGTTCGCCTCAATGGCTTTCCTTGCTTTGTTTTGCATTTAAAGGTCACAGACACTAGCTGTTTAGACAGTGACAAAAACACTTGTTCCCAGGCTGAACTGAGAATTATATCTCACACTTACGAAAACTGTCTCGTGGACCTTGACTAGATATTAGGATCCCATTCTTTGAGAATCAACACTCCACAAGTTTAAAGTTTCTCAAAGATATGGGTTAGGTGTTAGGGGAGATGCAAGGATTGAAAGGTAGCCATATTGCCACAGAAGAAAACAATCCCAACATTGGATCGAGATGTGCACGCTCCTAAGACTGCTTCAGGACACAGCACAAGCTCTTTGCGTATGGAGTGTGATGGCCAAATATTTGTTAGGGCAGTGAAGGACGGAATGCACAAACATCCAGGCTGTAAAATTTATTTTGTACCTTCTCTCAGTTTAACTGCTCCATTATCCATTAGTAGTTAATGATTTCAGTGTTTCTTTAACACAACACAATGCCTACCCTCCAGCTCCTTCTTCTGTGCAGAGTGTTCTGATTAGTTAAGAAGCAGACAGCAGCTGACCCGCATGGGGTATGGGTTGCACTCAGCTTGGACATTCATAGAGGTCCAAGAGGTTTTGTTGTTTGTAGATCTCATTTTCTATTTTGAGAGTCATTCGTCTTTTTGTTTATACTCGGTCATAGTCCCTGTGGCCTGAATCTACCACTTGGATTTCAAGTTTGGGTTTTAGTTTAGGACCTAATGTTAGTTTGTCTGTTAGTTCCACATTGATAGTTTCTTTGTGCCTGAGGGTTGGCGTTTACAGAGAGGAAACGTCACAAGATTTCACTCCATCTGGAGCCTGGACTCCCACTTACTTTACACATTCTTTCCACTGGATTTTTTTTTTTAATGTTAGTTTGACTGCTTGCTTACTTGCTTATTCGTGTTTGAGACAGAGTCTCACTCTTATAGTCCAAGCTGACCTGGAGGTGGCTTTGTGGACCAGCCTCGCCTTGAACTCACAGCCATCCATCTGCCCTCAGTTCTCAAGTACTGGCATTTCAGACAAGAGTCATGACACCCTTTAGAGGAATTTTAACACAGCCACTCTGGCGAGGGATCACATCCAAAGACCTTCTAGGACTGTGTGATCCAGAAGAATGACACACCTTTAATCCCTCTGACTGGAATCCAGACACACCATTAGCACATACCTTCAATCCCAAACAGTGAGGGTAAAGTTAGTTTGTAAAAGGAAGCAGCCGCGTTTGAAAGTAAAGTCTAATTGAAAGGCAAAATGATGAACCAGAGAAACACCTGACAGAATGAGTCAGAGATGGGATACGCCCAACTCACGTGAGACCAGAGCAGGAAAGAGAGCATCTCAAGGAGACAAAGGTGTGGCAGTTTTACTGGGACAGTTTTACAAAGCAGAGAGAACAAGCTAGACACAGGTGATGACAGAAGGAGCCAGAGAGGGAGAAGGAGCCAGAAGATTATAGCATACTCCCAAAATTAGTATGAGGCCAGGCAGAACAATTCAGTGAGAAGCCGAGAGAAGCCAGATTGAATCAGTCAGCTTGGAAGATTAGCTAGTACAGAGGCTTCCAGGCCTAGGCCTAGGGATAGTTAGGACAGAGGAAGAAACAGTCTGGGCTCAGCCCAAGCAGTGTACTGAGTACTGCTCTCATCATATCCCTCCATCTGAGGAAATCAAAGTGAAGCTTACAACATCCAATACTATTTTCTTATGATATTAGTTTAATTGTAAATAGCTTCATTCCTGGCTCCTGAACATTGCAAAAGACACTAGCAAGCTTCAAGATCATTATTTTGAAATGCTTGGTTGTATAATAAACACAAAACATGGTCATTATTTTGAAATACTTGTGCAAATCACTTATATACACAGTCTGCTTCATTTGTGAAAGTCCATAGCTAAGAATGCCATGCCCACTCTAGTAGTGACTCACAACAGGTCTGAAAACCTGGATGAGTCCTGAGGAAAAAGAGTCGCAAGGAGACTCAGCCTCCTGGAGTCCTGGCATTTCCAATAATCTATATACACGAACCTTATCCGCATGTTAGTAATGCCTTTAAAGATTGAATTTTTACCATAGGTGAAGTTTCCACCAGTGTTCCGAAGTCCTAAAAAATTCCTTAAAGCCAGGAGCTTGGAATTCAGTGAGAAGGTTACCTATTCACTAACATTCTAATTCACTTCTAGTACAGACCAGTGAAACCGATTAAGCATTACAAAGAACAGAGCCAAGCTCAGGGCAAAGCTTAGCTTAGCATACTTTTGGAATCTTCATTTCTTCCAAGTTACTTTCATATGCAAGTATTTACCAAGGCCTAGGAAATAGGGGGGGTTGTAGTATTACATTAGAGCAGAATCCCCCAAAACAGGTTTTTCTGCTTGGCCCAAAGGAACAGCATAATTGAGGATTTACTGGAGAACCTCTGGTGGTGGGGTTTAACTATTGACTAACCTGGCTTCCTCCTCAAGCTGCCTGGTCCCACCCCCTGGTCTTTTCATGTATTCAATCCTTTGTCTTGTGTCATTGTAACAACAGATGTATCCTGCCTCGCTTTTCTTGTTTGTTCTGTATTAAAAATGTGATGCTCATTTTAATCAATACATTCAGTTTCTCTCTCTCTCTCTCTCTCTCTC
>NC_034599.1:88884475-88970651 GCF_900095145.1 Mus pahari
CTCTGCCTCTGCCTCTGCCTCTGCCTCTGCCTCTGCCTCCCAAGTGCTGGGACCAAAAGTGTGTGCCATCCCACCCACCCACTCACCCCCACACCAGTAAAAAGGACCTTTTAATATATGCACTTTGCTTTGCTTCTCATTGTATGTAGATCTTCTTTACAGGATACTTTATAGGCAACTGTTTTCTAAATCGGAGCCACTTTATGAACTGCTCTACAAAAACTCAGAGACAGGGTAGCTTAAATGACAGACTACTGTTTCCTATGCTCATGAAGGACAGAAGTCCAAAAGCAAGCTGGTTGAGGAAGCTCTCAGCAAGCATCTTCTTCCAGGCTTACAGGTGGCTGCCTTCTCACTGTGTCCTCAGTGGTATAACAGACATTTCTCTCCTCTTAAAATAAAGCCACTAAATTCACAAGGAAAGCTCCTTACTCATGACCTCAGCTAATTTCTTCACAAAGACCTCACCTCCAAATACCAGTTAATTCCAGACTCTGTGTGTATTTAGGGAAACACGAGGTAGTTCATAGCAGGTACCTTACACGTAGCTTTTTTGTTTTGTTTTGTTTTTTGTTTTTTGTTTTTGAGACAGGGTTTCTCTGTGTAGCCTTGGCTGTCCTGGAACTAACTCTGTAGACCAGGCTGGCCTCGAACTCAGAAATCCACCTGCCTCTGCCTCCCAAGTGCTGGGATTAAAGGCGTGCACCACCACCGCCCAGTTCACACATAGCTTCTTACTGAGGGAAATGTAGTCAACCTCCCAGGAAGTTTTTTTGCACTTCTACCCACCCCAACCACTGGAATCTAATATGGAATATATATATATATAAAATGTGTGTGTGTGTAATATAAAATATTACACATATTTTGAGAAATTGTTGTGAAAACTACATATGTAGTAGAAAACTACATACAGTACATATATAGTCAATTCCTTGCCTTAATCTTATCATAATCATCTCATGGCGTGAACAATGGTCACTTTCCCAGAGGCTCATTTGCTGTGACATGTCAAAATCCTTAAAAGTGTTTGGCTCACTTTTAAGGATTTTTATATCCTTCAACCATAGTTTTCACTTTTGCTAACATCAAAAGCGTTTGTTCAGATTAACACACCACTTGTTATATAAAGGATAAGAAGAGCTAAAAGAACATCAAAAAGGGAGAAGAGGCAAGATGTGCTCATTTGTGTAAATTTCACGAATAGATGAAACTAGTTATGCTGTTTGATATGTACACATAAGTGGGAAAATAAATTTTAAAAAGCAGGATGTGTTGGGGCTAGAGAGCTGGCTAAGTAAAGAACTGATCTTGAAGAGGACCCGGATTGGAGTCCCAGAACCCAAGTGACGGTGACAACAATCTATAATTCAAGTTTCAGGAGATCTGACACCCTCTTCTGACCTCTATGGGCACTAGGCATGCGCATATTGTGTATACATACACACAAGCCTAACACTCACTCCTGCACATAAAGAAATAAATTCCCTTTCTAGGGCAGAATGTGCTTTCCATAAAAACCAGGTGGTAAGGGGGTGGGGCTGTGGAAGAGCTTGGAGGCAGGAAAGGGAGGGGGAAGTGGTATAATTATAGTATAATCTCAAAAGTAAAATAATTTTTAAAAAGTTGGATAATGGTTTCCTTTACACACTTAGGTAGTTGTTCGTGATTGTTAATCAATACTAACTACTGGTTATTCTGGTAGGTCTCTGTGCTTTATGAGATAAAAGGAAATGAAAGGCGAAGGGAGGGAAGGAGGGTAAAAGGAAGGGAACGAGAGCAGTGGGAGAAGCAGGGAGAGGGAGAGAAGGAAGGCAAGGAGAGAAAGTGGAAGCAATGGCTCTGGTGAGCAATCTACTCCAGAAAGTTGTTCAGTAAAGAAAGGCTGTGTCTAAAAGTCTGAACACTACAACATTCTCTAACAGCCGATGAGTGGATTGATGCCCAAGTCCAAGACTAGGCAACCAAAGAAGTTCATGCGTACGCTCCAAGTCTAGACAGCCATGGCAGAACATTACAGAGCTGTTGCTAGCAGAGTGTGTAGAAGCCACAGAGATCCCCTTCCCAGGGGTGGTGCCAAGACAGGCTGCAGCTTCAGAACATCTGGAGGCCTCCTTCGGCTCTCGGCCAATTCAACTCTGATCCAGCTCCATAGAGCTGCTGCACAACAGGCCTGCTGACTCAGTAGAAGAGGATACTACCCTGCGGGAGGGCAAGACAACAAATGGGAACGGCCCCTGGGTGTCCACATGCGTTGCAGAGGTCCTACCAGCTTAAATTCCCACCCCCTTGGAAGTATCATCTGCTGAGGTCACAGCAGCTTCACTTAGTACGACTGTCTACATTTCAAATATGAAGAGATACCAACATGGAACTCTTATTCTTTTTGTGTATTATGTATGTGTAGGCCTGTGTACATACATGTTCATATGTGTGCATGTATTGGGGGGTGCATGCACACATGCATACATCTGTGTATGGAGGCCAGAGGTCAAAATTGCATACCTATCTCCATTGCTTTTTCCCTTTTCCTTTTGAGATAAAATCTCTCACTGAACCTGGAGCTTGCTGACTAGGCTGGACTGAGAGACCAGCAAACTCCTGGGATCTCCTTGCCTCTGACGCCCCAGAGCTGAAGGTATAGGTGTGTGTCACCCTACCTGATATTTTTATGTTAGTGCTTGGGCTCTGACCTCAGATTAAGCGGTTAACTCACTGAATGATCTACCAACAAACTGCTAGAGCTGAGTAGTGGTTTTTATTGGGGGGGGGGGTTGGGGGGGCAAGGCAGCTGCTTTGAAGGGAAGATTCTTGGCTGCTTTGTGTTCTGATAATTCTTTAAAAACAATAAATAAAAATGAAGTCAGATATCTCAGGCTGGCTTTGAAGTCGAGATGTAACTGAGCATAACCTTGAACTCCTAATCTTATGACTTTACCTCCCAAGTGTTTGCCACGTATGCCTGGTTGAGGGAGGTTTTTAAAAGGCACAAATATATGCACATGCACATATAGAGAGATGCACACATGCACACAGGTAACGTGACCTGTGAGAGAAGTTGATTATAATACGGTTCCACAAGTATAACTGCACTTTTGGCTGCTTGATGGGTTCTACCCTTCTACTGTCCACCCTTCCAACCTTCCCCCACCCCCAACTAGGTAGGAAAGAAAGAAGGTTAAAGGGAAAGAGGGTGTTGATATCATTAGACTACTTCCTGCTGATTAGGGCTGTCAAAGTTTCTCGGAGCAAGTCCAGTCTTCCTAGTCAGCATATTGCAACCTGCAACCAGCAGCCAGCTACCAGCAACCAGCAGCCAGCTACCAGCAACCAGCAACCAGCAGCCAGCTACCAGCAACCAGCAGCCAGCAGCCAGCAACCAGCAGCCAGCAGCCAGCAGCCAGCAACCAGCAACCAGCAGCCAGCAGCCAGCTACCAGCAACCAGCAGCCAGCTACCAGCAACCAGCAACCAGCAACCAGCAACCAGCAACCAGCAACCAGCAACCAGCCAGCAGCAAGGGGAAGCAGCAGCCCACACCTCTCTCTGGGGGCTCTGGCATTTATGTCCTAAAGAATCCCCAAAATTCCAAACATAAATTATCTCCAGCTGGTAAAAATCACACCCTTGCCAGAGCACGAGACAAATCATAGCCGCTGTGGAGAATCTGAAGCAGACCTGTAGTCCACAAATTAGACCAAAAACATATTCACATATCACCTCTGTGTTTTTAAAGAAACTAAAACTCCCACTACAACCAGGTCCACTCACAGACAAAAAAAAAAAACCTAACATCCACAGTGACTGACCCAAGAACACTGGTTAATCTAGCTGTGGGTTTGGGACAGCCTTCTGCTCTACACCAGCATCTTTCTCTCAGTAACTGCCAGCTGAGTTCTTCCAGACAACCCTCCCTCCTGAGCTCCGAGAGATGCTCACTCTGCCTCACTCCCCTTGATGAAGTGGAGTCACATTCTGCTTCTGGGCACTGTCCCTGTTTAAACTACAAGAACCCAGAAGGCTTTGCATACTTGTTTTGTGCTTTTTAAACCTCGGTGTGGGTGACGCCGCCGTCGATCTGACAGGCTCCTAGAAGCATAGCTGCTCAATTGCCTTTTTAGAAGCATCCTTAAGCTATCAACAGAGGAAGTGGCTCTTTTAGAAAAACACTGCCTTAGAGTTGTCAAAATTATCTTTCCCCCTATCCTTGCATTCTGGAAATCAATATCCGCTGAAACAACAGCCAAAGCCCTGTCTTCTCACCACCGTTCAGCCGAGGGAAAGGAATCAGGTTCGGCTCTAAGGTGGGGCCCAATCCGTGGAGTCTACAAACTGCAGGCGTTTCCCACGCCCAGGAGGCTCAATGGCAGCTTAGGCTCTAAGATCCTCCGCTTTTGGCGGTTAAAGTTAGTGCTTTAATGCAATTTTAATAGGTAGCGATTTTATTTTGTATCTAATGAAACCAACAGAGCGTGAACACAGACATCAGAATTTGGGAGATAATGAGTCTGTTCGTGCTGGTGCCCGTGTAGCTGAGCGAGGTGCGGCGCTTCAGGTCGGGAGAATAAGCTGCCTCAAAAGAGGTCTTTATTGGCTTCATTAGGGTGGTCATCAAGTGAATGATTTCATAGCAGATCTAATTAGCCAAAGAATGTGCAGAAGCAGCATCTGCCTCCTGCTAATTAGGCATCTAGACACCAACACATATTAGTTAGCTTAAAAATCAGTCTATAGGTGCACCTGATATGCTCTGTGGGAAGGGGTTACACAGGGCATTTGATCTCCGATCTAACACTAGAGAAAAACTCCCAGCCCATGGCTCCTAAAGACGGGTCTCTATATGAGCACACCCAGAGTGTGTCTTACCATTCCCTGGCCACCAGAAAAGGTGTAGCCCTCAGTAGCAGACCAGAAACTGAAGGAAACTCCTGGAAAGGGCCTGGTTCGTTGGCTTGAGGGTGTGGTGTAAAGGCAGGGTGTGTGTCTGTGAGTTCTGCCTCAAAGAGCTGTTTTGGATCATGTGACAGGCAGGACCAGTCAGGGCTGCACAGGGCTGCTTTGACTGGGCAGCGACACACCCACTTCTTGAAGCCCTCCTGGCAGACGGGATCTCCCAGGGTACCCACCAGACTTTTCTTGCCAAGGTCCTTATTAGCACACAGGTTCTCATTTCAAGAAAACTCAGATATTTAAAGCAGAAACTCATGCAGGTACTCAGTGCTATTCTCAAAAAGAGAGAGAGAAGCAGTTAAATGTATGATCGAAGCTCCTGTGGTAGCACTAGCCTTTAATCCCAGCACTTGGGATGGAGAGGCGGGCAGATCTCGGTGAGCTCCAGGACACCCAGGGCTCCATAGTGAGACCTTGTCAAAAAGGGGGTGGAGGTGGGGATGAAAGAATTAAAACACAGCAAGAAAAATAGACACATGAAAAATATATTCAGGAAATTTGACACCTATCAAATAGTAATTCTAGTAAAACTATGTGATCATACCCGACAGGAAGAAACCATCAGATGTGATGGGCCGACTCCTTGGTCTAATGGAAACTTATTTTCTACCAAGAATGTTATGCCTTGTTAACTATCGAGTGGAGTGTTAGAGTAAAACACATTTCCAGTTAAAAACCAAAAGATTTATTCCATATCTTAGTGGAAAGAACTAAGTAAGCCAAACTCAATGAGCTAAAACAACATATGTACCGTTCCATTGAACACGAGCTTACAGAAGTGAAGGAAAGTTTAAGGGGAAAATTCACTGGTGCTGAGAATTAGGGGAAGGTCTCCCTCAGTAGCAGAGATGGTTGTCCTGTTTTGTTTTAATTCTTGATGTTTTTTTGTTTGTTTGCTTGCTTGCTTTTGTTTTTGGTCTTGCTTCTTTTACTTCACGATTCTCAGCGATAGGAACTTAACTCTGAGCTCCATGCACATAGGCAAGTGTTCTACACCCCCCGAGCTACACCCAGCCCTGAAAGGTTGTTTGGGGTTGTTCTCTAAATGGTTGACTCTTCTGCTATATGCTTCATCTCATAGCTGACTCAAGGGGATGGTAATTACCTAACAGCCTTTCTATGAAGGCTGTCGACAGGTTTGTGCATTCGGAGTGAACACAGGATGGAGGTCTGTGTTTGAACCGCGAGTGAAACAATCTTGGTAAAACACAGTGCTGTGAATATGACAGACATGAACTAAGGCGGGGAGGGAGACTACGAAGGGGAGGGGGAGGAAGGGAAAAGGGGGGGGAGAGTGAACTCTGCATGAATCGTCTCAGATGACAGCCTCTAATAGATGTAGGCAAAGTAACAAGCCACAAGCCACAAGCCGTGGTATTCATGAGCTAAAGTGTACTTTTATTTGGGTTTTATTTAAACTAAGAACAAATTCAATGTGCTATGCCTTGACCCTCTCTCTCTCTCTCTCTCTCTCTCTCTCTCTCTCTCTCTCTCTCTCTCTCTCANCTCTCTCTCTCTCTCTCTCTCTCTCTCTCTCTCTCTCTCTCTCTCTCATACACACACACATACACACACACACACACACACAAACACACATACATGTATATCCTGTACGTTCTTCATATACACGCCCATTGTCCTCTGAGCCTTCCTTCTTGGTAGAGGGAAATTAAAAGTTTCCATTTAAGACTCGTAAATCAAGAAGCAGAGGCACAGACATATTACATCAATTTATGATGGCAAATTTAGGACAGAGACTACTTACAACGTCTGCTCTGGAGAAAGGCTCTGGGAGCGGAAGGAAGTGTCCAGTTTCCATTTTTCAGGTCTTTATATGTTTGAAATGTGCTCTTTGGGTGCAGCTGTGTCTTTCCCGTGGAGTTCTTGGGCACTCGCTGTCATGGCACTGTCATCTACTGGGAGACTTTTTCAAGGCATAGAGAGCAGGAGCCTACTGGACAGAAAGCGCCATGGCCTTCGGCAGATTGTATAACCCCACTCATCCCTAAAAGCCTTTAACTAGCTTGATGCAAAAGATCAAAATAAGATCTCACAAATGTTTCTCTTTTTAAAAGAGTAGGTGTTTATGTAAGAACTCTAAGAAAAGTACTTGATCATAGATACCTTTAGTAGATAATATAAGGATCTCACTCCTCAACTGTTACTTCTGTCCCAAATATTACAGCAGGATCAGGGAAATAAATCCATAGGAGAGGGAGTTTATTTGGCATTAGAGTTCCTGAGGGAGACTCTACCATGGCAGGGAGGCATGGCAGCTGGCCAGCATAGCAGGGAGCTGAGAGATCCCACCTTTAACCAGAAACATAAAACAGACAGCAGGGGGCAGAGGGCAGACTATGTATTCTCAAAGCCCACACCCCCCCACCCCCGTGATTCCTTCCTCCAGCAAGGCTCCACCTGCTAAAGTTCCACAACCCCCAACCCCAAATAGTACCACCAGCTGCAGACTAGGTGTTCAAATATACCTGAGCTTAAGGGACATTTCTCATTCAGGCATCCCACTCCACCATCCATCCCTTTGTTGGGAGCAAAGTGGCCTCTGAGCCCCACACTTGGAGTAATTCCCACTGTTGGCTGTTGGACCAGCAAAGCCACAAAGGCCTGAGCTGGGGATGGGCGTAGTTGGGGGACTTGTAATGACAAGAGAAGTGGGAATGGAAGAAGGAGGGAGGGGAGGAGGACAAGGTGGAGGCCTAAGAAGGGTCTCGGAGCACCTTTCTCTGTTCTGCCTCAGCTGGGTGTGCTATACCTTCAGGTAAAGAAGGGGGGCAGTAGGGAGAAAGGTGTAGTACCGTGACTGAGCATTTAGCTGGTGCATTTATTAATCATGAAAAGAACCCAGGGAATGAACATACATTAAAATAGATTCTGGCTCGACTGATACTTCTATAGTCCAGAACAGGTATCTTCATACTGAAGAGGCTACGCACCTGGTACCCGCTCATTCCACAAGGCGGAGTGTCTCCGTAGTCCTCTGGTGCTGAGACCTGAAGGAGAGACCAGGTTGGAAACCCACAAAGCTGAGTTGTTACCAGGGAAGGAGTTTAGCGGTAGTGGCAGTCACAACGACAGAACTGAGGAAGTCACAAGCTGGATAACTGGACTGTCCATCGAGATGGGGAGGCAACCAGGCAGAAACTAAAGAGTTTTCCTTGGTCTCCCTTTTGTTTACCTGCTACCAGAAGGTGCCACCCACATTGAGACTTCCTACTTCAATGAACCTAATCAAGACAGTCTCTCCAGGTGTATGCCCATAGACATGTCTCTTAGCTGATTCCAGATCCTGTGAATTTGACCACTGAGATTCAACATACATTAGGTCCTGGACCAGATTCTCAGTGCTATACAAAAGGATGTGTGAAGGGTCAACTGCGGATCTCAGAAAAATTCAACCCAGATCAACTCTAAACCTTGGGTTTTCCCCCAAGCCATGGCAGAAGGGTTCCCCCAGTTTTGACTGCTTCCAACCTCTCTTAACTCTAACATCCCTGGCCCTGACAGTAGAGAGAACTTCCCTAAACCCAAATCTAGAGTTTTCTTTCCCACGTAGCTGTGGTGGTGCCCCGTGACTTTGATCCATCCTGTTTGCATTTCTCCCTACAGCCACAGATAACCACACCATCACTTCATGAGTTCCTTCAAGACAACATTTTTAAACTTAAGCACGTGGATTTTTCAGTTATTCTAAGCAATAATACCATGTTTATAGGTTTTCTCAGTGTGCCTTATGGTAAATATAGAATTAAAAGTGTAAATGTTTATTGTCTACCCTTGAGAATCATCCCACCGCTTGTGTCTCCCAGAAACCCTGTCGAGAGTTTATCAGTCAGAACAGGAACTGGGTTTGATTGGCAGATAGAAATAGATTCTGTTGAGGGGCTATGGGGAGGGGTCCACTCACCGGGCAAAGAAGAGAGCCAAGAGACTGCCCCAGCCTCATGCAGATAAAGCCACTGGCATAAATGGCAGTTGGGTATTAACCCCCTGTAAGCCACTGCCTGATTTAGAGTCCATGGAGGAAATTCCTACTAACATGTTCAGGTCCCCTGCCCACCCTTAGCTGTTGGTCCAAGTGCATCCATAAAATGAGTATGCTTGGGCTGGTGAGATGGCTCAGTGGGTAAGAGCACTGACTGTTCTTCCAAAGGTCCTGAGTTCAAATCCCAGCAACCACATGGTGGCTCACAACCACCTGTAATGAGATCTGCCACCCTCTTCTAGTGTGTCTGAAGACAGCTACAGTGTACTTATATATAATCATAAATAAATAAATCTTTGGGATGAAGTGAGAGGGGTTGACCGGAGCGAGCAGAGGTCCTAAAATTCAATTGCCAACAACCATCTGTACAGCTACAGTATACTCATATACATAAAATAAAATAAATCTTTAACAACATGAGTATGTTCTCAGATGGGAAGTGGGTGTTCTTCTGGGTTCAAACAGGACGTTCTGAGCCAAGAGTCACTCGCTGACAGTAGCTGTATAGGTTTTTCACAGCACGCCATTTCTAAATCCACGTGTCTCCCTCCCCCAACCCAGGACTTGCTTTTATAGAGTCTTATTTGCTTTTAAAAGCTTAAAAGCTAGTTTAAGTATGACACATGACAAATCGTGAAATGTAGATGACGCTGAAGACACTGACAGCCGTGCAAGTGGTCCACACTCAGTCTCTGCCCATCACAGACGGAGGACGGTGAAGCATGGGAGCTCAGAGCCCACACTGGGAGAAGCTAGGATGCAGGCACTGGGGAAAGCTAACACTTAAGCCCGAGCAAGGCCCTGAAAGCAGCTTGACCCGGTTAGCAAGGCAGAAATCAAATGGCCAGGTCCTCACCTGACCCCTCTGCAGTCTCAGGTTAAGCAGCCCAGCTCCTCCTCAGAGGGCAGCAGCTTAGCACAGAACCTCCCCAGGCCAACTGACTTAGCAAATGCTTCGTGGCTGGGTCTCCCTAATGACAGGTTGTAGTGAATGTTCAATACATTTCAACAGATGTGTTAGGAAAAACCAATTGTGCAGTTTAAAGCAAGTGGGCTGAAATTCCAGATCAATGAATTCTGAGTTAAATGTTTCTATTAAAAGTACAGATTCAAATAATGGGCTCCAGTTGAGAGACTCCTTAGTTCTTTGAGGTTACGGCTTTAGAACATTATCTTTCTTTGAAAACTCAAAACGCACCAAGTAAGATTCTTTATTTCCAATTACTCAATATAAATGAAAGATCAAAGCATCCGGGGGTTTGCACACTCCAGACATTTCCAAATAGACTACATAATACACTGCTTGCAATAAACATTTTCATCTAAGAAATAAAAATGCTTAATATTAGCTGTATTGCTTGGCAATTAACTCGATCTCATCTCTTAAGCTATTCATTATTTTTCCAGAAATCCTCCAAAATAGATGGGGGGGGGGGAACCTTCCAGAAAGAACAAGAAATGTAATGATTTATCAACTCAAGAAAGTAATGGGGAAAAGATTTGAAAAGACAGAAACAGAAGCTTGTATTATGGGGAAAAGCCATCGACATGAGAGCAGAATCCACCTCTTACCCACCCATCCCTCACCCCTCTCCACTCTCAGTAAGACCAAAAGGGTCTGACAAGACCCTGGCCTTTGATCTCAGCCTCTCTGGTCCCCAGTGCAAAGACAAGAATAACAGAATATCAACCACAAGGTGCTCTTGAGACCACTTCAACTGCTAGTTGGGGGGCCTCTTTCCTAAAGACTCTAGATTCACTACCTCTCAACAGGAAGCCACAGGAAGGAAGCCGAATTTGTAAAGTATCAAGCCCCACTCACCAGGGTCCCTGTGCCTTGCTTTTTTAACCTAACACGTGCGCCTGCCAACACTAACATATTTCCCTGAATTAATTCTTTTTTTAAAAAAAAAAAAATCACTTTTAAAAACGAAAATAGGGTCGTGGCATTGTTAAGTGATGTGGGTGGAGTAAGGCTTTGCCTATGTTTTTGACCCAGATTATTTTACAGAGAATACAAATGTCAGAGGCAGGGGAGGAAAGGACTCCATTACATATCCACACCCGCGCTGCAGTTCCTTCTGGCAGGTTGCTGGAATGCAGCCTGCAAGGACTTCAGGATTTACAGGCACTAGCTGGAGAAAGAGAAGGGCGTCTGCCCAGACCCAGCAAGGCAAGCTACAGCTCCGCACACCACTTGTGTTTCAACAGCTTCTACGTGCACCGCGGGTGCCCGTGTTTTCCCACCTTGTATCTCTTCCTTGCTACCAAGAGTTAGGAATTCATCTTGCAAGTTGTTTTCTGCTTACCAACTGCAGCTTCCAATCACAGCATCAGAGGTGAGAGGCTAGGGACCTGTTAATCCTATCAGAAAGAATGAGCCCAGAAGGAGGAAAAGCCGCTAGCACCAGAAGCCTGTTCGCCCAAGAAAAGGTCACTCGAGGAGGGGTGGGGGCGTGAAGCAGTGTATCTCAAGAAGATTGCTTCATTAAGGCTGTCTTTTCAATCTTACAAGGTCAAGATGCCCACAAATTTTAAAGACTGTCACACGACGTTATTTGCAAACCCTTCCGACAATATCATGTTCCCTCTCATGGCAAATGACTCGAAGGCGAACAAGAAAGGCCCTGGGCTGGCATCACAAGCAAGTAGCTCCCAGGGGCTCCAGGCTGCTCATACCAAAGTCGGTTGTTTTTTGTTTTGTTTTTTTGTTTTGTTTTGTTTTGTTTTTGGTTGCCTGCCTGATGTCAGGGACTTGGGAAAGCAATTGTGTTCTGTCCAGCCTTTGTCATCTGCTACAACACCTTGAACCCATCTTTATTTTTTTTCTCGCCTGCAGCTTAGGGAAAATTCTGTGAATCAGACTTTCACCAGTGCATGCTCCCATCCTCGCCCTTAACGTATCTCCAGTGGGCACGGATGTAAACAGTTGGCCTCAGGGCAACTCAGAGGTTCCTTTTATGGGAAGGTGCTACCAAGAAAATGTTAAAATAGGATGCAGAGAGGGAGCCTGGCAGAGGTGCTGTCTTCATGACCCAGTCCCTGCGCACACGTGCGTGGGGGCACCTCTAGTGGGGACCTCAGAGAAGGGAAAGGATGCCTGTTCTCTAGTTCTCTTGCTGTGTGTCCAAATTTCCACCTCCCCACCCCGGGGAGGGAGGCCCAGCACAGGGTGGCTCATTAGTACTAATAGAGTTAAGAGTAACGTGGGGAGGGGGAGGGGAAATCTCACCCCTGCCCCTCCACATAGCATGGAATAATATACCCCTCAGTCTGTGCCCCCATCTCAGAGCACTATGAAAGGTCTCTGCCCACTTTGAACAGGGGGTCAGTTTCTCTATACTCCAGCATCAGTCAAGCTCCAGTGGCATCTACTCTATGGGGATAGAAACATGGAGACCTGGTTCATCCATCATGCCCGGAACACCTCTGGAATTCCATTCTGCACAGTGTCTCCGTGGCCCATTCTACTAAGCTAACGTGCTAACTCCACGGAGAGTTTCAATCATTTGTGTTAGCATTTTTCAATATTATTCCTTGACGAGACACGACTTTATTACCATCTCAAGCTGCCCTTTTCAGTTCTAATATCCTCATATTCTCTGCATCCCAAGAGGCCCCTTTCCTGACAAAGATATTTACCTTTGATATGTGTAACTTCCTGGACTCTAAAATATGACGGTAAAGCTATTAGCGGACACAGTGGTTTTTATCTCCTCCAAAGCAGGGCTCACACCATTACTAAGTCCGTTAGGTTATTCTTCTTTGCATAGCTCTCCCTTATCCCCGCATGTGGGAAGTGCTTATTAGAGACTCTATCTTGAATCCACCAGGGGACCTACAGAATGAGGCCTCTGTGGCATTTTATTAGCCCAATAGATTACATTCATGATGGAGAAGAGAAAAGACAAGCTGAGCTCCTGGGAGACCTTGGCACACCCACAAGGGCCCTCTCTCACTGGAACAGGAGGGGAGGTGTTATTCCTAAGTCACTTCTGCTCACCCCCCTCCCAGAAAGGGCAGAATACAAATGCTTTCCTGGAAATCAACTCGTCTGTGTCCCCTCTAGATTCTGCAGACCCAGAGTCAGGCCAAGAATAACCATTTCCCATGGCTGCTGCTGCTCCTGGTCTGGGGAACCACACTCTAGAACTAGTGAAGTTCCAAAATGAGCCACTCTAGGGGAGTCACTGAATGTTCCTGCCAGCAACCCTGTCAAGCTGCTCCCTGGTCCTCAGATACCATGAATGCAAAGTGAGGTAAGCCCTCTCCTTAGGAAGCCTGGCTTCCCAGGAGACGCCCAGTTCTATTCCGTGACCCAGGCCAAGTATATCAATGGTCACTACCTTCACCCTTAAACCCATTTCTGTCTGTTTTAGCCTCCAGGACAAGATGAACTCCATAATTTGAGGGTGTCAGGGGAGCAGAAATGAAGGAAAAAAAAATACGCCAGAGCCATCTATTCACAAATTAATAATTTCAGTAGAGTGACAACTGAATATTAATCAAAGCCTGGTCTTTCCCCTTCAGGCTTGGCTCTTCCCCCTCTCACGTTGGCTCCCTCCTCCTTCTACCTTACCCTACCTCCTTGGCTCCACAGCCCCTGTCCCTCGGGAAAAAGAGTATTGGTATGTTTGAAGAGGGAAATTTAAAAGCCCGTCAAAACTGTAGAATGTCCCTACTCTTGAATACAGCAATTCTACCCTGAGGGATTTTCTTTCTGTGGAGATATTCCTTGAAGTGCTCTTACAATGCTCAAAGCCTGTTCATACCACATGTGCAATAAAACAAAATAGAAACAATTCAAATGTCTGTCAGCTAAGAACAAGGCAGATTTATAGGCAATGACAAGAACGTAGATCCAAGGCAAGTTAAATGTGGGGGGAGGGGACTGTGGAGATGGCTCTGTGTTTAAAGAGAAAGCATGGGATCTGAGTTTGGACCCCCAGAGTCTACATCAGAACTGGGCATGGTGGTTGGAGAGAAGGTTCAGACATTAAGAGCACTGGCTGCGCTTGCAGAGGACCTGGATGGATTCCCAGAACCCGCATGGCAGCTCACAACTGTTTGTGACTCCAATTCCAAGAGATCTGTCTTAGTTAGGGTTTACTGCTATGAACAGATACCATGACCAAGGCAAGTCTTATAAAGGACAACATTTAATTGGGGCTGGTTTACAGGTTCAGAGGTTCAGTCCAGTGTCATCAAGGCTGGAACATGGCAGCATCCAGGCAGACACAGTAGAGGAAGAGCTGAGAGTTCTACATCTTCATCTAAAGGCTACTATTGGAAGACTGACTTCAAGGCAGCTAGCATAGGATTTTAAAGCCCATGCCCACAGTGACACACCTACTCCAACAGGTGTGTCAAATAGTGCCACTCCCTGGGCCAAGCATATTCAAACCAAGACAGGAACCAACATCTCTTCTAGCCTCCATGGGCATCAGGCACACACATGGTGCACAAATATACATGTAGATAAAGGGCATGTATATATAGATAGATAGATAGATAGATAGATAGATAGATAGATAGATATAGATATAGATATAGATATAGATATATAATAGAGATTTTTTTTTAAAAAATGGGTATTCATTCACTGACTAGCAGATATAGCCATAACACACACACACACACACACACACACACACACATTTAAGTTTTAAGAAGTTAAACTTAGGGACTGGAAAGAAGGCCCAGAGGTTAAGAGCAAAGGTTGCTCTTCCACAGATCTGGGGTTTAATTCCCAGCACCCAAATGGCAGCTCACAACTGTCTATAATTCCAGTTCCAGGGGATCTAATGCCCTCACACAGACATACATGCAGGCAAAACATCAATGCACATAAAGTAAAATTTGAAAAGAAATTTAAAAGTAAACTGTTTCCAACCAGAGACCTGAACTATCAACCAACCCACTTCCCCTTTCACACTGAGACATGTCTGCAATCCTCACCCTCTTGCCATGGAGCCTCCCAGGGACCTGTCTCGTCTGCCTCTCTACATGTCAGGTCTTCTGAGAAGTAGGCTCCTATGGAAACCTCATAAAATATATAAACGAGAAGATCTTGGGAAGTATGCCTCATACTTCTTGCCTTACTTCTCCACTCTAAGTTAACAGCCAGTCTTCTTTCCATGCCTGGACGTTGGGTCCGTGCCAGAACACCCAGATGATACTTGAAACCCACTGCAACTGGCTCTCCTAAATTACAGGTCAGTTTCCATCCCTCCCTTGTTCTAAACCCACCGGGTGCCTACAGAAGGAGTTAGAAAGTCCCTGCCTGCCACTCGCAACACTTTGTAACAGGTTCCTCCCCGTTTTCCCATGCTCACTCCCTTTATACCCTCTTAGGAAAGAGGAAAAACAATGGAGAGATATATGCTCGTAAGGAGGTACCATGAAGTTGAGTCAGATAGACTGGGGGTAGGCTGGGGGCTGATGTGGGCTTCTCACCTTCCTCCCCTGAGCTTTGCCTCAGGTGTCACCTCCCATCTAGAGGGAAGAGGAGGAGGGGAGGGGTTCCAGATAGAAAGAACACAACCCAGGAGAGTGTGTTCACTATCTGTCTTAGTCAGGGTTTCTATTCCTGCACAAACATCATGACCAAGAAGCAAGTTGGGGAGGAAAGGGTTTATTCTGCTTACATTTTCCACATTGCTGTTTATCACCAAAGGAAGTCAGGACTGGAACTCAAGCAGGTCAGGAAGCAGGAGCTGATGCAGAAGCCATGGAGAGATGTTCTTTACTGGCTTGCCTGCCTTGACTTGCTCAGCCTGCTCTCTTATAGAATCCAAGACTACCAGCCCAGAGATGGTCTCACCCACAAGAGGCCTCTCCCCCTTNATTACTAATTGAGGAAATGCCCCACAGCTGGATCTCATGTAGGCATTTCCCCAACTAAAGCTCCTTTCTCTGTGATAACTCCAGCTGTGTCAAGTTGACACAAAGCTATCCAGTACACTATCTAACCATGAAATGGCAAGCCCCGTTGCTTAACTACCATCCATTCACTACCAAAGGCTTCCCTATGCCAGGCTAGACAATCACCCCACCACCAATCCACAAGACAGACAGCCTTGGAGAAAACAACAACAACAACAACAAAATACTCCCCAGGGATGACGTGTCTGTGATTCGAAAGGGGCCAGAAGAGACGGTAGAGCCAAGACCACACGTGTAGCAGGGTGTGTGTGGGTGAGCCTGTTGGAGGCAGGCTGAGCTGCAGAGCTGCCTCATCACCTGCACCCTGGCCCTCCTCTGCCTGGTGTTTTTACGTCCTCCCCTACTCTGTCACCTGACTAGCAATTCCGTTTGTTCTGTATGCGCCCATCCTGGACACCTGTTCTTTCCAAGTCACATAGACAGTAAATAAATTAAAATGGGCTTACAGAATTATAAAATCCATATTTAAAAATCCTTATTTAAGTCAGTTAGCAAAAGGAAAGAAAGAGAGAAAGAAAGAAAAAAAGGAAGGAAGAAGGGAAGGAAGGACTGACTGGGAGAAATCGCCTAGATGTATGTTAACCTACTTCTATCATTTTAATATATTCCATTTAAAGTTTTTCATATGCATATTGTAATAAAACAACATAATTGCTATATGATCCTGCATCTGACAGCATAACCTCCCTATGTATTACTTAATGACCTTGTAATACTGTTACCAGCAACCTCTCAGCCACTGCCTTGATTCTGGACGTTTGAAATACATGTTTGTTTGTTTGTTTGTTTGTTTTATAGGTTTTGTTTTTGCTTTAGTTTTACAGATTCCAAATGAAACTCTGGTGTATTCATTTTCTGTATTTTCTTGCTACTCTTTCCTGTGACCAATCTTTTAAAAGTGGGATTTTTAGATCAGAGAATAATTAGCGTATGAACTATATACCCACACTTCTTTTATTTTTAAAAGATTCTATAAATTTACAGTAAAACAAGCAAGGAAAAAGAATACAAGTCACATATAAGTTTCAGCTTATATACATTTTTAAAAAATAAAGAGTTCTGTAGTTTAAAATAAAAAATTTTTTAATGTAGTTTTAAACTGCAGAGTCAATTAGCAGAAAAGGTAACACCAGCATTCTGGAGTTGACTGGAGTAAAAAGTCAGATCTAACTGGACAAGCTTGATGCCCTGTCAGAATCACCTGAGGAGTGGTGAGTGTGTGTGTGTGTATGTGTGTGCGCGCGCGTGCGTGCACATGTATCTGCATGTATCCATGAACATGCATGTGGAGGCCAGAGATTGACAACTGGCATCTTCTGAGGAGTCTTTTTAATAATGATTAAAGCTCCTTGGAGAGATGGCAGTCTCAGGTCTAAAGCAGAAGGGTACAAGAGGAGATCGGAAAATAGGTTATTTCTGAAAACTAGAATGCTCTGGGGGTGGGGAGAGCAATGTTATCTATCAACGTACTTAAGGGCAGTTTAAAGAGGGTCACCCTGGCCAAGGAGAGGAATTCAAAGGATAAGAACTGCGAAGGACTATAGCCCACCAGACACACCAGGATCAACAAGGTTATAAGACCCTGAACGTAACAGTGGCCATACTGAAGGACAACAGTGATAGCCAGCACCAGGGTGAGTTTGAAAACTAGAGAGAACCCAGTACTTAGGCTGCCAGCCTTCAATGAACTGCACCATGGGGTAAGCAGACAATCCCCAAGGGGAAGTGCTCTGCGAATCAGTGTAAAAACAATGGCCAATTGCAACTTCAAAACCAAACAAACAAAAGGATAAAACAAACAAAAAACCCCCAAACAAACAAACCTCTTAGGAACCAACAGCCACTCCTGCCACAGAGACACAACAGACCCCATGTGCCCTGAGGGATTGCACCCAACCTCCTCTTATGTAATCTTGTCATTGCACTTGAACTTAAGCTCAACCTAGACTCCAGGTCAAATTACTAATTTTCAGGAAGTATAACAGAGGTGGGGTACAGCTGACATAACCCCAGTCTATGGGTTAGTCTAAAGGAAAGCAACGGTTGCTTTAAAGAAAACTGAAACTGGGGTGCATTGAGGATTAAAGATTGTTTGACTAAACCTGATTTGGGCTCCACATAAAAAAGGAAAACTTTATAAGACAACTGAGAATTCATGAACAGACAGGTCTTTCGATGATACCCAGGAGTCACTAGTAACTTTTTGTGGTATATAGTGGTTTTCCCCTTTATCTTGTGAAGAAAGCAGCACACTGTGTATAATTAAAGTCCTATGCCTGAGAATTACACAGAATCACACAAATTAGAGGTTAGGGTCCACTGTACTGCCCTTTCTCCTTTTACACAAGTTTGAATTTTTCCAGAATTGAATGCAAACCTACACTGAGTCCCAGGCCCCTCTCCAGATCTGCTGGACCAGAGAGCTGAGTTTCTGAGAGTTGTGTGATTCTTATGGAGTTGGTCTGTGGGCTGGTATCTGGGAAACCCATTTGATTCAAAAGAGTTGGAGCACAAGGGCAAGCAATGTTTTCCTGGCTTTGCTCGGCTCACAGGAGAACCTAAGTTGCCTTGCTCTGACCCAGGTCCTCCTTGAGATACCTGTGAGCTTCCCATTCCTAAGGAACACCATGCTTTGACCCAGTTTCAGTCACACCTCCAGAAGAGATCTAGAAGGTCTCCTGGGAGCTGCCAGGGGTCTTTCATCATGCCTGACATCATTCTCATTTGGTGTCTGCTGTGTGTGCTGAGTGACTCATAGACAGAGGCTGCTATTTCTGAATAGGATTATATGGGGGGGGGGAGGGACACCTCTCAGCCATCCTCCAGTGCCAGAATGTGGCTTTAGCAAAACCCTGTATATTTTCACTTTCATGGGGTTTTCTTCAGATAAATAACATATAACATTTTTGAGGTTAAGGATGCAAGTTTTGCCAACAATGCCAGGTTTTGAATGATGGACACTATAGGGAGGCCCCAGTCCCAGGGGTATTGGGATACTGGAGGCAAGGGATGGCCTATATAAAACCTAATGTGAGGAGTTGTTTCAGCCTTAGTGGTTGTCTTAGTTACTGTTCTATTGTCATGAAGAGACACAACCACCAAGATAATTCTTATAAAGGAAAGCATTTAACTGGGGACTTGCTTGGTTAGTCCATGATCATTATTGCAGTGAGAATGTTAGTAGGCAGGCAAGCATGGTGCTGCAGGCTCACACCTGATCCAAAAATTGCAGGCAGAAAGACTGGGCCTGGTGTGGGCTTTTGAAACCTTAAAGTTTACCCCTAGTAGCACAACTTCTCCAACAAAGCCACACTGAATCCTTTCTAAACAGTTTCACTAACTGGGGACCAAGCATCAAAACCCACAAGCCCATGAGGGCCATTCTCATTCAGACCTCCACAGTGGTGTTGTAACAAAATGAATTGTAGATTTAGTTCATGGAGAAGGAAGTTGAGACCAATTAACCTTAAGAATGAGCTTTATTAGTAGAGAGCAAGACTCAACTATGAGACCATTCTGAGAATATGAGGAGTAATAGCTTCTAAGAGCAGGAGAGAGAGCCCTCATGTACAGTATGAGAGTATCCAGGGAGGGCCTCATGTATAGCATCGGGTGGGCAGGGAGAACCTTCAGAGAAACTCCCCACCAAAGAGATTTTCCAAGGCTTATAGATTTCCAGGGAATGATGGGAAGATGATGATTTAATGGCCTATATGCCAAGGAAGCAGGAATTCATTCGTAGGACCTTACATTTATCTTGTAGCTATTTAAGGGAAAGGCTAAGTTTGCTCTCCTAACTCACACCTTGAGATCTGTGTCCACTAACCACAGCAGGGCCTGTCAGCCGAAAGGAGGTGTGGCTTGATTTGAGTGGCAGCCTCAAGGTCAATGTCCTAATAGGAAGATTACAGGAACAGTGGTAGATCAGGTTGTAAAAAGTCGTGACAGGAAAAGTGGGGGTGAGTGCCCGGTTTAATGTGGGTCTCTTGATTTTTGATAATGGGGTGTCACAATTAACCTGACAACCTGATCACTATTTGGAAAGAGGCAACCCACACCAAAAGCTCTGACAAGCTTGGGTAGCCTCACTCAGGATGTGGCTTCTTCCACATGGCCACATTTGATGCTCATCCCTGCTACTTTGTAGATAATAAACACAGAGTAAGATCTGGAGGTCAGAGCAGTTTCTGATGAGCTCTCAGTGAAGAACTTCAGAGCACTCCATCCCGATCGTCACTTAGATGTCCAAATCAAACCATCTACCATACCAGTGCACAGCAGAACGCTAGAAACTCACCTGATAGCTCCTCTTTGGAAGAGGGCAATTATAGCTCAGCTTGATTTCTTTTTAAATCTTTTTTAAAAAGATTTACTTATTTATTTTATCTGTATGAGTACACCATTGCTTTCTTAAGACACATCAGAAGAGGGCATCTGATCCCATTACAGATGGTTGTGAGCCATCATGTGGTTGCTGGGAATTGAACTCAGGACCTCTGGAAGGAGCAAGCAGTCATTGTTCTTAACCACTGAGCCATCTCTCCAGCCCCCAATTTTTTTTTTTTTTTTTAACGTAAGAAATGTCTTCCCTTCTGCTTACCTGGCAGCACACACAGACATAGGGCTACATATCTGCACATACACCGAACTAACCCAACAAAACTACACATCAAAATTGAAAACAGGTAAAGTCATTCAAAGACGTGCACTGAAGTTATTATATATTTTCTCTCTTCTATAAATAGTACAGTGGTTAAAAAAGACGGGAAATGGTCTACAAAAGACTCATACTGGGTGCCTTTGGCTCTGTGCCTCAGCTGTCAGAGGAAATCAGTGAGTGTCTAGGGACACGGCTGCCACTCAGCATGCTTTATGCGAGTGGGGTTGCTTTAGACCCACAGATTTCTCCAGATGACTAAACCAGTTACTTCAGTCATCTAGAGACTGCCAAAATCTCCCCTGCTTCACAGAGAGCAGAAATCTCCCCAGTTGGGAACACGTCATTTCATCCAATTTGAATTCCTTTTTAAAACAGTGTGTCACAAGTGCCCAGGATTGGCAGAGGTGTGGCACATACTTATTTCTCAACACTACAGGTCTAAAACAATGGGGTTTTTGTTTTTTGTTTATTTGTGGGTTTTGTTGTTTTTTCAAGGAAAGCTGGTAATTTCCATCACTGAACTTTAAAATGTTTATATTCTTTGACTCAATAGTTCCCATATGTAAAAACAACTCCATACGCTTTATGTGTATTAACAAAGATATCAGACATAGGGGCAGTCATTGCAGCATTGTGTAGAACAGAAGGAAAGTAGAAATGAAGGAAAGTTGCTAGCAGGGTACTTGCAAAGTAAATTATAGTAAATGATCTGATCATAAGTACCCTACAGTTCTCTTCTCAACATTGACTGGGAGAGGGGCGGGGGTGGGAGGTGGAATTCTATCAAGCAGCCCCTTCCTGGAATCTGAATCTCTAGCCAAGACAAGAGGCTGAAGACTGGAGCTTCAACCATCCCTGGTGAGGACCTGCTGGACTGCCTGTGACTGGTTGCTAAGTCGGCTACTTTCTCCAGTTCTGCAAATGCCCCATACCCTATTTTCCAGCTATGCTATTCTCTGCCCCCAAACAGGTTTTCCAAGAGAATTCATTTTTAATATAGCTACAGACCATCTACTTTTAACCAAAAGACACCCTGAAAAAATATTTGCCTAACCAGTTCCAAAGAGTCTTCCAAAGTGTGCCTGGCAATGCTTTAGCCTCTGGAAATCCTCTGCCTGAGGAGACACTGTACACATGCATAGTCTTGAGAAGGGCTCCTGCAAAGATGCCTGCTTAGCCCAACATAGATAATCCCACAAGTCCAAATACTCTACTAACTCTCTGCCGTGCAGCAGGAGGGAGGTAGTGGCAGCAGACGGCAGAACTGAAGACAGAATCATTGTGTAGTAGACAGGTTCCTCATGCGCCAGCAAATGCAGTAAGTCCTGCTCATCTGCTGGCATGTCTCTGCATAAGAACCAAGGGAAGTCAATCTGGGTGAAGACTTAGCCTGTTGTGGGTAGGAACAACAGAGTCCAAGGAAATGATGAGAGTGCTTAAATTATTGAGAGAGCCACTCCATGTTGGAGCAGACTAGATACCTTACGCACGATCACATTTAACCTGGCTGCTCTCTGGTTTCCCTGTTGCTCTCTTCTTTCCCACCCTGTCTGCACAGAGGTCAGAGTGATCTTTTCAAACTGCATCTTGCTTCCCTTGCATAAAATGCCAGGCTCTACCTGGCCTCGACTTGTACCACCCTCCATTCCTCCCTGTGCCACAGTGCCTCCTGTTTGTCAGTGCAGGGGTGCTGTGTCCCCTTAAGACGAGCTAACTTCCAGCCATCTCAGTCTGGAACTCTCTCCCTTCCCACAGCTACCGAACCCTCAGCTCAGGCATTGCCACCCTCCTTCTGACCACCCATCTTTTCCTTATCACACTGTTTCCCATTTTTGAGAACATTCTGCCATCCAAAGCCATCTTGTTCAATTTTGGGCCTGGCCCCTCCCACTACTGAGATCCTCGACAGTAGATTTCTCTGTGGGAGCCCATCTATACAAAAGACAATAAAAATCTTGAGTTCAGCTACCAAAATTGCTTTACATACAAACTACCTAAAAAATTCAAAGTCCGATGTCTGACATTTCGATTCATTTATGCATGAGTGGTAACTAGCCTTCCATGCTCTTGTCCCAGTCTTCTTGAATTGGGTAGTTTTGTCAAAGGATATACATTAAGCATTGAAGTATACATTAAGTGAAGGGATACATCATTCTAGACAAGACTAGGTATTGTTTTCAGCTTGTTTGCAACTCTGTAAGAAAAAGAAGAAAAAGAAGCTAAAAGCTACAGAGAAGTCTGGAGAGGACAGGAACAGGACAAGCCTTTCCTAGCCCTCCAAAAGGCCACCACAGGTACATCTTCCATTTCAATGAAGAAAAACCATAAACAGTCACGGGAGCTTTTGCAAGATAATCAAAGTCCCACAACTTTGCAGCCAGTGTTATACAAAGATACAATATAAACCAACAAAATGTGCAAGTGTGACATCACACACCAAATTAGATTAGACTGCGGCTTTCTTCCCATCCTCTGAGTTCTTCAAGATAGAAGGTTCTTGGAAAACTAGCAGTCTTTGTTGCTAAGGACTTTGAAATCCACCATGGCATCTGGCATCAAAAAAAAAATCACCCAAACTCTTCGCTGACCAGGACATTGTCAGTACCTGTGCTGTGATTATAAACCATGGATATTTTGGAGAGAGCTATTGTAGATGGCCGAGTCACGACACTTAGGAACACATGTGATGTACAGAGTAGGTAGCATAATTCTTATTAAACACCAGACCTTCACCCACTCTCCACCATTGTTAATTCTGGTCTTACCTTTTCATATTCACAAGTAGAGGTTCTACTAGATTTCATTCCAAAATATATGCAAATACTCTGGGAAGCTTTAACAAGTTCATATATGTCAATCATGAGAACAAACAAGTAAAATGATCATTCCCCACTTAAGACTTTCTGTAACATACCTGCTATTTAAGTCAAAATAAGCACTCTATCAGAGCAATCAATTCGGAATTAAACCACTATTTTTAGACACAGATGTAGATGCTTCTTGGGAAATATTTGATGAGTGGTACCTCTGCCTTGTGGCACAAAATTGGCAGTGTTGGGCGTACTGCAGATCTTTCTGGAAAAAACATTCTTAGAATTTATCCTGTGCATTCTGTAAAACATAAGCTACACATGCATCTAATTTTGTAATTTACAGGGCTTATATTGTGGCAATTAGAAAATATAGCTCGTTATTAATAAAACACTTTCTAGTGTTTAACACCTCATCACACTCCAGGAGAGGCCTGTGAAGATACGCCAGCCTTAATTAGAATGCTAGCACAGCAAAATTGAAGAAAAAGTCCCCTGAACCCTTTTAATAGATTGGTCAACCCCAGTAGCACACTGCTGTAAACTATGCTGAAACGAACAAACAAACCAACCAACTAATACCACTCCTCATAATGGAAATATTCAGCTGCTATATGCAGTGAGCTGTTTATTCAGTGTGGTGTTTCAACTGTATGAAGCCACCACATGATGTTTTTAATCAGGTAGGCTCCTCCAAATTCATGTTGTACAGCTTTGAGAACTCCAAAGGAGCTTTGCCAAAGTCCTGGGGACATTACCACAAAGCTGTTTTTCTGAATAGAATTTAAAGTGTGATTTCCTTTTCAAATTCCATATAGTTACAGATCTATTCTAAAAGTAGTTTTAGGGCACATTTCTTCTTGCATAATCTGAAACTAGACTCCGACTTGCAAATACATATAAAATACAAGTGTGATCACACCCGCTGGTCCCTTCTTTATTTTCTTAGGGGACTTTATTGTCAATCTTATGGAAAGCGTATATTGTTGCTCAGCTCTGTTAATTTGTGTAGACTTTTTTTAAACCTTGAACTTGTACAACAAATCCCATGCTTCAGGATTCCACAGCATTCTTTACCAGGTTCATGCCACATCTTATTTCGGCCGCACATGGTCAGATTTCCTTTTAGATATCTTGACTAGTGGAATTCCACATAACTTGACAGAAGGTATTTTTACTTTATATTGTTATTATTTTGAGTCAAGGTCTTACCATGTAACTCTGGCTAGCCTGGAACTCACTATGTAGACCAGGCTGGCCTCAAACTTCCCTGACTCTGCCTCCCAACTGGGATTAAAGGTGTGTACCACCTTGCCAGACATTAACAAAAATGTTTTCTTCTAAAGGAAGGGAGAACAAAAAATGTTATCCTGGATTAACACATCACTGAGTGGTCAGTTTTGCGCAACACACACACCAACAGACCAGAGCGTAAGAAACGTTTACCAAATGTAATAATTTCTTATTATTAAAAACATTTGAGTGCTTTGGAATTTGTTTTTACTTAACTACAGAATATTATTAACTGTCACTAAAGACAGCCCTATGGCAGTAGTGGTGTACACGCAGCTGCACCTCATAACTAACGTTATCATCCTCGGTTTCTAGGTGAGAAGAAACATCAGGCACACGGGCACCGCACAGTCCACAGCTCAGGCTCTTCCTCTGCCTCCTTCACCACTGCTATATGTCATACAACACCAAGTTTTAAAGTTTTAAAGACGCAAAGGGATGCTCATCATTCTAAAATGATTTGAAAATACTGTGTTTTCTAAGACAGAGGAAACAACATTAAAAACCCAAATCAGCTATTTATCTTCCCCTTTTCTGGTAGCACGTAAGCATCAGAGCAGGCACTAAAAGCCCCGTTCCTTTCCACAAGGCCATGAGGAAACCAGGAAAGCATCGGAGGGACGTTCATCAATATTAACCCACTGCAGCTTCAAAATCAGTTTGCTTCCTAAGTGCCTTTTAGTATCACAGGCTATGACATGCTGGTGTGAAACTACATCACACAAACCACTAAAGAGACCACAGAGCACACCAAGTTGTACAAATGGTAAAGAATTTTAATTAAATGATGTTTATATTTCACTTTCTAGATTAGTCAAACAGCAACAAAGTAGCATGTGGCTACAGGGGCAGGACAGGGCAGAGGAGAGAGAGGAACTCGGGTACAGTGTTACAGTTTTGCAGTGAAAGAGTTATAGAGGTTGGATGCACAACAATGTGGGCATACCTAACACCAGCAAACTGTACAGTTAAAAATGCTGAGGATGGTAACGTTTGTCAAGAGCATTTTATCACAACTAAAAATAACCAAAACCTTAAAAAGGAACCAGGAGCTTTCATGATGCCATGATACGTTTACAAACAAAACAGATATACTAAGGAGCTGATATTTATAGGTTGAGGGTGAGATGGCCACTGTTGTATGCTGGGTTTGAAGTTTTCCTTAGTGAGATAAACAGAACAGACCTCCTTAACAAAGAAAATAAGGGCATGAAATTTCCTAATTAGTAGGGAATCACGTACCATAAAACTGATAGGAGTTTTACTGCATAAGACTTGGTGGCTCTGTTGTTACAACGAACAGACAACAACGTTCTTTCCGTCACTAGTTCGCACAGGAGAAAACAGCTGAAAGCTGGATTGCCATGTAGGGTTCCCATTGTAAAATAGTATACAGAAAATTATATAAGCAGTCTAAATTTACTATGAAAACAATGGGTTTTATTTAAGTAATTAAAAGTTAAAAGAAAAACAATGAAGTGACTGCTACAAGTCTTGTTTGCAACTAATCTTTCTGTAGAAAACTGTAAGGTGCCAGTGTCATCCCAGGGCAGCCTCACCAGCCTTCCATGGCATCTGTCCCACTGCTGAGCACTTCAGCGGAGCCATGTCTACAAATCTGTCTTCTCTGCTATTTCAAATCAGAGACACAACATACAAGAGCCTGAAGTTAAAAGAATAAAAACAGATACTCTAAACACAATTACATACGAAAGTGAACGAGGACATTTTATCTACAAAACTATACATATACACATAATGCATTTACATTAGAGCTACAGGAGGTGGTACTGGATAAACAGAGGCATTTGAACAGGCTCCCTTTCAACAGCAGCACATTCCCACCTCTCATTAGTCTACCACTATACTTCCCTAGGATTTGTCTTCTTGTATTAGCTGAATCTTAGGAAGTTGGTAACAAAAACAGAAAAAAAATCCAAAATGATAAGCACTCCCTAAAATCTATTTCAAAAACACATACGTGAAAAATGTGAAAACCCCATTTTGTTAATGTGAGTTTTTCATCACAAGACCCTTTAAACTTATACTGTCTTCACAAATACCTGGCATTCAAGTTTTTGTAGGTGTGTCCACTCAAAGTCAGAAGAGAGGAACAACAAACAAAAGCGTATTTTGGAAATGCGGTGCTTTAGAAAAGTGGTAGTTTGTTTTTAAAAACAACTTTCTCGGCTAAAGAAATCACACAGTTGTCGTCAGTACAGGTTAACTCACTTTGGCAACAGGTTTATCTCTCTTTATTTTTAACCATAATAAACTATTAACATGATCATGCAATTTCTCAGAACTTACACCACCATCAAGGCAAGTGTGTAGGATATTTCTAATAAACCTACATTTGATCATGAACAAAATTTCTTTTAAGGTGTTTTCAAGTACTCAAGAACATCAAAGAATGGGGAAAATACATAGGTCAGAAGGAAGTATCCCTTCCAACATTCTCTAACTAGAATACAATTCTCAGGTTAAGCCCATAGGAATGGTCTGCAATAAAGAAAATTAGGTCAGGATAGAGCAATTTCTGCAAAATTTAGCAAAAAAGCCAAAAATATTGTGAACCAAATAAAAGGACCCTTTGGGATCAGGGCTTTCAGTCTCCCTAGTTCCCTAATCTCTAACTCACTACAATTAGAAACCTGCAGATGCAGACTCACAGAAAAACGGAAATACAGTGCCAAAGAAAACTACCTCCACAAGCCTTTTAGTCACAGGTCTTCTGTTGGTAGTATGCTACTTGTGCCTCTCTGCAGAGAAGCAAGCGGCACCACCTTGGAAGGGGATCCCTTTGTTAGCAACATTGTACGATGGACGACAGAGCATTTCATACAATTAGTAGAGGACCACAGCTGTGCATTACATAGCCAGAACCATTTTTCTTGTAACTCTCCAATCATTTATGAACACTTTAACTCACAAAAATTATGCTGTGTTCTTTAGATATGAAAACTAAGTTATTTTTTTAAAAAATATGCAGAACAGCTTCCTTCTTGTAAGACCAGTTTTTGATCCCATTAAATTCACAGAGACCCTGTTTTTGAGACAGGATCTCTCTCTATTGCCCAAGGTGGTCTCAACTCGTGAGCTTACAGTCATGTAGTCTCAATGCTGGAATACAAGTGTGTGCCACTTGAATCCACTGTGAATTTTAACAGCTTATTCTAGATGTTTTCTCATAATGAAAAATGGGAAATAACCTAGTTAATGCTATTTACAACTCAAGAAAACAAAATCCAATATAGCCTAATATATACAGTAAAGAAAATTATTCTATCAGGTCTAAGTAATTGCCCACCTACCCAAAAGGAAGCCAGTTTTATATTCCAAAATTCACTGTAATAGTTACAATATGGATCCATCGCAGTAGAGAACACCACACATAAAGAGCCAAAACTAAGCTAAAGTGTTGTCATTGAGCGAGAAAAGGAACTTTCCTTCATAATTTGCCTGAAACAAAGAAAAAAAAAACACTTTCTGACCAATTATTTGTCTATCTAAAGACCAGGGAATGAGGAATACCACAACTACCAGCAATTTAACACTATTTTTCTTAAAAGAAAGATGATATAAAATGCTATTCTCCCAGATAATGAACATGGGAGAAAAATGTATTCCTCTTGTAATGGCTGTATTTATATAGATCTTTAAGAATCAGCACCAAATGTTCACATTAATTATTCTGCAACTTTAAGGAATTACATTTCCTAATAAAGTAGGTAAACAAAGGACTGAATAATACTTCCATGCTAAGGACCACAATGTAAAGCAATTATGATGGGAGGGGCTCATTTCTCAAGCTTCTGTAGATGTGCTGGATAAGGAAAAGACATGCCTTACTGTACAGCTGATATGACTATTCCTCAAATCATGGGTAGAAGACACCTTATTTTGTGACTGGGCAAGATTAAGTAAACAAGGTGAAAAGATTAAAAAAAAAAAAAAGTTAAATCCAAACAATCCATTATTACAGAAAAAACATAAAGCACTGCACAAAGTACCTGGATGGAAACCTGAAAGCAAGACTGACAGATACTAGTGTCAGGTCAAGTCCACACGACATTACAGTCTCTGCAGGATTGTGATCAATAGTCATAAGTTTGCCTATTTCTTCCCCAGACCACAGCCAAGTTCCTTCCTGTTTATAAAATAATTCAACACTGACTTAAGTCAACTTTTTGCGCCTTGAATTTATAAACCATTGGATGTTAAAATTGCCTGAAAGCCGTTTAATTTTTCAATTTTTATTTAAAGCTGTACTTCAAACCAAATCCTTCAAAACAAAAAGCTGTTTCAAACAAATTTGTACAAATATCATGATGCCAGTGTTTTAAAGATAACCTACAGACAATTATAAAAAGGCAACTATTATACAAAAGAATTCTATGGTAAATTTTTTATAAAACCTTTTATAAATAAACTTGTTTCATGATAGAAGATAAAAATTAAATTTACCCTAAATACGTTAATTGCTCAGAAGATGGGCTGAGTGTTTTGAAGTCATGTTGCTTCTTTGAGAAAGAACTGTTTTAACCAGGCACTACAGTAACAGATACACAACATTCGCTCTACTCGAGCCTTCTGTTCTCTAGGTATGAAACTCTATAGAAATGGCTAAGCAAAACCTACAGGAGTGTTGGGTCCCCTAACTTTGTAAAGTCATTTTAGTAATTATAAAACACTAGCTACTTGAACACTGGAGCTTGTAAAGTGCACTAGGGATAAGAAACAGCAATGGTGCCAAATTCACTTAGTAGGTCTTTAAGGGACTTGGTGTCACCAACTGGGCAAAAAAACAACATTATAGTTTTCTGTTCAGATTTTATTTGAAATCTAATTCAAATTGTCAAAGCTACAAAAGGGGGGAAGACATCTGTATTATGTGTCTAAGTCACAACATCCTAAAACAAAATACTACTACTGCCAGCAGATCCATTGGACACATTTCTGATGAAATTCATTAGCACAATAAAAATTTCATCTTGAGAAAACAGCCACAACAAAAGTAATTTATACAATATAAAACAATGACAGGTCTACAGATGCAGTTACTCATGAGTTTACACATGCATTCACAAACAAACAAACAACAAACAAAACCCAGGAATGCTCTTTCATTAGAATTTTGTTTTTGTGTGTATGGTTTTTTTTTTTATTATTATTAAAAAAAAAAAAAACCATTCAGGCACAAAACAAACTTGCATTTCCAATAAGTGACAGCATCTTAAAAATATACGTCAGTGTTTGTTTTTCTTTGACTTTTTATGAGACCTGTGTGGAGACCGGGACTGAGATCTGGATTTCTTCCCTGATTTCTTAGGGGACCTAGAGCGAGACCGCCTTGACCTTTTAGGTGTCCTTGAACCAGACGGCGACCTGTAAACAAACAAGAACAACGTTTAAGTAACCAGCTATCAAAACAGCTCTAAGAGAGTGTATAAGCCACTAACTAAATCAAACAGCAAACTCAACTTTATTCTTTACTATGTACACACACACATGGATTTATTTTGCATTTACTATTCATGAGAAATTAGTACAGAATTTGTTTTAAAAGACAGACCTCTGAGTCTTTACCCTGCTCCAATGACAATGTGTGTTTTTATAATAAGCTCTCCAGGTAACTGATTCCTCCACCCAACATTTGAACCTCTAACCCAGAAGGTAAGATTCCAAGGACAACCAAACCATTCACGCAACCTGAAAAGCAGATCTGCACACTCTCATTTTGAGGGGAAAAAATATTTTCATTTAAGGCTATCATTTAAAACAACATAATTTGTTGTTTTTGAGACAGGGTTCTCACTGTGTAGCCCTAGCTAGCCTGTGTCTCCCAGGTCATAGGATTCACAGCATCTGCCACTACATCTAGCACCAGGAATTTTGCTAAGTTTTGTTCATGGAAATTTCAAAACAAACAAACAAAAAAATACCTGCCAAACCCCACATACATATACATCTATACATACATACATGCATTCAAGTGGGAAAAAGAGAAAGTCTGTTTCATAAAGAATTACAGAAAATGATTATGATAATGAAGTATTGGAATAGAAATTCAGGTGCAGATCTGAAGAACATGTCCCTCTATAACATACATTTAGGAACTACTTTTGTGGGACTAAAAGGCTTAAATAAAATATATAAAATGTTAAAGTCCATACTGAAGAGAAGATAAATAGTATTCTATTTCCTTACCCAAATACTTACTTCTGTAGAAACAAGGTATTCTTTTTCAGCTTTGACAAAAATCTAGGTCTATTTATTATACAGAAACAAAGACAAGAATAAACACAGCTCCCCCAACCCCCAAGAGTAGACATGCGAAAATCTTGATCAGTCTTTAACTTGCTAGAATTCCTCTATACTTGAATCATGACAAACTGAGGGAGAAACAAGATAACCCAAAATAAGAGTGCTAGTTCTGCTTTTCTCAAATCTTAAAAAAAAAAAAAAGGAAAAAAAGTGTGCCAAGCACATTATTTGGAAGCTTGTGGAATTAATCTAAGTGGTAACTGACACAGGTAAACAACTGACTTGCACTCACCTTTTGGCTTTTTTGCTAGCGTCTCTAGGAGAGTCTTTGTGAGAGGACCTGGATCGAGAGCTTTCTTTGTGAGACCTTTCTGACCGTTCGGAGCGCTCTGATTTGGGTGATGGGGACTTCACGCGCCGACCGCTGCTACTCCGAGAGGGGCTGGGGGAGGTACTATGTCGTCTCTTCCTACAAAACAAAGCACATGAACTCTCCCTAAGTGACAAAGACCTAGGCACCCAGTTTAATTTTACTACTATTGTCTCCCAGCTACACCAGCTACATGACTTAACTCTCACTAGACATGCTAATGTTACTTTCCAACAACGCTGATTATCCTTTATTTAATGAACAAGCAAGTCTTTAGACAACTTGCCTAAAACCAAATGAACTCAACTAAATTCAATTTTCTTTTGCTATTAAGAGATTACTAGGAAACTGAAATAAGCCTGACGTTTCTAGATTTGAAAACAATGAAGATTTATTTTTTCAATGCTAATTTCTTAATATGGTTCTTTTACTAAAGTTAAATGATACAATTCAGAGAACAGGACACTGTTCTGGCTAATTGTAATTAACTGGTTGGAGGTAAGGTGAAAGAGAAGAACTAAAGCATTTTAGCAGGTGGAACATGTGGGTGAAAGGTACATAGAGATTATATGATTTTTGAAACTTTTCTATAAAACTAAATTATATACATAACCAAATTCTATACATAATCAAGATACAAAAGACCAATCGTTGTAATTTTGTTATTTGTAAGTATATACAGGGTAATTACACCAGATTTCTCACTTGCAACCACTTTTTTAATGTGGAAAACTTTGATTCTGTTGACTAAAGCAAACGCTTCACTACCTTAGGCACTCAAAACTATAAAAGGAAGAAACAAGCTCCAGTGAGGTGGCCCGGCATAAGAGCTACCAGCATCACCACCATCACCATCCAACTCGTACTAGATGTGATCCTCTGGGCCTTTCATGGCAGAAGGAAAGAACCAACCCCCACAAGTGTCTTCTGACTCCACAGGAGCACAGTGGCACGTGTACACCACCCTCCCTGCCTCAACTAAACAAACAAAAGTTAAGAGTGAAAAACTTCAACATAGAAATACTGAAACAAATAACATGATAAGCAAGTCACAGTCTCTTCTATACATACTCTTCTTTCAAAACAGAATTCAAAACAGAAACCAGATGCTTACAGTGGCAGCAACAGGAGATACAACAAGCTGTTACTTAAGCCATGAGCTTGATACCCAATAGTGTAACTGAATTCCTGCAGTGAATTAAGGCTAAGGATACCATAGTAAAGAGATGATGTCCTAATTATTTAAGCCAAGTGGCAACTAACAGCCCTGAGACTCAGCTAACTCTGCCTCCTACAGGCAGAAGCCAAACATGTTTATAGTGAAAACTACATCTGGTTCGTTGTTACTGATAATGAAAATACTTTAAAATCAAACAGCACTCCAAATTTTAAAATAAAGCAGGTTAACTATCATATGCCATACCTTTCTTTTCTTGTTGGAGTACATTCATCCTTTTCCTTCTTGTCTTTGGATCGAGATTCCAATTTTTCTTTATCCTTTTTGTCTCTTTCTCGTTCTCTTTCTAATTCTTTCTCCTTCTCCTGTTTTATTTTTTTAAAAGAAAATACTTAATTGCTTTTTAAAAAATTCCATTCCAGGCTATCTCATGTATTTAACCATTATTTTTTTTAGTAATTTTTAAAATACTAATTAAGGGATGATCTCAAAAAATATCTACCCTTTCAGGCAACTAGTCATTTTTTACCAACTAAATCATCATTACCATCATCATCATCATCATCATCATCACCATCATTATCCTTGTATAGCAACTAAATGTTTACTGTTTATATAGTCCAAATAATATGGTAATAATTTCCCATATGCCAAATCATCACGTGATCCTTTGCAACACTATTAATCTCCATCTAGATCTGGAACACCAGACTCAGAAAGGTTAGTGAGCACAATAACCACAGTCACAGCAGAGTCAGGAACTCAGTCACAGAGCTCCTGTCCCTTCATTCCTACCACATCAAAATGGGAGAGAGGGGGAAGTAGGGAAGGAAGGAAAGAGGAAGATGAAAAGGGTAGAGAAGAAGAAACAAACACATCAGAATAAGTTAACATAATGACCTTCCTATCACAGGCTGAAGAAAAGCAATCCTGCCAATATATAGCAGACTCACTTAATAAATGAGTTCTTACCAAAGATTTTATAAGTAATTATGAAAAGAAGTCTAATCCTAACTTATAAACTGATGACATGGCATAATTATATAAACCAGAAAAGTAACTGCTTATAGTTTTCCTAACTGCTATTTCCCAACAAAATTCCAATTTCTATTAATGGTAGAATAATTAAAGTAATACCTAAAGATACTGAACCAACTTAGTCCATTAATAAAAGAAATGGAATTTATGACTGGCATGCATCAAAATGTTGATTTAAATGCTTCTCCTTTTTAAAAAGTGAAAAAAACAATCTTGTAACTACACACTGGCAAAGTTTTTACAGAGCCAGACCAAAGAACCCACTGTGTCTATTGGATTATAGACGATCCTTTAACAGCTGCCCCACTGCACCATAGCAACAAGAAAACCATACAGATAATACCTAGGTGAAGAGGCAAAGCTGTGTTCTAGTAAATTTATTTACAAAGACTACAGTTAGCTGACCTTTAGCATGCCTTCTAAAAACTCAATCTTGTCTCCAATGAACAGTCATGACATACAGGAGACTAAACTTGTAACTGGCATTATCTATCCCTTTTTAGTTTGTTGCCACTGAGATGTAGGGAACATCTCAACATGTAATGTTCCATGCAGACTAAAAGCCTGATACCATGGCTAAAGGGACTCAAGAGATACAGACAACTGACACCATATTATAAACCTCATTTTTCTTTTTTTTCAACTATATCGCAGAATATAAATCTAAAGAGGTACTAAGGAAACCTTTAATGATGTGTAGTATACATTTTTCCAAATGATGATAAAAAAATTATTTCCTGATTGCATATTTTATAGAAACTATACTACAGTTAAACTATTTTACACTGACTTATTTATTCTGACTTAACACAGAGCAAAAATACTAACACTAGCTATGATCTACTAGAGAAAACCCTTGTGGCACATAGCAGAGAATGGCATGGGCACCCACAGCTCGACAGTCACTTTACCAGAAAGCTAGCTCCCCTGCCACCAATTCTGTGCCTGTAAGCTCTTGGGCATACCCTTTCCTGCTTGATACTGTTATTACCATTGTAATGATGACCAAGGTACAGATGAAACAGCAGTTCCAACAGAAGTCCTGGGCATTAAACAGGCACCGTATGGGGCCCTCGTCTTGGTGCTCTGGACATTTCACTGTCCTGAAACCCAGAACTCTCCGATGTGCGACGTGTTCTACCTCTCACTACACCTTCTCCGAGATAAACTTCCTAGAATTAATGATTTCTTACTACCATCAATGTAATGTCTTCCCAAAGGGTTTCTCATTCTGAAAGTATGTTTTTAACAACATTAATTGTCTAATCATGGGTAGTATCCAGTATAAAGAATTTCTAATCATCATTCAGTATTTATGTAGCAAAGCCTGTTATCTGGAATGCTATTATCCCAGTGGTCTACAAAACCAAATAAGAACCATGGTGATGCCCACTACTGAATACAGGCATTCCTCACCCGCTGCAGCAGCTTATCCCTGTAGTGCTCTACTTGTTCCTGGAAGCTCTGGCCTGGTTTTTTAGGTCTCTTTCCAGATTCCAATTCATCTTGAAACTTCATAACTTTTAGCTGTGAAATAAGACATTTCAAATAAGAATTTTCTGTCACAATTTTTCTAGCATTGCTTTTCTCCTATAGTAAAGCACTAACTGATTAGGACTCAGTCAAAATATAATCTCAATATAAAGTTTGTCAGACAAGACCACCACACAAAATTCAGGCCATAAAACACCAGCAGCACACATGTTCTCAGGCAGCCAGGTGAATACTAAAACCATACAGTGCTTCACATCCTTAAGAACATATGTGTTCACCTCACAATGAATGTATCTATAGTTAAGAATGAGAAGAAAAAGGTAAGTACAGGCAAGCATGTTTAGAGATTTAAGAGTCAGCAAGACATAATCAGAAAATAGGTTAAAAGCAACAATAAAAAAGATGGTTCCTTAGAACAAAATACACAGATGCACAGTGTGAAGGCTCTACTCTATTTACAGCACAGTGTAACCACTGACCATCAAAACACAAAGGGCTAAACCATATTCAGGATGTACCTTTAAACAATAAGAGTAAATACTGACACTGTGGGTTTTTGTTTTGCTTTGTTGCTTTTTTAAGACAGGATTTCTCTGTGTAGCAGTGCCCTAGCTGCTCTGGAACTTGCTCTGTAGATGAGGCTGGCTTCAAACTCAAAGAGATCATTCTGCCTCTGTCTCCCAATACTGACTTTAAATAGATCAGAATTTCTAATTCTATTTCTTAAAATGAATTACTTAGAATGACAAACATTCCCTGCAGCATCCCGAAGATGTCTGGCTAACCATACACAAAGCTCAGAGATTCACACACACTTGCAATGGATAACAATCTAAAAGTCTATAACCGCTAAAAAATAACTCAACTTTGCAAAAATCAGTAACAGAAAGAAAATATAAGGGAAAATTTCATATTTTACTCTGGAGATTTAAATATTTTGATCTCCTTCTATTCCTGGAGACAATGTTTTGCAATGTATTCCAGACTGACCTCCTGGGTGATGGGATTACAGGTATGTATCACCATGCCTGACTAAAATTTGTTTTACAATTCTGTGAAGACCACTAAAAGAGCTAACTGTGGGTCAGTGAAACGTCTTAGTAGGTAAAGGTGCCTATGCCAAGCCTGATGACCTATTTGATCTCAAGAACTCATATGGCTAAGAAACAACCACAAGTTGTTTTGACTTCCATTTGACTGCAGTGATATGCACATGACATATACAAATAATACATAAAATTTAAAAACTTTTCAAAAGAGAGTAAATTCATAATATTCTAAATAAAGTAAGACAACTGGTGGTGGAAAGATGACTCAGAAGATAAAATTTCTGCCGTGTAAGCCTGACAACCTGAGTTCAACCCTACCTAGAAACCATGTTTAAACAACTGCACATGGTGACCCAGTGAGCCATGTCTGTAGTGCTACACTTCTAGTATGAGGCAGACGGGAGAATCACTGGGAGGCTTGCTAGTCACTTATCCTGGAGTATACAGTATGGCCTCAGGAAGGTATGAGAGAACTGACCCCTGAAAGCTGTCCTCTAACTTCCATGTGGGCACCTGCTTTCTGCTCTCTCACCATGCCCCCCTTCACACACATACAAAGACATTACAAAATTATTAAAATAAAACTGCTTCTATCCAGCAGTTTAGATGTTCGTGAAATGTAACACGTCCTCTTCTCTTCAATCAAGGGAAGGAAAATGGCTCGGGGAGAAGAAAAGCACATGGCCATTCCACATTGACTCAGACATGTTTTCCTTAGGAGATGTTGAGAAGACCTCGCTGGCTAATGCCCCACTCTACTTTATCTGAATTGATAGACTGTTTAAATAGACTATCTGCTGCTAACAAAGTTAGGAAGTGAAGCCTGAACACTGGAGAAATGTTATAATCGTCTCCTGTCCTACAAATCAAAGGAGTATTTTCACAGTGTTTGAACTCAAGACTGTACCTTGTATGTTCTTGGACTATTGTCCTTTTTCTGCTTAACTCATTTCCACAGCAGGGTTCTATAAACCACAGACTTAAGGTTCTCTCCATCTTTTCCTTCAAAAGCCTAAAAATTAGTCTTTGCACTTTTCATGTTTTAATGAATTTAAAGTGAATATACTTTAAAAGACAGTTTGATGCTGAAGTTGAGGGGAAAGGCAGGACAATGCAAATACCCAAGCTCACCACCATATGAAACCAAAACCAAGTAAACAGCAAACTCAATGTTAGGAGAGAATTTTCTTCCAATTGTGTATGTGTATAGGCTTGAGGTCAACCTCACTGCTCCTTGGTATGGCCAGCAACCTGGGTTTTTCAGACAGTCTCTCTCTAGCTCGGGTCTTTAAATCAACTGGCAAGCACTTTACGACAGCACCCAGCCTTCTTTATTTTGTGGTAAGTTCCATTATGTGGTCAACCTAGAATCAAACTTGTAATTCCTGGTGTGTGTTTCCCAATGGCAAGGATTACAGGCATCTGCCACCAAATATGGCTGAAAACATTTTTCAAAACCATTATAAAAATGCCACATTAACAATTTCTGATAACAGGGTCTAAACTAAGGCCCAATACAAGTTAAGATACCCATAAAGAATGAGCACACTTAACACAAAAGGGAAGAATGCATGTGAAGGCTTAACAGTCAATCCTGCTGCCTTGGGACCACAACCAGGAATCACTTCTCACTTCAGCAGCCTTTCTTTTGTTAGAGAAATGCAGAAAAGACCCACCACCATCACCACCACCACCACCACCACTGGCCTTCCACTTGGCAAAACCAGGAGCAGCAGCACAGAAAAAAATAGCACTGACCTAGGTGCCACTCTAGGTGACATCTAGTCAGCACAACACATGGCTATAGGTTTTCAAGTATTTTGGTAGAGAGTATTACAAATCCATACGTTTTTATTAATCACGGGTTTAAGATACATTTAACTGTTAGGTATTTTTATTAGGATACATTTGGGGAAAGGAATAGCTCTCAAGAAGAAAAACTATATTATAAAGTATATAATAAAACTACCGAGAGAAACTAATTTAGAACTGTATTCTTTACTTAAAGGTTCTCCAATAAATCACTGGATTTTAAAACAAAAAATAATGAGTCAGGGAAGCAAGGTAAGAAAGTGTGAAGAAACAAGTTTGTGAGCTCCGAGTTCTTATTCAAATTTGCTACCAGCAGTGAAACTTTGTTTCATGACTTAAATGTCTCAGAGTAACAATGGAAAATAATTTAGGCAATACCAGATGAAGCTAAAACCTGCATTTTAAACATAGAATTTGGTTATCTTCCAATTATGAAATAGGTACTATGAGAGCTGAGGAGATAACTAAGGAACAGATTACAAAAGATCATATACAGTGCACATATAAGGTATGTGTGTGCACATACACAAAAAATATATATATAATAGAATTTGAAAATGATAATGCTCATAAACTCAGCTAACAGCTAAAAGTTATGTGGCTTTCCTTTCATATTAATAAGGAAGCATCATTTAAAAATTAGCAGTCTATTTTATCATTATTTTTATCATGTATTTGTCTGTGTATGTGTGAGCGTGCACCACAAATATATGTGATAGGAATTCATGTGGAGGTCAAATTGGGTTCTATCCTTCTGCCACATGTGTAATGGCCATCAAACTCAGGTGATCAGACTTGGTGGCAAGCACCTTTCACCACCGAGTCATCTCCCTGACCCTATACTGACATTATAACCCCAATTATCAAGAAAACATATTGTTATTGAATGTCATCTTTAGTTCTATAACCTACTCCCCACCCAGGATTGAGAGAATTTAAGTCTTTTGTATGCTAAAACAACTACTCTAGCAGAGAACCCAACCCCAGGAAAACACACACACACACACACACACACACACACACACACACACACACACCAGTCAAGAAAGTAAAAGATTTATTGGAAACAGGAAGAGGCTCAAAGGGAGTGGAGGGGAGATGAAGGGACAAAAGGAGGTAATGGCAATTGAGTATGATCAAAATACCTTATATCTACACATGAAAATGTCATGAAACTCATATATATTTAATACATGTTAATAAAAAACATATATCTTAAAGTTCCCCAAATGTGTTCTCTAACACATGTCCAAGCAGCCCAAGATACAAAACAGCACTGTAAAAAATAGAAGACCAAGGAAGGGATGTGTGCCCTAGACGGTTCGGGCTTGCTTTTTACTTTTCCCCCCTTTTATTCTTAATGTTAAGACTCAGGCAATATACTATTTCACATAAATCACTGTAATTAATAAAATGTAAACCTAGCTTGAATATGCCAGAAAATATTTTAGTTTTTAAGTCATATGGTATGCATTCAAAATTAAATCAAGGGGGCTGGTGAGATGGCTCAGTGGGTAAGAGCACTGACTGCTCTTCCGAAGGTCCTGAGTTCAAATCCCAGCAACCACATGGTGGCTCACAACCATCTGTAAAGAGATCAGACACCCTCTTCTGGAGTGTCTGAAGACAGCGACAGAGTACTTACATATAATTAATAAAAAAAAAAAAAAAATGTTTAAAAAAAAAAAACTATCCCTTTAAAAAAAAAAAATTAAATCAATTTTCTACATGATCAATCCTCTTCCTTGGAATCCATTTCTTCAGAGGCTGTCCCATATGCCATGCATTCAAACAGAGGACAGACACAACCTTTTCCTACCTAACCCCCCAAAGAAATAGCAACCTACCTAAAGGAAAATAGACATTCAACAAACAAGGAAGCAAGTCAACCAAACAAAATACGCAAGCTAGAGACAAAGACAAGCCTAGCACTAAGACTAGGGGGCTTGTGAACTGAGGCAGAGGGTACTCACATGGAGGTTTCTAAGAGCTAACAGGATATGTAAAAACCATGCCAAGGAGTTAATCGGGTATTGAAAGGTAAGGGCCACTACTATAGTTGTGATTTGAATGCAATACAAACCTCAATTTCACGAAGCTTAGCTCTTTTTTCTTCACTCATTTCGGAGTACTTAGAGAACTTAGACTCGGTCATCTCTTCTCTGACTGGGTTAGAATACAAATGATGTTCTTCAGATTTGGAACTCTGGGTGTCTTCTTCATCTTCACTCTCTTCTTCCTGACTTTGGAAACAGGATACACTGTATGTCACAGCAGGGAAAACAAAACCTAGTATTTTACAGCTTGGGTATATGTTTTTTATTATCTTGAAACTTAAATGGTATTGCAGAACATATAAGCATTTATAAAACATATTCTGGTCAGGTAATATTTTTAGACAGTTCTGAAAACCATTTCCTCTACAGAAAAAGCTGAGCTTTGGTACAATAATATAATCACACTATTAATAAATTCTGCATGTTAATGCGATCTGCAACACCTTCATTCAATGAAATAAAATGATCGACCAGTAAGTGCTGCATACTCCTCAGCTCAGGAAACTCAGGAAGGCTATCTATCATCTGGAACATATTAATCACAATCACCATAAAACAAAAATCAATTCAACTTAAGGACTCACCCGGTTAACACATTATACTCAAGCAAAGCACTACATGAAGTCTGAGTATTAGAAAACTATTACATTACAGTTGATCAGTACTTTATATATGTATTTATGAAGTCTGTACTTTTAAATTTTTAATTTATGTATATGAGTATTTCAGCTGCATCCTTGTATGTGTATCATGTGCATGCCTGTTATCCATGGTTAGCAGAGGTGGGTGTGGGGTTAGGAATGGGTGATGAACTTCAAAGCGCATGCTAGGAATCAAACTCAGGTCTTCCAAGAGCAACAAGTGCTCTTAACCTCAGAGCCATAGCTTCCTGCTATACTTTTGTGAAAATGGAAATTCAAAATTCTAAATATGTACCAAATTCATTACAAATGCTACTATTTTTAGCATTTCTCTCCAAGTATTACAAGTTCTAATTTTAAATTCCATTTTTGCTGCAAATGCAACCGTTTGATGAAGAAGCCCTAAGTAAAAAGGCATTTCCGATCCAACCACTAGAGAGCAGTAATAAGCTGTAAGAAATTCTGAAGAACCAGAGAGCCATGTGCAAATCAGTGTTTCTTGCAAGGTGGTTTCTTAAAACTATGCTTATGTTAGCATGATTTACTTGGAGTTATAAGAAAAATTAAAAATATTAATTCTACTTCTTCTGATCTGTGTTTCTACCAATGATTACTGCAACATTAGTATAAAATATACTCATAAACACAAAAATCAGTTTTATGCCAAAACCCTAATGCTTTCAGAAATAAAATGAACCTAACAATATGTCTGGAGTTCTTTGATGGCCTTTCTACCCTTCACTGTAAATTAAAAAGAACAGTATGTATTTTAATTCTAACATTTTGAGGTATTGCTAATGATGGGGTCATGGACGTAAAGAGTCAACAAAACCAGTTTCAAGCAAGCTAAACTGAATCCTTCAAATATGGCACCCTGCAGTTTCAGAGATCTATCTCCACCGGTAAGCCACACTTCTGCTTTATAAGTATCTTATCATTGCTAACTTGTTCTAGGCACACCAACGTCTCTCAAGACATACTGTAAGTTTCTACAAACTGCTGACTGAACACACCTCCCTGCAGCCCACCGGACTGTTGGCTTTACCAAGTGCACACAAGTGCTCACTCTGCTGGGACATCCAACAGGCTTGCCTTTGCTCTTCATCCATCTGAGAATAAGACTACTTAGTTTTCATAAAACAAAGACTCTGCCTAATCTTTTATACCAGCTCTTTCTATTGTAAAGCCCAGTATTGACAGCAATGACTGTAAAAAGTATGAAGCTTCCTGAAATTTATCAATACAAACATTATTTTCTTACCACCATAATGTCAAAGGCAAAAATATTTCTAGTAATTACAAGAGAAAACTATCAAAATTATAATTTCTTTATACTTACGAAGTTCCCCTGCATACACTCTTTCTTGTTCTTCTGACAGGTTTATATTTAAAACAACAGCAGTTCTTAGTGATGCACCACCCACAAGGAAAGGAGCATGATCTTCCCACTCAACACTTTAAAATCACTTTTTGTGGATCTCAAGCAGTATTTGGTAACAATGATTTGAAACAAATACAACTGATAAAATAGTAGCTTTAAGGTAGGAGTATACATCCTCAGGTAGAAAACACAGTAAGGTGAAGCCTGGTGTAAATACCAGAGACCAAAGCTCTTTATTCACTGGGAAGAAAAGATGGAGACTAAAGATGATTTTCTCCAAGGACTATTATTTCAACCAAACGTGTTAGTAAAAGAGGGGGTGTATACGTGCAGGGAGCTGGGTATGTCTGAAACTCAAGATTCTTACTTTTGGTTTTCTTCTTCTTCTGACTCTTCATGCTGGTCAAATAACTCCCACTTAGAAGTCGTTACCGCTAGAGAAAAAAAGAATGTAATTCCATAAGGTAAATCACCATTTTTGCTACAATACAGTAGATAACCAACTTTAGAGCTTGTATTACAGGAGCTTTTATTCCAGCTTATCTCTTCTTCCAGCAGCCAATGCAAGGTGCTCTGCATCTTCTTTTCTCATACCTTATACTAGATTCAAATTCAGAAACGATATCACAGATACGAGCCCAAGTGAGTATAAAGAGAAAGGCAAGTGTAAACTCAATCTAACAAGAATTATAGGAAGATCAAAGCTCAGTGTCTCTGAAAGTGGTCCTCTAAGAGGATTTCCAAATGCATACTGACTACATCTACACTTTGTATTCAAACACCTTAGCCTGGAAAGATAGTAAGGGGGGTGGGGGAAGGAGAGAGGGAGAGCGGGAGGGGGGATAGAAAGTGAGTGTGTATGTGTGATTTGACTACTCTCAAAGCTTCCGTTATTACAAGAGCACCAACAATAAATGAATGCTTATGATAGACTAAAATATGGTAACACTGAATCTGAAGGCTGACAACAAAAGTTTTTACACACAAAGTAAACAAACACACACAAATACAAAGGTAGCAATAATATTAACAAATCAGTTTTCTACCTTCCCCTTTCCAAGTGCTAAGGACCCAACCCAGAGCCTTGCACATGCCAGGCAAGTACTACACTACTCAATGATACCGCTATCCCAGTACACAACTATTTAAAAGCTCAGTGTCTACAATTTACTCACCTTGTGCTTCCAATTCAGATTCATCTACAGCCTCCCATTTTGATGGGGCAACTTTAAATATGGGTTCATTCTTCTTTGAGTCTTCAGTTGCATCCACTATTGAAGAAAAGATGATATATTAGGAGATGTCTCAAACTTGTGGCCTTATCAAAAAGCAAATAAAAAATAAGTCCACATCTAGGAAAACATTGACAGTATCAACAACAAGGATTATGACTAACTCACTCTTTTGCTTGAGACCAAATCTTTAAGTAGAGCCCTTTTATCCATATCCCAAGACCTCTAATAAATGTCTAAGCCTATAACCAGCACTAAATTATACATTTACTATGTTTTCTTATCCTCAGATATTTTTATAAATTAGGAACACTAAAAAAGTAATAAAATAAACATGAAATAACTGTTAGAATGAATTATGATTCCTACAATTTATGAATTTTTTTGCACTCTCCATTTGATATTTGCAGACTGGAATTGGCAGTGGGAAACTTTTATCTCTCAAGAGCAAGGCAAAATGGGTGTGGAGAACTTCTGCATAGAAAACCTGGGTACACAGAAGCATATGGAGGTGAGGGTAGAAAAATAAAAATAAAAAAAATAAAAAAAAAAAAGAAGGTTAACACTGGGCATGTGACTATAAAACAAACACAAGATATTACCTGTAACTTTCAGACTATTGAGACAAAAAGAAAAACCTGCTAATATTATAGGATGATAGTCCCCCCAAAAAGATACCATAATAATGTTCTTTCCTTTGCCACAGTCAAACATATTGCTAGATACCTAAATTTTAAAATGTCAGAAAAGGTGAGTGACTTGACACAGTCAAAAATTAAATCATTTCTCCATACCATCATATGAAAAACTTACGGGATTTTGGCAATTAAACCAGTTAGTCTTATGTTTAGAATGCAAACTTACATGGCACTCCATCCAGATCATCATCGAGACTTTTTATAGGGACCCCATCCAGATCATCAATGGGAGCAGCATCAATGGGAATGCCATCCACATCTTCCAGAGGTGCACCATCAAGCTCTTCCTCAATGGGAGCACCATCAAGATCATCCGGCACATCCTACAGAAACATGCACCACTGTAGTACTTTTTTTGACTTGCTTTAGTCTCTCACTGTCATATTAACTTAAAATCCAGTATATATCAACATGACTAGATATCCTTATTTCCAGAGACAATGTAAATATATGCTTCATTATCCAGACCGCAGAGACAGTAACCATCTGTACACTTATTTGCATAATATATATTAAATGCTTATCCTTGATATCAAGTAGCAAATGAGTCAAGGGTGAAAAGTGTCAGGCTTGGTTTGTCTGCCAAAGAGCTTAGTAAAGGTTTTGTTGTTTAAAAAGAAAATATGTTAGAACAATAGATTGCAAGTGTACATCACCATCTTATTATACTATTTAATAATTAAATTTCCCTTAAAGAAGTCAAAAGGTATACTGAAGCTACACTTAGGCTGAGATCTGGTAACACAGAAAATCCAGAAAGAGAAGAACATGTACAAAGAGCAGTGGAAGAGAAACACTGCACTGAAGAAACTGAAACAAGAGTCTGAGAAGAGGGCAGAAGCATAGCTGTCCCTTTACCAACTGCTGAGGGAGAGCCAGAACATCCTCGAAGGAAGTGAAATGATACTGGAGAAGAACAGAATCAGATGTGTGCTGCACAAAGCACAGCTCCCTGGCTTCCAAAAGCTATTTACCTCAACCTCACTAAATGGTATGGGAGTCAGAGCCCACAAAATCAAGACTCAATAAGACTCCTCTACTACAGAAGTCCAGAAGGATAGACAGGCTGCAACACAGTAACATGATAAAGATGAAAAAAGCCCTCTACTAGGGAACTGAAAGATACTGACTGATACAGGTTAAAAGTCAGAAGAAACTAAATTTTGCAAAATTTTCTTGTAAGAATAATGAATGATACAACCCAGGCCCAAAAGGAGAGTCAGCTACAGAGAGGAAAATTGTTAAGAAAATTAACAATGTGGATAAAAATAATTTGAAATGCTCAAAATGAAAACCTCAATGAAATAAAATTTACAGTAGATGGCATGTAAAGACACTTGTACACAGTCTTAATAATCTGAGTTCAATCCCTGAACTAAGTAAAGTGAACAAGAAAGATTAAAGAATACTGAGGTTGTCTTCTGTCTGCTTCTCGAGAACTGTAGCAAGCACGTGCCTACCCATACTATAAGATTAAAAAGTATGAATGAATGAATGAATGAATGAATGAATAAATAAATAATAAATAAGAGAAAGGGTTTTGGGAGGGTTAGAGTAGGGGTTTTTGGAGGGGGAGGCAGACTAGAGAGATGGCTCAGTGGTTATGAACGCTTGCTCTTGTGAGAAGACTTGAGTTCGACTCCCAGCACGCACGTGTTGGCTCACAATCATCAGTTCTAGTTCTAGAGGGTCTGATATCTGTGGGCACCAGGCATACATGGGTTGTACATTCATACATGTAGGCAAAACATTTATACACATAAGATAAATCTAAAGCAAAACAAAACAGTAGAAACTATCACCAATAGATTCTACCAAGCAGAAGAATCAGGTAAGGAGGACAAAGTAGATGAAATATTCCACTCAATAATGGAAGCAAATGAATAAACAATTATGACCTCAAGCATCCCAGAACTCTGGACAGACACGTCAGAGTAACATGTCTCCCAGTGAGCACAGAGTGATACCAATCAAGCCCTGAAACTGCCAACGAAGAATGCTATACCCAGCAAATTTGTCTTTTAAAAACTGAAAAATAAAAACATTACAATACAAGCATAAACTAAGGCAGTTCACAAGCACCAAGCCAGCAATGCAAAAAGATAATTTAAATGCTATATACAAGAAGAGGAAGGCAGGGCTGGAGAGATGTCTCAGTGGTTAAGAACACTTACTGTTCTTCCAGAGTTCAATTCCCAGCAACCACATGGTGACTCACAACCATCTGTAATGGGATCCAATCCCATCTTCTGGTGTGTCTCAAGAGAGCCAACAATGAATAAATTTTAAAAAAAGATCTTCCATTCATTAAAAAAAAAGAAGAAAAGAAAAAGAGGAAATAAAAAAAGATGAAGACAGTTTCAATCACCAAGAGCCAGGAATGAAGAAAATTTTCAGGAGAGAACTAAATAAACAAAGAAAAGATAGGAAAGAATCCATAATCCACCCTGATAAACCAGCATAGGGGAGAAACTCAAGAATAAATGAACTGAAAAACAATGAACAATCAGAATTATCACCATTAGAAAACAATTCTCAATAATAACCTCAAACACGAATGATCTCACTGTACCAACAGAAAGATTCATGCATTTCTACCAGAAACAGAGATGAAATCTTTGCTAACTATTTAGGAGGAAAAGAGCAAGAGAATGATGATGGACACATCTGGTACCATCAATGATGATGGACACATCTGGTACCATCAATGATGATGGACACATCTGGCACCATCAATGATGATGGACACATCTGGCACCATCAATGATGATGGACACATCTGGTACCATCATGCTACACTTTCCAAGTGTACCTTTACCTTCTTAGCTAGCTTTAACAAAATGTATACAATCCCCAACTCAGGATAATTTGAATTATACTTTTTAAAAATTTGCAATGATGCAGAGTAATACAATTCAGTAATAACTGTGCTCCAAATTTTGATGTTTTCTATATGGTATGATATTTTCATGTTGGGCAGTGGCACTTAGCTATGGCATCTGATCATGTGGGTAAGCATCTACAGTGTTGCATTGCAACCATTTTTAACAGTTTTTCAGTAAGTTACAAGACATAATCAATACTCTCTTTACAACAGTTTCCCGTTAGATCATTTTGCCTAGTTACAGGGTGATTTAAGCACTGTGAGGTGTTCAGACTAAGCCAGGCTAAGCTCTCAGGTTCAGTCATGTTGGTACAAGCATTCAATGTACCTTTAACTTGATGAGACTTACTTGCAGTAAGTTTATGAAGGCCCCCTTGTTAGTTGAAGGGTTTCTATGTATTATTTATTTTCTAATGTATCATAAATCTTTTTAAGTTACTAAAAACAAAACAGAACAAAACAAAAACAGCCACTATCCCATAAGAACACATTGAAAATTCCTGTCTTATGTAACACTGACTCTTGGATTATTTAATGGCAAACAGGTATTTTTCACAAAGAAATATATGTAATATTCCCCTCCCCCAGAAAAAATTTTAAGTACAGAATACCTACCTCTGTTTCCTTTTCTTCAATGATATTTACAAGTCCTAAGAAAATATTCTGAAGTTTGATCAAAAATGGTTCTGGATAAATTGCCCAATCTTCCCATGCTCTGAAGCAGGTCATTACCCGTTGCTAGAGTAATAGAAAACAGACAGTAAATGTCTAGTATAAACAGTATGTCCAAACTTCAGTTCATAGAAATACCACTGTTACTGCGAACTTTCCTTTAAATTGCTAGATCATTTTTTCAAATTAAAAAAGTTAACTACATATATCATTCCCAAATTTGTTTTTTTCTTTTTTGTTCTAGTAATAGTCTTGAGTTCACTTTGCAGGAGTGTTTGGAAGTTTCTTCTAGGTCCCTTGGCGTGTCTTTGCTGTCCTATTTACAGATTCCAGGAATGGGGTCTTGGTAGGGGCATTTAGAAGAGCATTGCTGCTGCTCCCGTAATAGTACTCAGGGCTCACTTATGTAAGTACACTGTAGCTGTCTTCAGACACTCCAGAAGGGGGCGTCAGACTTGTTACAGGTGGTTGTGAGCCACCATGTGGTTGCTGGGATTTGATCTCAGGACCTTTGGAAGAGCAGTCGGGTGCTCTTACCTGCTGAGCCATCTCACCAGCCCCCATTCCCAAATTTTTAAATCAATTCAATGCTATCATCCAAGTAAACATAATAGGTCTAAAAATGTTGGGGAAAAAAACTTGGATTATTATTAATTAAGGTTAACTCCCATGTATATATGAGTCAAATCTTGAAAATCTCACAGTACCTTCTGACCACTAGAAACCAAAGCAAGCATTTATTCTGAACCCATTATGATCCAACGAAGCACTTCCCAGCCCTGAATCTTCCCCACAGTAGTATATTCATTTATTCAGTTGCTACCTTGCGCTTTAACTGGCTCTGTGCTAACACTGGTTTAAAACCTAAGGTTCTCTCTTTCCTTCCTTTCTTTCTTTTTTTTTCTTTCTTTTCTTTTTGGTTTTTTGAGACAGGGTTTCTCTGTATAACAGCTCTGGCTTTCCTGGACTCCTTCGCTTTGTAGACCAGGCTGGCCTGAACTCAAAGAGATCTATCTGCCTCTGCCTCCCCAGTGTTGAGATTAAAGGTGTGCACCACCACACCCAGCCTCATAGTCTTTTATTTAAGAGGTTACTAAAATGAAAAATAAAAACTGAATAGGCTTTTTTCCCTGAAAGCAGCACATTACAATTATTAATAACCTGTTCTGAATGTGCATTTATAATCTAAACAAGAGTAGTATCCAGCACTCCTCACCCTCCTAAAATTTACATCTTCCACACAACCCCAGAAGAACTCTGAAGATCAAGTTTTCAAGTCATTATCAGGGCCATTCTTCAGCCACCTCTGCTCCAGCATTGTTGAGCGGGTCGTGGTTTCACATCTGCAAACACCCACTGCACCTGAACACAGACTGTGGCATAAGTGGCACTGTCTTCATAATGACACACTCCACACTGGGGTCCACAGGGCCTTCCTCCTCTGGTGGCATCTTGTGGTAGACAGCCACTCCGTCTACTCAGTCTTCCCAAAGCTCCAGGCCCTCCTGAGACCCTGGGAGACATGGCTGACCGCTGCCCTCCATGCTCAGTTCCAGATCCGCACTCAAGCTCAAGCACGGTTAGGTCCCTCAGTTAGGTGGCACCCCTAGCCCTGATGCCACAGCATGTGAGGCCACACATCACAACCACCTGCCACAATACTAGAGCCATCAATGCCCTGAAGATACTTTCTGAACAACCATGAATAACTAAAATAAATGTTCCTAATTCAGACAAATTTAATATACCACTGTAAAATAAATAGTCTTCTGAATGTGTTCTTCAGGATGTGAAGGGGGGGAAGGTATTAAAATATTTAAATAAGGCATGAGGACCTGAGTTCGGCTCCCAGCACCTGTACCAGCTGGCTTGTAAAATTCCCTGTAACTCCAACTCCAGGGGAATCCTATGCCTCTGGCCTGGGGAGGCACCTACACTCCACGTGCATACACCGACAAAGAGATAGATATACATAACTAAAATTAATTATTCATTAAAGAAATTTTAAATAAAAATATTTAAATAACATAAAACTAAAAGCTACCTGGCAATACAATATTTAAAAACCTTAAGAGTAAGTCCTAAAGAATCAACATTGTAATATCACTGTACATTCTTTTACAGCCTCTAATGCCCTCCTCCACTTCACACTTCAGGGCACAAACAATAAAATATACATACCTTAAAGTTTTCAGATTGTAAATGGCCTTGAATTGTACGATAAGTAGCATTGAGGTCTGAAAATATCTGACATAGCTTTGTTTCAAAACTGAAATTCAAACAATACATTCTTTAAAACAGAATTTATTTAAAAAAAAAAAATCACATTCTCTTCAGTCCACTGGCCAATGAAAATCTGTCCTGTTCTTATAACACAAATAAAGAAATTCAAAATATTAGAGTTCTTCTTTAGCAGGCAACTTCATATTTAGGATGAATTGAGCAATCTGGCCCTTTGTGTCATATAAGAAAACAAACTTAAAAGGTAAATGATGTATATAAGGCAAAAAAGTATTAACAATAAAAGTAGGGCTCTCCTAAAACCATTCACATACACACATACTCACAGACACACAGACACATATATGCAGCCTGAGCTAACCTAGGACTCTGCTATGTAGTCAAGGATAACCTTGAACTTATCTTCCCACCACACCTGATTTTGTACAGTGCAGAGGATCAAACCCAAGAGCTTTTATACACTAGACAGTTCTCTACCAACTAAACTCCACTACATCATGACTTATTTTTTTCAAAGATCACCTGGATGCTGTAAAGAGAACAAACCAGGGTGTAGAAGAGGGAAAGCCAGACAATGGCAGTATGGGCCAGCAACCAGGAAAGTGGTGCTAGTTTGCTTCTCTAGATATAAAACATATTTATATCAATAAGAAGTGTTATACATAAAGTGAGAGGAATCAGACAGACTCCAAAGTTGGGAATTTAAGAGACAGAAATGCAGATCAGCCCTCTGTAAGTTTCCCACTATGTAGCTTAGCTAGAATGACCTTGAGCTACAGATCTCCCTGCCAGGATCACAGTGTGAACCCCACACCTGTTTTTGAGTGCTGCTGGATCAAACCCAGGGCTTCTCTATGCCAGGAAAATACTCAAACAACTGGGTTACAATTCCCAGCCCAGGCCACAAATCTGATTTCCTTTTGGAGTCAATTCCTTTCCCAGAGCCCGATTATTTAACAAGCACAGAAGAGGAGCTGCGTGGAACTGAGGATTTGTATAGGAATTATGATGTCCACTACAACTCTCTCCTGCTTTAGCAACGTTCTAAGAACAAGAAAAATCAATGAATAGGGCTGGAGAGACAGCTGTTTAGAGCACTGGGGTCATTCAGCTCCCAGTACGACCATAACAGATCATAAATACAATTCCAGAGGATCTAATACCTTATAACCTACATGGGCACCAGGCACACATGTGCATACATAATATATACAGGCATAGCACTCATGGAAAAATAAAAATAAATCTTTTTTAAAAAAATTAATACAGTGATTATCAAAAGAAAACAATGTTAAACCTTTGGTTTTTTCTTTTTCCATAGCATTATTTATTATACTATTTATGCTTATTATAAAGTAGCTAAATGGGCAAAATAATGTAGTTTTCAATTATTTAAACTCTACCTATTTGTTCTACTGTAAATATTTAAGAAATAAAATATAAAGCATGGTGGTTCATATTAAAATCCTGCACCTGGAAGGTTAGGATAAAAAGACTGCCACAAGTTCAAAGTCAATCTGGGCTGCACACTAAGTTCTAAGCAATCTGGGCTAAAGTAAGACCTTTAGCTCAATAAAACAAACAAACAAACAAACAAACAAACAATGGTCAGCTACATGGCTCAGTGGATAAAAACACTTGCTGCCAAGGCGAACAACGTAAGTTCAACCCCTGGGCCCCATGTGCTGAAAGGAAAGACTCAACCCCGACAAGTTGTCCAACGGAGGTCATGCTCCACGTTCAGACATACATACACACAAATGTCATTAGAAAGAAAAACTGGAAAAAAAAAGGTTTTCAAAAAACTGTTTTATTTAGCTTACATTGGTTTAGTCCAATAAACCTTAAGTTTATGTGTTTAAGAGTTCTACTAAATGAGTAGATTAAAATAATCTTTAAACCATTTTCTTTATTATTATTCTTCTGGGGCTGGGGGTTGAAGTCGGGTTAGAAGACCACTTTATGGAGTCATTTATTCCCTTCCCCCTTTATAGATCAAACTCACAGGCTAGCACAGCAAGCACCTTAACCCAGAACCATCTCAACGACCCCTAAAATTATTTCCTATTAATGAAGAATGCTAACAGAACAACTCTCTTTTTGGTCTCCTCATCCTTAAATACATTACTTCAAGAGTATCAACTCATATCTTATACTTACAATTTTCTGTAATATGAAGCATTGGCAACTTTGGCTGAAGAGTTGTATAAAACATCAGAAACCAAATATAATCTGGCAATCTATAAACAAAATAAGGCAAAACGAAAACATTGGCTAATAGAATATCTAGGGAAAAAAATCGTACATTCATACTTTGAAGTAGTGGCAGAGGCTAAGTTTGGCATCAATTTAACAGTAACTACTGACTACTAGAGACCCAACATCATTACAATCATGACTTTTGCAGGAATACAATCTGTTCATTTATTTACATTTCAACCAGTTTCTCAGAAAGAAGTAAGACTATATAGAAAAGATGTTATCAGTCAAGTTCTTTATGTCAAAAAAGAACTTTTTATAATTTTTTAAAAGTTCACATTTAAAGTCAATTATTATCCCACCTTCTCTTAACTAAATGTGTAGGAAGAAAAATCACTTCTATTACCTTCTTGGGAAGAGGTGTCTTTAAGATGGACAGCGACTCAGTAATGCAATCCACTATTTCTTCAGCAGCTTCAGCATTATTAAGACAGAAAACCATGGCATCTCCAATATCATTTTTCCTTGGAGTTAATCCTCGCAAGATTTCTTCTAATTTATCCCGCTGTCTGAATATAAATTTTCACTTATAAATATTTAAACACAACATCTTAAGTGTCCCAATAATTACTACTGCTCACAGACTATCTTCTCATGGTTGTTTTTCTAGTAAACCAGTTACCATGTTCACCTCACAAAAACACATTTAAAACCCACTCAGATAAAGTTGTTTTAAAAGACTGAGATTTGTTAGGTTCCCCAAACTGGCTACAATTTTTTAAAGAACTTATATAAAGAATACTTTTTTTAAAAAATTAACAAAATATTCTAATGACATTTTTAAAACTTAAAATGAGTAAATTTTAAATTACGATTTTTTAAAAAGCCTCCAAAAGTATTCCACTCTTAATATCCCCACTTAAAACAGAAAACCTCTAATTTCTCCACATCCTTCCTTTGAAAGAAGTATCACTTTAGCACTTTTACAAGGAATTAAAGTAGGATAAACTTTTTCTGTAAGGAAAACATAAATATTTTTAGGTCCTACTTATAAGACAGTTTCTCTACTCCTGTAATTCCAAGGTACTCTTACATACATACAAAGAAACAAGCATCATTGTGTTTCAATAAAACTTTATTTACTTGGAAGACAAGATGGCACAACAGGTAAAGGCACTTGCCTCCAAACCTGATGACCTCAGTTCCATCCCTAGGACCCAAGGTGAGAGGGGAAAAAAAAAGAAAAAAGAAAGAGTCCTGCAAGTTGTTCCCTAACCTCCACATATATGCCATAGCGTATGCCTAAACCACAAAATATAGTAGTCAGAACTTTAACCTCTATTTACAAAACCAGGAGATAGCTAGATTTAGACTGAGGACTGGGTCTGCAGCTAATTTAATGAGCATAAACCTAAAGGAACAAACATACTCAACAGCTGAAGGACTCCACTAACAACCACTGTCACCAGCAATGCAATGACACAATGGGTATTAAGCCTCACACACTTTACAAAGAAGTATTTAACATTATATGTCAAGTCTCTTTTTAATAATTCATTTTTATGTGCATTGCTGTACTTCCTGCACATATGTCTGTGTGAGAGTGTCAGATCCCTAAAACTGGAATTAGAGCCTTATGGGTGCAGGGTATTGAAGAAGGGTCCTTTGGAAGAACAGCCAGTGCTCTTAACCACTGAGTCATCTCTCCAGCCCCCATACTAACATCTTTTAGCCAACCTCCATACTAAAATCTTTAGCCAGCATTTTTCATGAGATATGAAGAACCCCCAAACACTTATTAAATAATCTGCTTTTTAAAATGTGGATAACTCACTATACCAATTCTAAGCAAGCACCAGTTTTTTGGGTAAGATTTAATTTTTACCCTATGTTTGTGTGTTTTACTTCCAGATATGAGTAAACATGCACAACATGCATATCTGATGCCTGCAAAGGCCTAAGGAGGACATTGGATCCTGAGAACCGGAGGTACAGGTGGATGGTTATGGGCCACCGCCTAGGTGCTGGTCCTTGGCAAGGGCGGCAAGTGCTCACTTATTAGGTGAGCCATCTCACCAGGGAGCACTAATAGTCAAGTTTCCTAGCTGCCATCTCAGAACTACTACAAACACAAACTATGGAAAGAAAGGCTGTGCATAGCCAATGCTGACCCAACTAGCTACACAGTAACTTTTCCTCTTTTACCTTTCACTCTGGCAAGAATTCTAACAGTCTCTGGCAATTTGTGTAAGAACTTAATCCTTAAAGTGCAATGCTAGAGAAAGAGTTCAACTGTGTTTAAGAGACAATCACTAGTTTCATCAGGAAGAGGATCAACAGGATAATTACTTGTATTTTCCACTATGTTTATCCAAGATGTCTAAAATCATAAAGTATAAATAAAACATTCCCAAGTGAAAATACCATGTTATCTTACAGCTGAAACAGTTACAGTAAGACACTAATGAAAGCAACCATTAAAGCAACTTTCCTGAATACATAAGAGAAAAAATCTTACTCTTCCTTGAGTGCTCCCTTCTTACTAGGCTCTTCTACAAATGCTTCTGTCTCTTGCTCCTCAGACATCCCATGAAGGTATGGATTTAATGGTGGTGGCCTCCAAAAAGACCCATTTTTGAACATTCGAAAATCTTCTGTCCGCCATTTCGTTGGAGAATCTCCCTGGTAATACCCAGAATGTCACTTGATTAGTCTGATTAACCCTCACAGGTAAAGACAGCAGAGCAATCACCCTACTTGCCTGCAGAATAGAATAAAGCTTCCACCTGTAGTACACATGGGCTGGTGTCTGGTTTTCAAATAAGAACCTAAACAAAACAAACGAAAACATTAAACACCATATTCTTCAGGAGAGAGCTATCTACTTTAGTATCTACATAAAGCCAGCTCCTTATCAGCCTATTCAATTAAAAAAAGAGAGAGAGAGCTACATAAATAAAACAAATGAGAAATTCTATTGCCTCTTACTTCTAAAGACCAAAAACAAAGATTCTGAGAAAAGAGGAGAAAGGGTCCTCTCATCTTCTATGACATCCAGCTTTCTACGTCCCAGACTGTCTTACAAACTAATCTGAATGTCCAGAATGCGTATTCTCACTGAGTCATATGACTGTTTTCAGAATTTTTAAAAAATTTTTGTTTGAGATGGGATCTCTCTATGTAGTCATGACCGTCCTGAAACTCAGTATATACTCCAACAAGCTGCCCTCAAACTCCAAGAGATCTATCTGCCTCCCAAGTCCTAGGATTAATGGTATACAACATCACACCATACTAGGCATGGCTGTTTTTTATAAAACACAAGATGATACATTAGAATACTGGAAAGATTTTTTCAATTTGTAAATCTGAAAAACCTTTACCCCATTTAACACTTAATGTCTTAGATAAAGCAATTCAGATGATTTCCTGACAAAATACTTTGCTCAATTCTAGCTTGCTTATAGCTCTTTCACTGAAAAGCATAATGAAATACTATTTTCCTCCTAGAAAATGCTGAGTTGTTATACCATAACTATATAAGTGATGGAAAACCAATCTAAGCACATTCTAGTCTAACTACTAAGACTCATTCATCCTGCAAAAATCTTTTTTCTTCTTCTTTTTCTTTTACTTTTTTTTTTTTTTTAGAATTTTATTCTTAGATATACATCATTTATTTGTTCATATATGTGCATGTGCTTGTACAGGTAAATGACAGCCAAAGGACAATGTTTGGAAATCTTTTCACTCTTCCAAAACTACATGGGTTCTGGATATAGAGTTTCTGGAAGGTAAAAAGATGTCTGGAAATGATTAGATGGATGGCAGTGTTGTATAGTAATGTGAATGTACTTAATGCCCTCAAACATAGTTAACTCAGAAGCTCTGTTATAGATCTATTACCATAATAAAAGTAGCACACCTGAACATAGGATTGTTGATTTCTCTGTTCATAATCATAGCTTCAAACATTGGCCCTTCACGTACAACAAATTCTATCATTCGGTGTATCAGGGCGAGTAAATTCCTACAACAACAACACAGTTAAAGAAAATGGATTCAGACATATCCCTATATAAAACTACTCTTAAGTTACTAAAATGGTGCAGTTAAAAAATCATTCTGCTAACAGATTTTAATATCAAAAAGTAATGTGGAGCACACACTAAAGGCCTTGAGCATTAAGAGGGAATAGGGCAGTGAGGGCAGAGAAGTGGGAAGGAAGGAAAGAAGGAAGGGAGGGAGGGAGGGAGGGAGGGAGGGGTGAAGGAGTGTGGGAAGCCACAACAGCCTGATAGTAACAGATTTAATTTTCTAAATGCCACTTAACATTATTTTCAAAATGCAAAAAAGTAAAATTATAAATCACAACTAATTGGATAGCTGCAAATACGTAAAATCAGCCAACTTACAATTTGCATGTTACAGCCATTTAAAAATGCACACACTATGTCTGTTTTAAGAGAAAATACTCCTAATACAGTCACTTTCATAATGATACTGAAATGTTATAACCATAACTTTAATTTATAAAACTGCAAAACTAACAAATTAAAGATCTGATTTAATAAAAGATCCATCTAAATTACTGTGTTTCTAATATACACATATCAGATGGAGTTTTTACTAAATCTGACCTTTAATGAGGCAACATCCCTTTGCAGCACACTTCAAAATTAGTTTAGAATTCCTAACAGGTAATCCTGCTTATATACTATCAACAAATGAAAAGTTATATTGCAAAGCCATTAGTGAATGAATTCCAAAACATGGGACATGGTGAGGTGCCCACTCTCTGTAATGCTAATCTTCCAATAGTTAAACCAAAAAGATATGAGTAACTGTTTATTAAGTCACTTTATTGGTTACATTTATAGAAAGAATTTTTCTTTTAAATCTGAAAATCTTTAATAAAGATTCCAAATTAATTTCAGACACTGACTAATGTGTCAGGCAGAAACAACTCAGCTTACATATTCATAAGCTGCTCTAGACTTCTCCTTCACCAGTCCCCTAGTAGTACAAAGTTGGCAAGTAAAGCAAAAGGATATTGGCTCACAGTGTAAGAACACATATACTGTATCTTAAGCAGTCTCAACTCAATTAAGTCCATGTAACTGCTAGAATATAAATATAGTTATAGAAGACAGATTTGGGTGGGGGGAGTGAAAGCGCTCCATAATACTTTGTTTCAAAGTATCTGACTGTGAAATAATCTCAAAATTATGAACTATATTTTCTACAGTTTTCAAACAAGCCAACTTAAATGGACACTGATATGTAGTAGAAAAAAATAATTCTAAAGACCAAAAAATCACATGGAGGTTTAAAATTTTACAAAGGGGAAATTATATATTTAGAACTACCAATTCAACTTCAAATTGTTAAAAAACAAATCACTTAATTTTAACTTAAAATTTATTTTCCTTCACAATAATATTAACTGCTGTGCAGATATGCAGTACTACTCCATAGTAAGAAGGAACTCTCAACACCCATGCAGTTCGTGGCACTGTTTAGACAGGGGCCATCCAATTGTCATTCAGTTCTAAAATCCCCATTGCTATAAGGCAAGTCAAACTCAGGGAAGTTTTATGTGCAAATCATAAAACATGAGCATTGACCAGGTGGACAAATGTTATAGATACAGAGATTTTTATCAATATAGTCAAAAACAGCTTGACTTCATTAATTTAAAGAACAAGAAAAATGATTTATCAAGTTTAAAACCAAAGGATTCATTCTAATAGTAAGTCAAAACTTTTCAGTAAAATGTAATTTTGTTTAAAAATAAGCTGTGTCGCACATAAAATTCCTAAACTTGTTTTTGTTTTGTTTTGTTTTTTTGAATGTTAAAAAAATACTTTCCCTGTAAACATTTTAACAGTGGAAAAATAACCCACGATAGTATTAAACAAGCTTGTAACTAATAAAAATCTATCTTTATTAAATTACAAGTTTAAAGGAGCTTCTAAAATGTTTCATATGTTATTTAAAATCAAAATGTGACAATTAGTTGCTGCTGACTTGGAATCGAAAGGAAGGCGTTATCATACTCTTCCCTTAAGGATTATATAATTTTCTTATTTAAAAAATTATTTTTCTATCAAAACAAAACAGTGTAGTACAAAAAATGTTATATTTTAAAGTGCATTATTTTATTTTTAAACAGTAATTATCTTATTCTGGGTAACCAAAACAAAAAAAGAGGTCTCTCAGTTATAATAAGAAGCACATTTATTGGAGTCGATCGTACCAATGTCTGGTAAACCTGTATACTTTCCCAATCCATCCCATGATGCCTTCCTGGTCCCCCGCTGCCGCAGACAGCTCAGCTGGTGTTGCTCACCAAGGCCAATGTCAAAGAGAATTTGGAATTCTTTTGTGTTCATTTATTATTCAACCAGTGTTGTGTTTCTGTGTTTGGGAAAAGGCTGAGCTTGACTGAGCAAGAGCACACCTACATGATTGTTCATTAGCAGTGGATTAAAAAAGAAAAAAAGAAGAAAGAAAAATAATAAAAGAGATCCAAATGCCTTTACTATGACTAAAAGGTCTTAATACATCCAGTGTCCATGAAAACAATTAAAATTTCTTCTTAAAATCAATTAGGAAAAAAAAGAAAAACAATACAACTGCACCTCCACTAAGATCTAAAATCAAGATTGTATATTTAAGTTATGTAATCCAGAAACCAAGATAAATAAAGTGGGTCAAATTGTAATATTGTCTAAACTTTAAAACTCGTTTTACTTATATACCTATTTTCCCTTCACAATAGTTTCAAATTACCAGACCAACTCCACATTATTTAAACATTCTAATTTCTAAAGCTATTTAAAAACTCTCTAAAATGATAATAAAAAACAAAAGAAAAGATGACATAAAATTGCAAAGTGTACTAAACTTAATTTTTACACATACCTCCAAATATAGTGGGAAGGAGCCATTGCTCAGTCAAGATATTACCTTTTCCTCAACACCAGTTCTTTTCAATTCAGAAGGGGATATTGTCTATATTTAGATCAGTAATAATAAAGAAAAACATGTACCTTTCTGTTGGGATAACCACTTTGACTATGGCTTGCGACAGAGTCTGTATATGAAGTCACATCAGATAATAAACATAGAATATGTGAGTATTGTTAACAAGTAACAAGCAAAAATATACATATGCATTGAAAACACTACACATCTAATCACAAGTTCTGCAGGCAATCACTGCACTTGAAGTAATTATACACTAAGCAATTACATAATGCAAATGGATGTGTTCTCAGTGAACAGTTACTGTTCACCAAATGCAAGGCATCAGAACATTCCTGCTAGAATGCACATCAATGTACTGAACTAGAATGCACATCAATGCACTGAACTAGAATGCACATCAATGCACTGAACTAGAATGCACATCAATGCACTGAGACAGGGGCTACACTGACAATTAGCAGATAAAGATTTAATCTGTGAAGTAATTTAACTGTCTGCCTCTGACCATACAGTTGGCTACTTTGTTCCCAAGCCTTTAAAACCAGCCCTGGCATTTCAAGTGTAGTCAACTCATAATAGAACCAACAAAGTCTTATAACTTGAAATTAAGTTGGTTTTATGTTTAATAAATAAAAATATTCACCCTTTGTTTTTACTAGATTAGTTAACTATTTTTGAAATATCATATATGCTATTATATAGTCTAATAACAAGACCTTGAAAGCTATGTTAGTTTGCTGTCATCCAAACAATTTAACTATTTAGGTGGGCTTTCTTAATTGAAAAGTCACTTAACCAAATAAAAACTATCACGTTCTCAAAACAAAGTAAATCCAAACACTGTCTACAACACTGGGGGCGGAGGGTGGGGGAAGAGGGTGTGCTTACTGAGTAGTCAAAAGGGAATGGTAGCCACAAATAAAAATATTAAATATGACCTAATATTTCAATACAGGGTTTTCATGGGCTAAGGCAGGGAACATATTTACTTATTTATGAGTTGCCAGAGTAACACACGTCTATAAAATTGTTGAAAAGAAACACTACCACAGATACAGTATTTACATATTAGAAGCAGTCCTATGTACATTTTTAAAATTACCTTCTCGAAATCCTCCTTGTTTTTAGGTGGTGGTAACATGGGAGCATTGGGGTTTTTTAATCGCTCTCTAGGCTGCGCATTAAAAGGCAGTCCGGATGGAGGTGGGGGGAGCGTGTGTTCCATCATAGAAGGCGGAATGTATATTGGATGTGGAGGAATTGGCACAGCTTTACCCCAACCTAACTTCATTTCAAAAGACATAATCATTTTTCCTACAAAAGAAAAAAAGAAAGGAAAAAGGTTACTTTGACAAACTCCAGAGAAAAAGTATTTCTGAATTAAATTTCCTCTGTATGTTTTCCAATTTGATCCAATTCTCAAGAGTTTTATGATTAATTTTCTACATCAAAGAAATACCTGACTCCTACAAATGGACAATAAGGACTTTACCATTTAAGTTCTTTAGAGCTCTTTCAGCATCTCTTCTGTTCATAAAAGCCACAAAGCCACAATTTCTTTCTCGTGCTCTTTCTTCATCAGTTCTAGGCCACATAATTTTTACACTAGCTAATGGTCCAAATCTTCCAAATTCTTGGCACAGCATTTCTTCATTCATCTATTAAAAGATCAGAGTGTTCGGTTATGCAACAAAAAGAAAGGGAGGGGCTAAGAATACTATGCATCCCAGAAAGCAAAATCATTTTAAAAAGTAGAAAGCAACATATTAATGCTACAGTATTACACTCAAAAACTAGAAACTCTACATTGGCAAAAAACCTGCCATACTGGGGCATTTGAAGTACTTTCATATTAGAAGCCTTCTATTTTATTTAAATAAGCAGTTAGGGCTTAACATCTTAAGAGCTACTGAACCAAAGGCATGTCTGATTTCTCTTCCTGTTTGAAGATCTTGGGATCTAAACGCCTATGCAATCACAGCACAGGGAGATAGGAAACACAAGGAGCCCAAGCTCCACCTTAAACAAGAAAACATGGAGAAAAGGAAAGAGGACCTCCCTAAGAAAGCAAGCTGCCTATCAGAAAGAGGTGCCTCAGAGTACAAACTAGTTACTAAGGAAGACACATCTCCACAAATGTACAGGAAACAATTCGGATCCAACTAATAAGCCCCAAGTTTTCAAAACAATTATTAAATACTATCTAATTCCATCAGATTTGTCAAGTTCAGAATCTTAATTTTATCTAGTTATCCAACAACAAAAAAAAATACACATAAGCCAACATTCATTTTATTTTCCTTATATTACCTGTGGATTAATGTTTCCAAGGTATAAATTTGTAGTGCTGGGATCTCCTACATCATGTGAGCCAGGTGCATAATCATCAAGAACTAGAACAAGGAGAAAAAACAAGTTACACCCTGCGAAATACAAAGTTGAGACAATTTCTAATACTTAAAAAAGCAAAAAATCGGTATTACCACCAGACGATCTATTTCTTCTTGAAGGCACATCCACTTAAAGGGGGAAAAAGAAAGCAACTCTTAGTTTCTAGGACAGTAAGTCATAAATATGTGCACTAAGATAAACATCACTTACTAGAACGTCGCTGACCATCAGAGTCTGACTGAGGAGGCTCAAACCGACTTAACCTGCCTTTTGTTTTATGTCTCTCATCACGTTCTTCCTGAATTCTGTTGAAAATGATTATAGTTAGCTAAGAGAACACCACAAGTTATTCATATTTAGTAAGTTTACCTAGGTATTATTTTCAAATAATATAACGTATTTATTTGCATTAGTAACAATTATAACCAAGATTAGTGAGCCCCTCAGTCACAGAACAGGAATGATGACTCTCTTAGGGTGAAAAGGAAATTCAACATAAAACTACTACTTACGTTTTTGCTCTTAATAGATTTGATGACACCTAACTTGTACCCCAGTGAATAAAAAGGATTTCAGACAGAAAATAAGCCATCTGAATTAAATCTATACATACAAACAGCAATAGACACTGAATAAACGCTAATTGATTTTCAAGCACATCCTATCTATTGTAGCTTCAGAAATCTCACTTGTAAGCCATATACGTACCAACAGCTATAATTATCAGTACAATATGTCTATGATAGAATTCTTTTTTTTAAAGTTTTTTTTTTAATTTTTATTTATTTTATGTATGTGAGTAGACTGTTGCTCTCTTCAGACACACCAGAAGAGGGCATCAGATCCCATTACAGATGGTTGTGAGCCACCATGTGGCTGCTGGAAATAGAACTCCGGACCTCTAAAGAGCAGCCAAGTGCTCTTAACCACTGTGCCATCTCTCCAACCTGATAGAATTCTTCCTATAAAACTTACTGTTTTAGTTCTTCTTTGAAAAGTTCCAAATTGCTTTTTTTCTTTTCCTTCTCCCCTTTCTTCAATGGCTATAAAGAATATAATAAGTTATAGTTGAAATAAAAAAGATTAAACAAAATTTATGCTTTCTTTTTGAGATGATAAAAATTTCTGGAAACACAAAATGGCAATTTTTGAATAACCTTGAATTTATCATCTAATTACATACACTTTGAAGAGCAAATTTTAAGGTATGTGAATTACATAGCAATAAATCTGCTTTGTTTTGTTTTCAGAGGTATCTTGACAGCCACACAAGAAAAATCCATCTCACTATTTAATGTAATCATATTTAATTAACCAATGTGGCTCCAAGTGACCTGATCCCACATTTATCGACCTATTACCTCTCATAAAACTATTTCCAATGAACAAAAAAAAAAAAAAAAAAAAAAAACCTCTATAATGAGAACTTATCAAAATAAACACACCAATTTCTAATTAATTCCTAAAAGGTCCCAAAACCATATGTACTACATGTTGCTAATAATTTTAGGATTATAATCTAGAACTGTTAAAAAAAAAAATTTACCCTACATTTACAACTCAACTTTTGACTTGCAATATATAATACATACATAGACAAAGGTTCAAAGACTATCATTACCACGTCCTAACCCAATCTATCACCGCTTATCTAGATGAATTACTGAGTTAGTCATCATCAAAACTCAATACCTACTTCAAGACTTATAAACCGTGTACAGTAGATGCACTCAGAGTACCAATAACAATGCCAAATTCTAAAATAAATGCTCAATTATTTAAAAATGACTTACGGGTTTTTTCGTCTCTATCACAAGAAGAGACGGGGGCCTTTCATTGGATGACTGATTTGGAGGATTTTTTTGATCTGCAAACCTTGAAGATGGCTTATAGATTTTACCTCTTTTTTCATCTGTTTCATGTTCATCTGAAATTTAAAATACTAGTTTTTAGAACTAACTTCATATAATTTTCTTAAGAAAATTAAGATGCTTTTAGTATTAAGATTTGAATATAAAACTAAATTCACATACTACCACTCAACCTAAAATAATAAAATAACAATTTGACCACTTTATAGCAAAATTATAAAAAAATTAAAAATTTTGTAACATAATTCACGCTTTTAAACTTGAAAGATACTAGTTGTTTATTATTATATTAATATTATTATTATTTTCTTTCATACAGTCCCACTAATCAAACTTCATTATTTCGTATTTGGTCATTATATTGTTAATTAATCTAACCACTAGAGGGTGCAAATAGAAAAGTGATATTCAAAGTCAAATGTCTTCCATAATTCATCTGTTATCACATTATCCAAGGGTTGTTTTCAAAGCCAGATCTTGCTACTTACCTTTAGCTGCATTAACAACCCCGCCTCGAACAAACGTTTTCACTTTATTACCATCACTTCCTTCAAAAGCAGCAAGAAATTCCTCATAAATTTCAGCAGCTGCCTTCTCATCCTCCTAAATACGTAACGAAATATTAGTCACACAAGAACTGCTATTTGGGTATGGTTTGACTGATTTGGTTTGTTTTGTTCTGAGAGAAGATTTCACTGTAGAGGCCAGGCAGACTTGAACTCACTATCTGGAACAGAGATCTGCCTGCCAAATGCTGTCTTAAAGGCAAAAGCCAACACAGAGAGGAAGCTCAGCAGTAAAGAGCACTGGCTCTTCTCCCAAGGACCCAAGACCCAGCACCCACACAGCAGCTCACAACCACCTCTAATTCCAGTCCTAGGGGATCAACTGCCTCTTCTGACCTCTCTGGATACCAGGCACACACATACAAGCAGACAAAACACCCATATACAGAAAGAAAAAGAAACAGAATATACAAACCTCTCCCTTCTCAAATCTAGTATCAAATACTTGGTGGACATTATGTATAACCAATGATTAAATGTTAAGAAATTAAAACAAAAAGGCTTTGCTCCTTTACTAGAAATTTGGAGATGCAGAAAAGAACCACATGCAGATAAACAAGTAAATGTATTTAAAGGCAATCAAGAGCCAATCTGTAGGACAAATGACTATGTAAGAACATATCCTATTACTGTTAGAAAGTTCTCCAAGGCATGATGACTTAATTCATCAAATATAAAAATTTCATTCTCAAATAATCAAGATAGAAGCAAAGCCACAGTATATACTCCTGACATTCTCACTTATAAACCATCAAAAATCCTCAAATATGCAGGAATAAAATACCAAGCTGAGAATGGTGGCACATGCCTATCACTTCAGACGTCAGACAGGAAGACAGAATTCCAGACCAGCCCAAGCTATGTAAGACACTACCTCAGAAACCCAAATCAAATAGAACAAATCCGAAAAGAAATACATTCAATAACAACTAGAAAAGTGTTCCTCAATAAAGACGTAAATACATCAATAAAAGAAGCATCTAGTGTCAGAGGGAAACAGACTTCCCCTGAAACAAAACTGGCATAACTTACTGACAACTAATTGAAAAGAGATAAAATGAAATCAATTTTTTTTTGTATTATATAACATGAAAAACTGCATGAAGATTACATTTTAGGAAACAATCCTAGGAATTGAATGGGATTCTCCCGGGAATACAGATGCTAGAAGAAAATAAAGGGAAATTCCTCTATAAGCCAGAAATGGAGAAGAAAGGAAAAACTTGGTTAAAAACACAATAATTGTAGGGAAAGACTGACAACTGATTATAACAACAGTTTTTACATGGAAGAATAAAACCAGAAGAATAAAAAGAAATGAAACGGAGGCGGGGGCTGGTGAACTGTATTGCCACTGTAGGAATTACAAATTCAAACACTCAGGTATCATTTTTCACACTACAGACTGGCAAAAACTCCCCCAGTATAATCTGCTACTTGCAAATGTATGTGGCTGGTGATATCACTAACACATTACAGATAGAGAACAAAATGTCCCTGCCCTACAGAGAACAATATTGACATGTAAAAAAGAACCACCTTTATTAATTTACCATTCCAACAATTTCCCTTTCTGGACTATGTCTTAAGAAGAAAACCAAAATGCACCTGTGTATACAACATTACTCATAACAACATTACTTGTACTATAACGTCCAAAGAGCGAAACCACAAATCCCAGTAGGATTTTATAAACCTAGGAAGCTTTAAAAAAGTTCAAGGTTTCTATCCTACGAGTAATCACAAAGATATAACATTTAATTTAAAAAGATAAATGAGCCGGGTGTGGTGGCACACACCTTTAATCCCAGCACTCGGGAGGCAGAGGCAGGCGGATTTCTGAGTACGAGGCCAGCCTGGTCTACAGAGTGAGTTCCAGGACAGCCAGGGCTATACAGAGAAACCCTGTCTCGAAAAACAAAACAAAAACAAAAAGATAAATGGAGAAAAGTACCCTCGCGCTATAGCATTCATCTAAGGGAGATAAGTACAATACAGTGGTGCATGCACACACAAACACACACTCACACTCTGACAACAAGAACACATCATCACACAGAGCTATAGATAGAGAAGCTGAACCCAAATTCTGAACATTTCTTGTGTTAAAAGACTTGACTCGTGTGTAGATGCAAACATCAAGAGTCAAATTCTTCAGGAAACACAGCTGCTACTGCTCCCTTACACACTCACTTCTAAGTATAACCTAAAATATACTTCAAACATTACCTTTTTCTTCAGTTCCTCTTGTTCCTTCTTACTTAGAGTTCGCTTTGCTGTGCTCATTTTTCCAATACTAAATGCTTTAAGCTTGTTTTCTAGAAGAGGCTATAAAAAAAAAAAAAAAAGCAAAAAGATTATTGTCTTTACACACACAAATTTTAATGTTACCTATAAATGTAACATACTTTAATTAATAACTTCATCTTTAGAAGAGTTTCTAATTTAAAGTAAAAATGCAAAGAAAAGCTGGCATACTCCAAACTTAGATCTCAGGCATCATTCTGATGTAAATATGTAATAATTAAGGGATGCTTTTTATTTCCTAACTCAAAGTCAGTTACAGCAAGAGCCATTTTTTAAAGGGAAATAAAGGTTAAAAGAACAAAGAAATAAAAACCAAGGCTTAGGAGAAAAAAAAAAAAGACAAATAGACACCTGCAGGAAAGGCAGCAGTTATGACAGGAAACACCCTCAAATGGGAGGGGGCCATTCCTCCTGGGATGCTACCATCTACTTCCCTATCGGGTATTAAAATCATGCCACATCTGTAAGTAAATACCTCATTTATCAAAAACACTGATATAAACATTTCATTTTTTATTGAGAATGTACTATCTACTTTGCATTCAGATTCCAGCATATATAAATCTTTATAATATTTTTTGAACACACATGATCATTCCTAATCTGAAAATCAAAAATCTGAAACACTCAATACCACAAGTGGAACATTTTATACCTGATCTCAAAGAACAGGTTGCAATCAAAATTCAGGTGTAAAATACTGTGCAACAAATTACCTTTGGGCTATATGTGAAGCTATACATAAGAAAGAGATGAGTTTTATGTTTAGTCTTGGATCCTATGCCCAAGATACCTCATGTATATGAAAATATTCCAGAAGTCAAGATCTTAAAAAGAAAAATCCAATAAACTTCTCATGCCAAGCAGTTCAGATAAATGAGTCAATTTATATAAGAAAACTGTACCTGACAGCACTAAGTAAACACACTAGGTTTAAAGAATAGAGTGGGATTCTTTCTTCCCTCTTCCTTCTGGCCCCTGTCCACTGCCATCTTCACAACACTGCCAAGCTATGATGTAGACCAGGCTCAGGAGCTGCCTCTGCCTGACTGAGCAGCTCTCAGCCTCAAAGAAGCTTCTTGCAACAGTGAGAGACCACTGCAGAAACTACAACTGTACACAATACAGGGACTAACTGATTGAGGGGCGCTCAAGCCCGAGGAGTGTATCTAAACAACTGAAAGAACAGATCTTAAGAGCCAGACACCAGGAAGTCTGCTGATAAAGACTGTCTCCTAGAAATGACAAGGGGAAATGACACCCATGAAACTTTATTTGGCTGCCTAAACATGACCTGAAATAACACCACCAACAGACATGCTAAAGTGGAAGAAGGAAATCTCCAGTGGCCCTACCTCTAGACAGAAGCCAGGCAACTAAAGATTGCTGAGAAGGAGGTTTAGTCTTCCCAGGGATGAGGCCCACAACTGGTTATACAATACCAAGAGGACAGCCCTGAAATCATACATACACAAGCAACACTAAAACAACTCAGCAGCTGGTATTTAATCATTTATGTGTATATATACATATACATACATATACATGTACACACATATATATACACATGTCAATAATAATAAAAGGTATGATTTGAGAGGAAGTCAGGAGTTAGGAACACAGGAGGGGATAGAGGGGAACTAGAAGGGGGAAATCATGATATTATTTCAATTTTTAAACATTAAGGAAAAGTACATGAAGTTGGGAGGGAAAGGGAGATGTAAGAGGGATTGAAAGGGGAAGAATGGATTTGATCAAAATATATATAGGTGAACTTCTCACTCATTTTAATTATGTTTTAAAGACAGGAACACTTAATGTAGACCAGGATAGCCTTGAATTCACAAAGATCTTCTGTTTTTTTGTTTTTGTGTGTATGTATATGAGAGACAGGGCACATGTGCCAAAGCATATGTGTGAAGTCCAAAGAACTTAAGATAGCTAGTTCTCTTCAGCCACCATGTAGGCCCCAAGGAGAAAGCTGGCGTGTGTCGGGTTTGATGGCAAGAACCCTTACAACTTGAGCCACTCAGCCAAAGAAACATTTTACTGAAGCCTTCATTTGTACAATTTAGAAACAGTTTCCTTCTAAACTCTGATCTAAATATTCTATAGGCCTTTAGTTGTTTCATATTACTCCAGATTCACAAATGTAAAAGGTAGGGTAGTTAATTAAATACAGCCTAAAATACTGAAATTTGAAGTTTTTCTCTTCCTTACTAAAATGAGAAGCTAACGAAGTACTAAATTGGACTTTGGAAGGATAGTATGGTGAGAAACATTGAGGCCACCTAGTTTGAAGGATACATTAAAAGCCCTCTGTGAAAGATAAGCAGTTAATAACACAAAAATCACTTCTTTTTCTCTCCCTCTTTTAAGATTTCTACTTTCTGAGTGTTTTGCCTGCACATACGCGCGGGTGCACTATGTGTGTGCCTGGTGCACAATGAGAGCCCCTGGAACTGCAGTTACAGAGAGTTGTAAGTCACCTGTGGGGTACTGGGAACTAAACCTATGGTCCCAGGCAAAAGTGCTCTTAACCACTGAGCCATCTCTCCAGCCCCAGCAATCAAATTCAAGCAGATTCAAAATCATCTTCTCAGAAAAGAAAAAATGTCTTGCCATCATTCACTGTAATTATAGTTAGCTTCAAATGAAGACTATATTGAAATTGAAAGAAAAACACAATTCTAAAAAACTAACTTTATAGCCAGGCGTGGTGGCACACCTCTTTAATCCCAGCAGTTGGGAGCCAGAGGAGGCAGATCTGAGTTCAAGACAGCCTGGTCTACAGAACAAGTTTCAAGATAGCCAGGGTTATAGAGAAACCCCTTCTCAAACCAATATGGGGAAGAAAAATAGAAGGAAGTAACAAAGAAAGGAGAAAGAAGAGGAAGAAAGAAAAGAAACAAAATTTACATGCTCGATTTTGTTTATACATCCAAAAGAGAAATGGCAAAAAAAAAAAAAAATTACTTGAATATTTATTCAAATGAAGAATATAATCTTTTGTATAAAAGTTAAGTTTTGCTGAAATAAAAATTCAAAAAAAAGTTATTTTAAGATGTGTTCCTATGGGATGGTGGAATATGTCTTTAATCCTAGCAATCTAGAGACAGAAGCAGAAGATCTTTGTAAATTCAATGCTATCCTGGTCTACATTAAGAGTTCCTGTCTTTAAAAAAAAAAAAAAAACTATGATCGTGTTTAATGCTGGCTGGCTGATGACTTAATATTTTCTGAATTTTTTCACAAGAAAAATTATTTAATTTGTACACTTTTAAGTAGTGCTAGGAATTGAACCTAGGACCTCATACATGCTAGACAAGTACACTAGCTTATATATCAACCTCAAGAAAATTTATTTTACATAGATTTTAGAAAACTAGAAGAGCTGAGGGATGCTCTGTAGTAATAAGCCCAGTTCTCAAGGGCTGGGGAGATTGAAACTCAGTCAGTAAAACGTCTCTACCAATGGCGACCCAGCACGGAACCCCAGCACCTATGCAAAAAGGCAGCCAAGGTAGAGAATGTGTCTGCAGCCCAAGCACCATACGTCTAAGGCGCAACGGCTAGCCAGGTTGGCAGGTCACAAGAAGAATTCTAGATGTGCTCAGGGAATCTGGTTCATAATAACGTGGAGTGATTGAGAAAGATGTCCAATGTTGACCTTTAGCCTCTACTTGCACCTGCACACACATATGTGTATAACACACATACAAACACAAAGAACTTCTTTCTGTGTTCCTGGTTGTCCTAGAACTCCATTTATCCAAGTGACTAACACCTATTCTTGTTGTTTTCAGAGCGAAACTAAGCTCTCAGAGCACTAGGAATGCATCCTTTTTTTACTGTGCATATACACATGCATGTTGTAGGTAGGTGGCTGTGCATGCCAAGGCATGCGTGTAGTTGTCAGAAGGCAACTTTGTACAGTTATTTCTCTCCATCCACCTGTACACAGGCTCAGTGAATCCAACTTGTTTCTAGGGTTACACAGCCAGCACCTTTCTGAGCAATTTCACCAGATCCAATGATTGTCTTAATTGCCTAAATGTTTCTTTTGTTTTGTTTTGTTTTGTTTTGTTTTGTTTTGTTTTGTTTTTTGAAGACAGGGTTTCTCTGTGCAGCTCTGGCTGTCCTGGAACTAATTCTGTCAACCAGGCTGGCTTCAAGCTCAAGAGTTCTGCCTGCCTCTGCCTCCCGAGTACTAGGATTAAAGGCATGCACCACCACTGCCCAGCTGCCTGAATATTTCTAATAACTCAATAAATATGACAATAATCACTCTACATTCAAATGATTATTTTTCAAAAAAAAATTAAAAATTAAACACCTTTAATGAAACACGTAATATGAGCTATACATTTTTCTTTCAATAAATGGGAGTTTATCATTAATAAAGAATATTAATTTCAAATAGCATAAAATAAAACAAGGTCGGGCAGTGGTGGTACACTTCTTTAATCCCAGCACTCAAAGACAGGGGTAGTTCTGTGAGTTTAAGGCCAGTCTTTTTTACAGAGTTAGTTTCAGGACAGCCAGAGCTACAACGTAGTGGGATCCTGTCTCAAAATATCAAAAAAAGAACCAAGTACAAACCACCATATTCAATCAAGGACAGAGCAAAACCGTCAGCCATCGTCCTTAGTTGTCTTCAGCAATACTCACTCTTGAGAGATTCTGATGAGGAGAATCACAAAGGCTTTCGCGGGAACTTTCATTCCTATAATTGTGTTTTCTTGGGCTTTTAGGTCGTGTTCGACTTGGCATATCACTATCTGAGGGTCCAGATGCATCCATCTTCAGATAAAGTTTTAAAAATGGTTTCAAATATGACATCCACAGTACTAAAAACTAGAATCCAAAGTGTCTACATACTGGCAAATTTCACTATTATCTAAAAACATATTACTAACACCACCAAGTTTATAAGTAAATTCCTTAAGAAGTTTTCATGAACTCTGACTTGTCCTTGAAAGCTCAAATATCACACTGGGAACATTTGTTACTCTTGAAGTAACAGGTTCTTTCCTTCAGATAAGAAAATATCTGTCAAATACCCAAGTCAGATAACAAGTTTATATGTCAGGCATTCTTTCAAGAAGGGTGGTTCATAAGATAGACTTACATCTTCATACTCTGGAAGTAGTGGACTTTATATGTACTTGTCTCATCACACGGGATATGTAAATGAAAGACCCATACATGAGTTGAGTCTTAAGTATTTTATAACCACATTAAAAATAATATCCTTTTTTTGTTTTTTTTTTTTGAGTAGTAAGTCAGCTTCAATTTCCTGATCCCATGGTCTTTCTGCTTTATCCTCCTCAAATGCTGGAGTTACAGGCATGGTCCCTACCTAGGCTCACCCACTGAAATATTCTTAAGCTAGCATGTTTTACTGTACAAGATGGGAGTAAATACAACAGTATATTTTGGAGTCACTTCCTTGACTCATGCTGATGTGTCTAAAGTTTGCCTACCACTTGTTTCTGCACTAGCAGGGAAAATGCAAACACAATGCAAAAGTTGAATAATGCCTTGGCACTTGTACAAAAGGGGTTTATTTTGGCCTACATGAGACATAGGGAAGGGCATATATACACTTGTTTGGAGACCAAAGTATGGAGTATCTATCTTCCTCATTCACTTGCCACCTTTTTTTTTTCCTTTGAGGCAAAGTCTCTCACTGAACCTGGAGCTTAACAGTCAGGGATGCTGGCTGGCCAAGGTGCTCCAGGGATCCACCTACCTACCTATCTTCATATCCCAGAACAAAGATGAAACGAAACATGCCCAGTTTCACACAGGTACTGTGGTGAGCACTTTACCTACTGAGCCATCTCCCAAAGCTCCTATTATAAAATAATTCTGAGTTCACATACTCCTGAAAATGTTTAACAACTTGTAGTAGAAATCTGCATATAATATTTGAATATTGCTATAACATGTGGAAAAATATTTATTGCAGTATTCAAAATGCCAAAAAACTTTAAACATAAAAACTAAGAAAACACACAAGTCTATCTTTCTAGAGTAGAACATTATGCCATGAGAAAGAAGTGAACAGCATGCTTTATGCCAGCTGATTTGTAGGGAGTTCAAAAGGCAGGTACAAGGTGCAGCAAGAAAGGGGTTCTTTATAGAGACAGAATTTTATAAGCAAAATAAAAAATTAAATATGTGTCAAGTTTCAAATGCAATTTGAAAGAGTTTATGTAAACAAAACACAAAGGAAAACACAAATGTTCACACATATAACTGTATTCATTTACCATGTAACTCATACATAAAGAAAAACTTTCTTTTATACTTACATGTGCATCTGAAGATCCAGATGAATGAACATCCGATGATCGGTTCTACAAGTATCAAAACAACAAAAGCAAATATTTGAAGGACTAGAAAATTGTTTCTACACAGTTTCTTCAGCTTTAAGGTTTAATATTTCCTAGCTTTCAGTCACTGCTTTTCAGCTCATGAAACTAAACAATGGCACTCTCTGGCTTAGAAAAAAATTTGTGATCCAATGTGCTAAATCAATTCTTTAAAATTAACAATCCATATTTCTAAACATATTACAAAAAACTAATCAAAAATCTGAAATATAATTACCTTGGCATAGCACAGGTTGGGAACCGAACCACTATTCACAACAAAACACTTGTACAAAAGCTTCTCACAAGTCCTGTCACTAATATTGCCATAGCAGCAACTTCTTTTTTTTTTTTTTGGTTTTTCGAGACAGGGTTTCTCTGTGTAGCCCTGGCTGTTCTGGAACTCACTTTGTAGACCAGGCTGGCCTCGAACTCAGAAACCCGCCTGCCTCTGCCCCCCCCCCCCGAGTGCTGGGATTAAAGGTGTGCGCCACCATACCCGGCTAGCAACTTCTTAATACAAGAGAAATCAATCGCCCTCTCTTCTAGTCACTCAGAGCAAACACAAAAAAAATGGGTTGTAACAACAAGAAAACACACACACACACACACACACACAATTATCCTTCACTGTCCAGGAGAAGATACAATATTCACTGTAGAACTAGTTTAAGAAAGATCTTATCATCAAATCTCAAAACATCTGTCTTTCAACTTGTTATAAGAGAGCTGCTTCTGTCAGGCAGGAACATGGTGTTCATTTAGTCCCAGCACTCACTCACAAGGCAGAGGCAGGAGGACCTCTGTGAGTTTGAGGCCAGCCTGACAAGAGACAGACACAGAAACAGACAGACCAAGCGCACTAGATAGCTATTTCTAATAAAATATGCCACGGGCTACCAGAAAAGAGCCATCTTCAAATAATGCCATGTTTTAGTTATATCAACTGTTAAAATCTCACATAATTTTCTCTTAAATAACACATTTCAGAGTATAAAAAGTATTAGCCTTGTTACATCATCTACAACATTTACTTCTCTAATACCCACTGTACCGAACCTTAGACAAATTTAGTACAAGGCAGCAAGCTTGCATCGAGGTCCCTCTCACCTTTGTCTTTCTGGCTCTGTCTATGGTTTGTCCTCAGTTTTTACTGTGGCCTCCACTGTAAACTTTCTTTTCTCAGCTAACCTTTCTCAAAAGTAAAGATGATGTAGGGGAGGCCACATCTAAACTCTATGAAACACACCTTAGAATCTGTAGATTAGAAATTTCATCTGGAAATTAGAAAATTCAAAATAGCAAATACCTACTTTTACAAAAGATGAATTCAGCCAACAGGGTAACGGAAAACATCGCTTTCCAATACATTAGTATTAACCCTAAACAACAGTAATAATATCATAACAATAACAAAAATAGAAATATCTAGAAACTAACTTTAAAGGGTTTTTTGGAAGAAAAAAAAACACAAACTTTATTTTAAAAATCATTCATTCAAATCACCTTTTGAAGGCTCATTCCTGGACAGGAAACTCAATGTAATACAACTTTATTTAACAGCTCAAAATCCCAAAGGGAAATCTCTGCAAGTCGCAAGCAGACTGCCAAGAGAACTAAGGCTTACTCAGAAACAGCAGCTTTCAAGAGAACACCTTAAAAGGACAGCATCTCCTTAATCTATGTATCATAACCAAATGGCTTTTTCTAGGACTTCTTTCTGTTTACATTTCTAGGACTTAAAAATAAAAGCCACCAAATACTCTGCCTGTTTCCTCATGGGTAAATCTTTTCTGACTCCAAGACACTTGTAATCTCATCATCAAGACTATCTCTCAGGGACACAGACAGCAGATAAAGGAACTTGCCACCAAGTCTGATCCATCTGGTGAGAGAACCAGCTCCCACAACAGGTCCTCTGACCTCCATTCAATGCCTTGGCATGTGGGCAGGGCTTGGGATGAAAACATTACAGTAAGTAAATAACAGTGTAAACCAAAATTTTTAAAAGGTTATCACTTGAGTAACTGTCCATCAAGTTGGTAAATTTCAAAATCAAAAGTAACCAGTTCAAAGGTCAATTACAATGTGATAAACTTTAAATAAAGCAGCAACAGCAGGACCTCTTTCTGATTTCAATTAAAAATTAACATGATGAAAGTCATACTGCAAACCATTTACCGGAGATATGCTGCTGCAGCTACCAAACACTCAAATCAGAGTAATTTTAGACTTAAGATTAACAAAGACATGCAAACTGGGCTTATAAGATTTTTACTTTATGTGCATACATGTGTACGTGTGTGTCTTATGAAGGTCAAAAGACAATGTGTAGAAGTTAGTTCTCTCCTCCTACCACCTGAGTTGAGGGATGGAATTCAGGTCGCCAGGCTTGGTAAGAATCACCTTTACCTGCTGAGCCATGTCCCTAGACACTAAAGAAAAAAAGGAAAGTTGAAACAATGTGATTATACCACAAGAGCATATCTGGCCAGGCAAATCTTAACCTAGCAGGGAAAGCTTCTAGAAAAGGATGTGACGGACGGTATCTGGAGTAATCCCTCATAGAGTCAGCAATGCAATAACCTCTAACCACTGGGCCTTCAAATTCTTTCTAACATATTTTGGTACAACTCTCGTAAAAGATTTCCCAGCCCTTCTAATTATTTCCTACATTCAGATCCCTCCACAATTTGGCCCAATCATTATCTTTCCAGTCTTAGTTCCTTTTATTCTTCCTATGAATGTGCATTTAACAATTGATTTCCCAGTCATTTGCAGTCTTCATCTTACTCAGCTCTCTCTCCTCAAAATACAACCTTCAGAACTCTAGTCAAAACAATTGTTCAAAACAATCAATCAAATTCCACCAAGCCCTGGACGGCTCTCCACCTCCACTCAAGCAGGCATCCTTTCCTTGCGTTCAGAAACAGCTCCGCCTTTCTCTGTTACCTGTCCTGACTCTCCTGATACACAGCATGCTCCCTCAAACTCTGGAAATTTCTTGTTTGAAGTTTTATCTTGGCATCAAGCTCAAGATGAGGCAAGAGAAAGAGTTTCACTATAACTATTGACATATATAACATGCCATACAAGTACCTCCCAAAACCGCAACACCTAGACTGCACACCACTCTGCCCTCTCATTAGTAAGTAGCTACTAAAGCCACAAACCAAGGTTTTAACTTAACACAGCAACAAAAAACACATACACTTTGAGGCTGGAGAGATTGTTCAGTGATTAGAGAGCACTGGCTACTATTCAGAGGACCCAGGTTGAAACCCAAACACCTACAATGCAGGTCACAATCATCTGTAACTCCTTTTTCTGGGTCCCTGTGGGTACTAGCCATACACATGATGCAGACATACACGCAGGCAAAACACCCATACTCATAAAATAGCAACTGATAATAATTAACTACATTATGCAGAATGTTTATATTCTGCATAATGTAGTTAATTACTGTCTCACACTCCCAAATATTATCAAACAGAAAATGCTTAAATACATGTTTGATGTCTCTAAATTTTCTTAAAAGTTAAGGAACAAACCTATAATTCTAACAATAGCCTCAAGTATCATTAGCTTTCAAAACTGTTATTTTCAGGTTAAAGATGGACCTCAGAGACAGAGGGTGTATTCAGTGTATGCAAGACCCTAGAATTGATTCCCAGCAACAACACAGTTTAAGAGGCAAACTCCAATATTAATTTTATTTTAAAAATTATGCTCTAAATAAAAAGAGCTAGAAAAACAGAAGTCTTCAATTTGTACAGCAAATGCATGACCTCTTCATTCACCACCACTAAGGCAAGTGACTGTGTTTTCTAAGGTTTACTTTCCACGGGGAAGAGTTCCAGAAATAAAAGTCAAAAGAATTAAAAGATAAGTTATTAGAAAACAAATCAGTCCAGTAGAGAATACTTTTTAACACCAACAGTCATAATCTAACAAACAGAGCTGCGGGTTCAGGTCTAAAATAGGATCTAAAACAGCAGTTCTAAGGGTTCCGGTGGGTTGTGACCCCTCTAGTGGGGGTCAAACTACCCTTTCACAGGGGTGGCCTAAGACCACCAAAAAAACACAGATTTACATTAGGATTTGTAAAAGTAGCAGAATCACAGTATGAAATAGCAACAAAAATAATTTTATGGATGGGGTCATCACAACATGAAGAGCATCACAGCATTAGGAAGGTTGAAAACCACTACAACAGTTTAGAACGCTTGTTCTGTTCTCTTGCAGAGGACCCAGGATCCCCAGGACCTACATGGTGTGTCTATAACTCTAATCTCTGGGGATCTGATGCCACCTCTGACTTCTGCAAGTACCAGACATGAGTGTGGTGCACATACAAAGAGACAAACATTATATGCCTAAAATAAATCTAAAAAATAAAGTTGGAGTAATTAAGAGCACTTGTTGCTCTTGCAGAGAACGAGGGCACAGTTAGCTTATAATCACTAGTAATTCCAGTTCCGAGGGACCGATACCTTCTTCTGACTCGTTGGATGTCAGACACATGTGATGTACATTCATACACATAAAATAAATGTATCTAAAATCAAGTCTAAAACATACTAATCAAGAAAATAGAAGGTTAGAGACCAAGGATGTAACTCCATTAGTAGAGTGCCCAGCATTCACAAGGCCATGGGCTTGATCCCCGATATTTTATATACCAGAGGAGTTGGTACATGTCTTAGCACTCAGGATGTGGAAGACATAAAGATCAAGAGTTCAAAGTCATCCAAAGCTACATAGAGAGTTTGACGCTAGCCCATTAGACCATGTCTAAGAAAAATGGAAGGAGGGGAGCAAAGAAAAACAGAAAGAAGGAAAAAAGGAGGGGGTTAGTTTAAGCTGGACATGATGTTCAGTTCTGTAATCCTAGTACTCTGAATAGAGTCCAAGGCCAGTTTAAGCTACACGGTGAGTTCACAGATAGCCTGGGCTACATAGTAAGATCCTATCTCTCAGAAATGGGAGAAGTGGTGCCATAACTTCCTACTTCCACTCAAAACACAGCCAACCACTAAAAAGTTGAGCCATTTTATATTTTAAGATAAGCAATCATAGCATACTAAAGGTTCAGTTTCAAGCTAGCAAACTTTTTTACTTAAATCTCTACATTTTACACACACACACACACACANTACTAAAGGTTCAGTTTCAAGCTAGCAAACTTTTTTACTTAAATCTCTACATTTTACACACACACACACACACAGAGAGGGGGGGAGAGGGAGAGAGAGAGAGAGAGAGAGAGAGAGAGAGAGAGAGAGAGAGAGAGAGAGAGAGAGAGAGGAAATAAATAGGAATTTCAAGCTGTGAACAGATTCTAACTTTACTATTTTTTAAGCATTACTATTTTTTTTTTTTTTACTAGTACTCGATCTGTCAATTCAGAACTACATGCTCAAAATTCAGTAATTCCTATTTCATTCATTTACCTCTATAGGGCAATTTTTGATGGTGCTGTGCAACAATTCTCTCCAAGCTAAGCATCCATGTTGGAGAACAGATCTTTTGTTTTTGTTTTGTTTGTTAGGGTTGTTTTTTTTTTTTTGGGGGGGGGGGTTTGTTGTTGTTGTTTGGGTTTTTTTGGTTTTTCAAGACAGGGTTTCTCTGTATATATAGCCCTGGCTGTCCTGGAACTCACTCTGTAGACCAGGCTGGCCTTGGCCTTGAACTCAGAAATCTACCTGCCTCTGCCTCCCAAGTACTGGGATTAAAGGCATGTGCCACCACTGTCTGGCATGATCTTAAGACACAGAATATGGAGGTGAACATTCCATCCTGCAGAGACACTTAGAAAATAAACAATCCAAAAGCTTCAGGAAGTCCCTGAAACTAACCAGATACCCTAGAAGGGAATATAAGTAGTGAGAAGTGATAAGAGTGAGAAGTGCTAAGTGCTCTTGGCCTAGCCAAGCCACCTGAAACAGACCAGCTAAGCTACCCAGAAGACTCTCAGAAAAGCTGAGTTACCTGGAAAAAGCACAGACCAACTGCAAGTAACTGTTGAAATCATCTCTGTTCCTGTAACCTCTATTCCACACTCCTGTAAGTAAACCCATAAAAACACACTGGGTCACCAAGCTGGACTTCGCTGGTATCTTCCTGCCAGTTCTTAGAGTAAGTAGTCGTCTGTTCACATCTCCTCAGAAAGTGTTACACAAGAGATGGTTAAAAAAGAAAAAAGGTACTGGAGCAGGCAAAGTGGGTTACCAGGTAAAGGTGCCTGCTGCCACGCCTGACAATCCTTCACAAAGGATGATCTCCAGGACCCAAATGATAGAGGAAAAGAACCAACTCCTTCAAACGGTCGGTCCTCTAGCCTCCAGTCAGGTCCACAATCACACACAATAAATAAAATACATTTTTAAAAGGAGACAGGTACTGCCACACAGTGGAATATAATCATTGACTTCAAATCCTCACTTGTATGAACATGCAAACAAAGGTTAAAATAACAATATTGTTTCTTTTTTGTTTCTTTTTGGTTTTCAACATGAGTTTCTTTGTATGTAGTAGGCCTGGCTGTCCTGGAACTCAGATATCTACCTGCCTCTGCCTCTCCCTCTGTCCCCCAAGTGCTGGGATTAAAGGCATGGGCCTCCACTGCCTGGCAAAATAACACATTTTTGATAAACTTATTTTGTTTTATATTTAGCAATATCTCAGGCTAACAATCATAGGTTCTGTCTTTCTTCTCTGAAACAAAGCTACATAATATGGCCCCAACCCCCCTCCTGAAGCCATGAAATACTTTGCATAGGAAATTTTTGTTTGTTAGTTTGTTTGAGACAGGGTTTGTTTGTTTGTTTGTTTGTTTGTTTGAGACAGGGTTTCTCTGTATATATAGCCCTGGCTGTCCTGGAACTCACTTTGTAGACCAGGCTGGCCTCGAACACCTGCCTCTGCCTCCCAAGTGCTGGAATTAAAGGCGTGCGCCACCATCGCCCGGCAGGAAATTTTTTTCATTTCTAAATTGTGCTCAGTGTCTACCGGGAGATATTAAAAAAGAAAAGTATAGAACAATTACATAAAAGGGAATGTGGAAGGGCAACCCCCATCAAGTCCCCTTAGCAAAAACAACTACATACACTGTGTACATCATGAAGTTAATTTTAAAGCTAAAAATAATTCTAGTGGTTTACGTATTTTGTAATTAAGAAACACTAATGGGGCCACGAGCATGACTCAGAGAATGCAGACATATGCCACACAGCCTGAAGGCCTGAATTTGATCCTCAGAACCCAGCATTGTTCTGAGGGTGCACACATGTCCACACAGACAAGCACACTTTTGTAAAAGATAGAGATTTCATCATGGTCAATGGCAAAAACCCTATATCTTGTACAAATATTCTCTTCAATGTGTAGAAATGACTAATAAACACCTCTACCCATATTGATGGAAATGTAACTACCATAGCAAAAGCACGAAACAGAAGTCTCTATTTATTTGATATACAGCCCAGAATACAAGCCTGGAAATTCCAAATAATTGTACTATGGCCAAAGCAATCTTATAATCTAATAACGTCTAGACTTACGTTTGAAATAATTTAAAAAAAAAAAAAACAGCAATTTGAGCAGCCATTATGATGGCCAACAGCTTAATAATTCAAATGAGTGCTTTCTAGTTCTTTAAAAAAGGGAGCTGGAAACAGTTGGCACACACCTGTAATCCCAGTTCTGGGATATGCAAGGAAGGAGGAGCAGGATGCTGACGGTTATAGTACAAGTTCAAGCCAGCCTGGGCTATGGGAGACCCTGTCTCAAAAACCTAGTACGCAGGATGGGTGGATGATATATATAGACTTAGAAACTTAAGTAAGGTTTACTAACATTTACAGTAACTCAATCTTTATATCAGTCCTATATAAAAGATTTTTTTTCCTGTAATAAAATGAGAAAACCTGAGGCTCAAGAGATTAGGCAATCTGCCTTAACATTATCACAAATACACTTAGTTACAAAGTCAGGTTTGAATCCAAACATCGTATTTGTTTTCAAAACCTGTAACCTTGCCATTCCATTACAACACTTTCCATTACATGGGAAAATCCTGGCAAAACTGAGTATAAATATTCCCTTTACAGACACAAGTAAGAAACCTTTTGGTTACATCTAAAGGACTACAAACTGACAAAAGTGTGAATGAAAAAAATCCAACAAGTTACTTAATACTTAAAAACTACACATTCAGAGTCCTGAGAAGTATTCTCTTAGAAAAAGGTCTGAACACATACTTTGACAAGCTTTCAATCTATCCGGGCCTCATGCAGGAAATACTTAACGCTTTGAGAAGAAAAAAACAAACCAAAACAAAGAGTAATTGTGGATGTGGATACCTGTTCCGGCCATGGGTCTGAATGGAGGAGTGGCTGCGTGAGCTACCCCTCCACTCACCTGCTCCCCCAGAAAGGGAAGGAGGGGAAAACTACTGGAGGAAAAGGAAAATGACTTAACAGTAAAGGTCTGGTGTAAGGACAACTAGAACTGGGCCCCTCCCATAGTTCCACCTAACTGAAGAATGTCTAGTAAGACCATTACTACTCGCTAAGTAAATCTGGGGCAATCATTCAGCAAAATGGCAAACATTTAAAAATTAATAAATAAATAAATAAATAAACGTCAGCCTTATTAGTAAGAGAGCAAGTCTGGTTTGTTTCTCAAACCAAACAGCAAATGCAAGCAGATAATCATACACTTTAAGTTCCTAGACTCTTTTAAGTGTTATCCAACTCCTTATCTCTGCATCTCAAGCCTCGCCACTGGTTTATGGCAGTACTTAGTAGCATCTTTAATACCGAGATGGGGACGAGCATCTCCAAGCAAAATAATACAAAAAGATAGATAGATAGATAGATAGATAGATAGATAGATAGACAGACAGGATTCAACACGCTGGCCAAAATGGCAACTAATACCGATTGTTAACCCAACCTTACTAACGCTAAATAACAGTTCAACGGTTTCCCAAGCAATGCACAGGGCTCCCTATAAACTCACATGTAAGCGCATTTGGGCAATTCCCAGGTCTGCCGTAGTTTTCCTTTCCAGTGGAAACCCCACCTACTGAGAGAGACCCTGAGTCTGCGGCCCCCAGGAGGGATGATGTTCCCTTTTCACTTCCTGGGAAGTGGGAGGAAAACCACATGGGAAGTGTGGCACTCACTAACCCCGAGGCTCCGAGAGCGGCTCCCTCGGCACGTCCCAGCCCCAGGCCCTCCGCTGGCGGGCCTCTCCCACACTCTTGCAACCCGTCCAGGCTAATTTCCTGGAAGGTGGGGAGAGAAACCGAGGAAGGCCCGGGAGCGAGGGAGATCCAAAGTAAAGAAGGAGGCCGAGGGGGGACCAAACAGGCATCTAAGACCGGGAACCTTCCCGCCTCTCCCAGCCTCTAGCCCGCGGCCTCCGGGAGCAGCAAGGAGGTGACACAAGGACGCCGGGCCACCTCGGAACCGCTGACCTGACCCCCAAAGCCGAACGAGGTGAGCAGCCCCGCTCGCCAGCAGGCACGCCGGTGTGGGGCTGAATCCCAGCCGGGACGGACGCGCGCTCAGGCCTCTCAACCTGCGCACCTTGGTGCAGCGGTGCCAGGCCCACTGTGGCCGCCAGGCCTCAGCCCCTCGCCCCGGGAAGCCCTCGAGGGCCAGAGGCTTCTGTAGGTCCCTGACCACGGCGAGAGACCCCCCTGACGGACGGAGAGCTCTAAGAAACTACCTTTGAACTGGCCTTCTGAGAGCCGCCTGGCGTTTTGTCGGCCATCTTGAGCTTTGCTCCTCCTTCAGCGGAGGCAGCAGCGCGGGTGAGTCGAGCACCGAGAGAACAGATCGCAGCCGAGCGCGCCAGAAGCCGGCCAGGCCGAAGAGCCGAGCGCCGAGACGGAGAGCTCGGCGGCGCCGGGGCCGCGTGACTTCCGCGTCGAGGCGCTTTTACGCGCCCCGCCCACCCCGCGCGCCTTCCGGTGACCTGCGGCGCCCGGTCACGTCACGCGCCTGCGGAATTTAGGGACTCTCCTTGACCCGCCTTTCAAGGCCAACTGACAAGTCAGTCCTTTTCCTCCCAGAGCCAGCCGGGCGGTTGCTGCGAGCCGGTTCTACTTCCTGAGCAGGGGGAAGGAAGCCGCTCTTTTAAAACAACTGCAGTAGCCACGTGAGCCGAGCGTCTCACCCCAGCTGATAAGGCAGATCGTCGAGACACTTGGTTTGCGACACTGTCGTCCCCCCCCCGCCGCCCCCGGGGACACAGACCTTGGTGGCAAGGCAAATTTGCAATCTGCTCCCGTTAAAAATGGTGAGCAGTGACTGCAGAGTTGAGGAAAAACCAGGGTAATCGGATAAAACCTGTTGAGGACGTCGGAGCATGGCACCTGCATAGACTAGGGGAGGGAAAAATCGTAATATAGACGCTGTTCTAAATCGAGCATCTGTTTATTGTTACTGTGCAGGAAGGCACGCCCTAGCAACTGTGTGGAGAGAGGTTAAAGGGCCGTTTGAAGGAGTTGGTGGGATCTGGGGATCGAAATGAGGTTGGCAGGTTTGCTCAGCAAGTGCCTGCCTTTTTCCCTCCGAGACTTCTGGCTGCCAGCACCGATTTCTGTGAAGCATATATTTCTTTTAAGCATAGTCGCAAAAGTGGTGTCGCCGAAGATAGCCTTGAACTGCTGATTCTCCCTCCTCAGGTCCTGGGAATTAGTCTTGGGCCACCATGCCTAAGCTTTTTGTTAATTGAAGGGGAGCGGGGAATGAGTGAAGTTTGGTTTGATTTTGGTTTTTTTCCAGACAGTTTGTCGGCATAGCACCCTTGGGCTTGTCTCTGTGCTGTAGACCAGGCTGACCTCAAACTCAGAGATCTGCCTCCCAAGTGCCGGGAGAAAACGTGTGTGCCACCACCTAGATTTCAGTTACAGATGAGGGTCAGACGGAGAGAAGAGGCTCAGAATTGCAGATGTGTGACAGGATCTGAGAATGGAAATAAATTCATTTGGGCTGGAGGGCACAGAGCCATACTGTACTTTCATGTATAGCAACCATTACTTTCTGATCATTGGTTTCCTGTTATTAGGGTTTCTATCCCTGGTGCCTGGCTTGTTTATACCTCAGCGCCTACCACCAGACTTTATTGACCTTTTAATTATTTATTTATTTTGGTTTTTCTTATTTATTTATTTATTTATTTATTATATGTAAGTACACTATAGCTGCCTACAGACACTCCAGAAGAGGGAGTCAGATCTTGTTATAGATGGTTATGAGCCATCATGTGGTTGCTGGGATTTGAACTCTGGACCTTTGGAAGAGCAGTCGGGTGCTCTTACCCACTGAGCCATCTCACCAGCCCTATTTTGGTTTTTCAAGACAGGGTTTCTCTGTGTAGTCCTGGCTGACCTGGAACTCACTGTAGACCAGGCTGGCCTTGAACTCAGAAATCCGCCTGCCTCTGCCTCCCAAGTGCTGGGATTAAAGGTGTGCACCACCACCACCACCACCTGGCTTATTGACCTTTTTAGAGAGTTCAGCAACGTAGCCTCCTAGTCTAATGCTTCCCTGGTCGCTCCCCCACCCCCTTCACTATACCTCCATCAACCAAAAAATAAACTTCAACTTCTGTATGGTAAATGTGCTTGCTTCTGCGACTCTGTCTCTCCAGCCCACTCCTTTCTTTCTTTTGGTTCCCTCCCCTCCTGTTCCTTTCTTCAGCATCAGTTATACACAGGGTTACTTTGCAATCTCCTTATTCCCAAGTTTTACACTGTACAGCCTTATGTCTGTCTCTATGTCGCAACACTGTAGAGGCTTTTATATATTAAAAACAGCAGGGTTCCAATAATAAATTCGGAACAGATCGTGAAACCTTCCCTACAGCATTCATATCACAGCTTTATTTAAAATATTTGTATTTAGGGTTCTCTAGAGTCACAGAACTTATGAGTAGTCTCTATATAGTAAGGGAATTTGTTGATGAGTTACAGTCTGTAGTCCAACTCCCCAACAGTGGTCAGCAGCAGCTGTGAATGGAAAACCAAGGATCTAGCAGTTGCTCAGTCCCACAAGGCAAGCGGGAGAAGAAGAGTGAGCCCTCCTTCCAATGTCCTTATATAGGTCTGCAGCAGAAGGTGTGGCCCACCTGGATCTGGGACTTGCCTTACTTAGTCTCCTGGGATTAAAGGCCTGTACTACCTTGCCTGGGCTTAAGCTTTTCTTAACCACTATGCCTCAAGATCAGGATCACAGGTGAGCCTTCTAGTTCTGGATTGTACTTCCTGGATTGTACTTCATTCCAGATATAGTCAAATTGACAACCAGGAATAGCCACCACAATCCACCCCTTGTCAACTTGACACAAATAATATCTCATGTCCACATGAAACAATAACAAGGTCATCAATACGACTAACATGATAAAACTATTCCTCAAACAATCGCAAATGAATTTGTAAATTTACAATGGGGCAATGTCCCTTGGGAACATTCTTTTAGTATCTCAAATACCAATTGATGTTAAAGAAATTGGAAGAAAGACAAATGTATTCTTAACAAAATAAAACAGAAGCATTCATATTATAATCCTTGTTTCAGGCCTTAGCTGGTATTTATAACTACCTTCCTCTACCAACCATTCTGTATTTCCTCCAGCCTCAGCAAGCACCTCAGCAGGTCTTGGCTCTTTTCCTGGAGGAGTGACTCATACCTTCATCCCTGATGGGTCTGCATTCTTTGTCATTCTGCTTGAATTAGGCTATTGTAGTTTCCCATTGACTTTAATCACAGGACATGGTAGTACTAAGAGATGCCCTAAGGGATCTCCTGCACTCCAGACATAATCCTGCCAGAAGCTCCAAACAGCATCTCTATCTGCCACCAACACCTGAGATACCATCGGGTCTGCTGGATCATATGGTCCAAGTGGTAGTCGGGTCTGCTGGATCATATGGTCCAAGTGGTAGAGCAGCCTGCACAGCAGTCTGGACCTGTTGAAGAGCCTACTCCTGTTCCGGGCCCCACACAAAGCTAGCAGATTTCAGAGTCACTTGGTAAATAGGCCTGAATAACACACCCAAGTGAGGAATGTGCTATCTCTAGAATTCAAATAGACCCACTAAACGTTGTGCTTTTTTCTTGGTGGTGGGTAGGGCCAGGTGCAATAACTTATCTTCCACCTTAGAAGGAATATCTCTGCATGCCCCACACCACTGAACTCAAGAATTTCACTGAGGTAGATGGTCCTTGAATTTTGGTTGGATTTATTTCCCATCCTCTGATACACATGTGTTACCAATGAGTCCAAAGTGGTTGCTANTTCCTGCTCACTTGATCCAATCAGCATACTGTCATCAATATAGTGCACCAATGTGATATTGTGTGGAAGAGGCAAACAATCAAGATCCCTTCTAACTAANTTATGACACAGGGCAGGAGAGTTAATATATCCTTGAGGCAAAACTGTAAAAGTATACTAATGGTCTTGTCAGCTGAAAGCAAATTGCTTCTGGTGGTCCTTATGGACAAGTATTGAGAAGAAGGCATTTGCTGGATCAATAGCTGCATACCAGGTGCCAGGAGATGTGTTAATTTGCTCAAGTAATGAAACTACATCTGGTACAGCAGCTGCANTTGGAGTTACTACCTGATTTAGTTTTCGATAGTCAACTGGCATTCTCCACGATCCCTCTGTCTTCTGCACTGACCAGATAGGAGAGTTAAAGGGAGATGTGGGAACCACCACCCCTGCTTCTTTCAAGTCCTTGGTAGTGGCAGTAATTTCTGCAGTTCCTCCAG
>NC_034599.1:88971167-89005774 GCF_900095145.1 Mus pahari
AGCCTTTCTTTCATTTGTTTGAGAATTTTTCTGCTTATACAGATCAACCAGATATGGAGTAGGCTTCCTATCTATTTCATACCTGGAAACACCATGACTTATTAGCTAGTACCAAAGGTCCTAACGAGTCATGTCATTATAAATGTCACCTCTCCTGTGCTGACCATTACAGGGAATGTTATTATATACATTGTTTTGTCTTCGCTGTCCATTATAATAACTATAATCACCTTGTCTCTGATGATTCAATGCTGCCACCTGGCCCTTGTTACCTCAGGGCCCAATTAAATCCATTGAATTTAATTCATCTAATTGAGCATCTCCAACCCTAAGGTCTGTCACAAGGAAAAGGGCAAGAATAAAACTCTTCAAATGTGCTGGTGCCCCTCTCACCAGTTTGAGTCTTATAGGGCTGGTGAAGGGCATATCTTCTGGGCCTTCCCATTGTGGAGGATTATACAACTTATCCACTCTAGCGTTACAATTTCGCTGAGGCTTAAAATCTCTTTGTCAACACTAAGCCAAGGGATATCAGGCATCTCCAACTCCTTTTCAGTAGGCCACCTTTTGATAAACACTTCAGCCAACCATCAAACTTCTGACATCTTTTTTATCTGTTTGAGCTTCCATATTAAACCTAGAATCTCCACTCAGAGGGCCCATGTCAATAAACAGCCTGCTCTAGTTCCTGTATGTTCCTTCCGCCATTATCCCACACCGTAAAAAATCCATTTCCATACATATTCCCAGGCTTCTGCTTGAATGAATTAGCAAACTCATTAAGCCCCTTAGTAGTGTAGCGAATTTCCTCATGGACTACAATTTCTACCTCCCCTCTAGGGGCTTGTTTTGCCTTGAATCTGGTTATAGGTCTAGAAGAAACTATTGGTGGGCCTTGAGGAACATCGGTATTGTATGACATTTTCTTCAGTGAAAGTCACTGCTGGTTTATCAGATTCTGAGGGATTAATTTCCCCACGTGGAAAAGGCATTATTTCAAGGGGTGGGGCTGAGGGTACTACTTCCTTAGGTGNGGCAAACCCTTGAGAATCTGAAGATTCAAAGTTCTCAGCTTCAACAGGGTCCTCCCACACATCCCCATCCCAAGTTATAGGACCCCGTTCTTTGCCAGTCAATGCCCTTATGTTAACTGCTGACACCTCTGAGGATGAGGCTTGAATTTTCTCTGTTATTCAGTAAACCTTAGAATTAGAACTTCAGTTTGATTTTCTGCAACTTGAGCTCTACGGCTGCTGGAGAGAAGACTCTCTTCTAGAGCACACTTAGCAACCTTTAGATTGTTTGCTTGCATCTCAAACTGTTCAATTTTATCATACAACTCCTTCTTTTCCTTCATCATTTTTCCCAGAGATACTAAGAGCAACAAGCCAGCAAAGTCGTTTTCTGATTTTTTTCCCTAACTTGTAGAAAGTTTTGTATGCTGAATCACCTAATTCATCAAGATAAGTAAAGGCATTAGTTTCTTTAAGTTTGAAATACAGTTTCAACCACATGTCTTCAGTATTCTCGGAGCTCCCAGGAGAGAGTGTATGTGGAGAGGTTTCAGTAATTGAAGGTGCCAGGAATTATTAAACCAACTCCAGATTCTTAAAAGATTCATCCTTAACTTCTGCTCCCCCAGAACTACTCCCATTACCAACTTCTGTATTAGTTCTCTAGAGTCACAGAACTTATGTGTGTCTCTATTATATAGTAAGAGAATTTGTTGATGACTTACAGTCTGTAATCCAACTCCCCAGCAATGGTCAGCAGCAGCTGTGAATGGAAGTCCAAGGATCTAGCAGTTGCTCAGTCCCACAAGGCAAGCAGGCAAAGAAGAGAGAGCAAATCTTCCATCTTCCAATGTCATTATGTAGGTCTCCAGCAGAAGATGTGGTCCAGATTAAAGGTGTGTGGCACCACACCTGGATCTAGGACTTGCTTTGGTGATCAAAGGGGGAGGGCCCATTGTGGGTGGTGCCATCTCTGGGCTGGTAGCCTTGGGTTCTATGAGAGAGCTGAGCAAACCGAAGGAAGCAAGCCAGTAACATCCCTCCATGACATCTGCATCAGCTCCTGCTTCCTGACCTGCTTAGTTCCAGTCCTGACTTCCTTTGGTGATGAACAGCAACATGGAAGTGTAAGCTGAATAAACCCTTTCCTCCCCAACTTGCTTCTTGGTCATGATGTTTGTGCAGGAATAGAAACCCCAACTAAGACAAATTGGTACCAGCATAGTGGGGTATTCCTGTGACAATCTGACCATGTTTTGGGGAGGACTGTGGAAGGACTTTGGAACTTTTGGCTAGAAGATCCATTCAGTGTTAAGAGCTCCGTGGGATATTGTGTAGGAGCTTGGAAGATAGTGTTAAGAACAGTGCAGAAGATGGAGGCCTGGCTTGTGAAATTTCAGAGGGAAGATTAAAGACTCTTATCAGGGCCATTGCTGTTTGATTGTGAAGATTCTGTGGTTTTGGTTAGCAGGGGCTGAAGAATCAGCTGTGATTAACAAGATACCAGAACTACTAAAGCAAAACCTTTGCATTACTGGGACTATTGGTGCTGATTAGCTGGAGCTAAGAAATTAGTGGTGATTAAGAAGAGACCAGCATCATTGAGGTGATATCTTCTGGGAAGTGTTTTCTGAGAGCACAAAGAGATAGCCAAGGTTGTACCTTGTGCTGTGGCTGGACTTGGTAATGTGTTAAGAGTCACCCAGGTGGTACTGGTTTTGAAGGCATGTAGGGGTCCTGAAGAACAGCTGAGGCTCGGCACTGTGAGAGGCCACAGAAGACCATTGGTGAAGGCAGTCTCAGTTGCAATTGAAGATCCAGGACTTGAAGGGGTCATGTTGAGGCTTGGCACCATGAGAGAGCCTATGAGAGGCTATTGGTGAAGCCTAGTTGCAGCGGAAGACAGCAGTGTTTTGGAGATGTCAGTACCCACGAGATGACCACCAAAAACAGCAGCAGCAGTGGAGTACAGGCAGCTGGAGCCTAGAGGACAAGGTGTGTGCTACAAAGGGCATGGCTGGAGAAGTATCCAAGCCCTTGGAGGAGCCCAGAAGATCATGAGTGGATCCCAGACATTGGACAGTTGGAGTTTGATTTTGCTTTTGATTGTGATTGTGCCCTGATATTTTTCCCTCTTGAAGTAAGAAAGTACTTTAGTGGAGCCCACAGTTAAGAGACTTTTAATTGTAAAAAAGACTTTGGATTTTAAAAGAGATTAGATATTTTAAAGGAATTGAAATTTTAATATGTAAGAATTTGCAAAGACTGTGGGACTTTTAAAGTTATTTACATCTTGGGGATGAATAAGAAAGTAAGGGCTAAGGCTTAATAGTGATGTATTTGTGTGTCAACTTGACACAGGCTGTAGTTATCATAGAGAAAGGGGCCTCCCTTGAGGAAATGCCTCCATGAGATCCGGGTGTAAGGTATTTTCTCGATTAGTGATCAAGAGGGTGGGCCCATTGTGGGTGATGCCATGCCTTGGCTGGTAGTCTTGGGTTCTATAAGAAAGCAAGCTGAGCAAGCCAGGAAAGGCAAGTCAGTAAGAAACATCCCTCTGCATCAGCTCCTGCTTCCTGACCAGTCCTGACTTCCTTTGGTGATGAATAGCAGTGTGGAAATGTAAGCTGAATAAACCCTTTCTCCCCAACTTGCTTCTTGGTCATGATGTTTGTGCAGGAATAGAGACCCTGACTAAGACAATATTGCATCCTGAGAATCAAATTCTAACTCCTAACCACACCAGTTACACGAGCATCCTGTATGAACTCATTCCCATCCCCTCCCTACTCCTGGTCAGCTTGATGGTGTATGGTGACCTGCACAGCAGGTTAGACTGACACATTCCATACGGCTTTTCCTTCAACTACTTCTACCCAGGATGTTTTTCCATTTTCTGGCTTGGTTCCAGCAAACTTTCCTTTGAATCCGGAGCCTGATTAAAAACTCAAAGAAAGCCATGCTCCACTGTACACCTATGAGATCTTTTCCCCCCAAAGGACTGCGATTTGGATACCAGCACCCTTGTTCAAGGGCCTCCCAGCCCACAACCACCTGTAACTCCAACTACAGAAGCTCTGAGATTCTCTTCAGGTCACCTATACACACGTGGGCAAACACATAAATAAAAATAAATTGAAAAAAAATGATTGTGGAATATATATTGAAAGTGATCTTGAATATAATTGTTCCAGGCTGGCAAAATCTGGTTTCTTTGGAAACTTGGTTATGTCATATGTTTTGCTGGGACAGACAAGTGAAAGGAGGTTTGGCTGAAGCAGACACAAGTGAGAGGAGCTTGTGCTGAAGCAGACACGTGATAGGATGGTCATGTTTAGAAAGAATGTAAATATGACCCCACAGACAGTGGGAGGAGGCTCTAACATTGGATTGGCTTGCTCTGCCTCACTAGTCTTTGCTGATGACACTCATCTTTGTTGTTTGTTTGTTTCGAGACAGGGTTTCTCTGTGTAGCCCTGACTGTCCTGGAACTCACTCTGTAGACCAGGCTGGCCTCGAACTCAGAAATTCACCTGCCTCTGCCTCCCAAGTGCTGGGATTAAAGGCGTGCGCCACCAGCCCAGCGATGACACTCATCTTGCATTGTGTTGCTGATCTGTATTTGCCATGAATTGGTAGAGATTAACTCACCAAAGAATTTCTCGTGCTATTCCAGCAGCTTCTTGCCACTTCCAAGGACTCAGGCCGATTGGCGGAGCCTCTCGGTTTCTTCTGGCTCGACCACCGGTTGCTGATTTGCTAGAGGACTGGACTGCTGACAACGAAGATTGAAATTGCCCCCAAAGAACTATTTCTAAACAGGTCCACAACCCCCCCCCCCACTTCCTATTAATCTTTCTTTTCCACTACCTCTGGTGGGTGGTGTGCTAGAAGGGAGGTGGAAGTGTTTAAGAACCCTTTATTAACGTAGCTTTTGAAAAATCTAAGGCTCCACTTACGATGCACAAGACCCTGAGTTGATTCCCTGGGACCACCAAAAAGAAGTCCTCAAAGCCAAAACCTACTGTGCTTAAGGAGTACTTTTAATTCAAGAGACTTCCTTCCTCCCACAATAGGAGGTGAACACAGGACCTTGTGCAGGTCTGCAGAGGCTCTACCACTGAACCACGCCCTCAGTACCCGCTGACCCTGAAGGTTACCTTTTCAGAGAGTCTGGCCAGCAAACCTTCTCCCATCTGCCTGACTCTGCACCCCTCCCCCAGCGTGAGTCACAAATGCATGCCACTGCAACTGGCTTTTTATGTGGGTGCTTGGAAACCCAAACTCAGGTTCTTGCCTACACAGCAAGCACTATTGCCATTGAACCAGTCCCCCGATTTTTATTTATACAGTTAGTCAGCTTATTTTCTCAAGCTTTTACAGTGATAACATTTTCAAGTAATTACTAGTCCATCAAAGTAGTCCTTCATAGTATAAACATATCCAAAGGGTCTTTTGGGGATAAACAAAGGTTTAAGAACAGGAAGAAGGCTAATCCAAAATTAACCATAGACTGTATGCAAACCAGGTATCTGACAAATGGTACACATTTTTCTGTGTGTTTGCAGATGCTACTGGAAATGGGAAGATATAATTTGATTGTGGTGAAAGTTATCATTTTAACTTTCCTTTCCTAAAAGAGTATTTTATCTTCAATCCCATGTACACATGTGTGGATACATACATGCCACTGCAGGGGCTGTGGAGCTCAGTCTGCCGTGAGCTGCCCGATAGGGATTCTGGGAATTGAACCCGGGTCCGCCGGAATGGCAGCCGGTGCTCTTAACCGTTGAGCCATCTCTCCAATCCCTAAGTGGCTGTGAATACATTCTTATTTGTGTATCCGTCACCACTACTCATCTCCAGACCCCTTTCTCCTCTTTACCTACTCAATGATAAAAGCACACTAAGGTGCCATTGTGCGCGCCTGGCGCCCCAGCTACTCAAGAAGCTGAGGCAGGAGGATTGCCTGCACCAAGGAGCTTGAGCGTAGCCTGGGAGCATAGCAAGATGCCAGGTTTAAAAAAATAATAAACCTGCAAGGTAGCTCAGTGGGTAAAATCACCAACGATCTGAGCTCGATCCCGGGGACCCACAGTGAAGTCAGCTTCCTGACTTCCTGGTCCCTGAGCGCTACGCATGCGCCATAGTGTGCACGCACATAATAAAAATTCATCAAATAAAAAAAAAATTAAAAACAAAACTCCAAGTCCCTATTCCCACCTCCCATTAGCCCTCCACTTAGGCTTGTGTGTCTGCGAACATGATCACTGTAGACACCACATGTAAATGGACTCTCACAGTATCGTGCTATCTATTTATGTATTTTGAGAAAATTCTTACTCAAACCTTGGATAATCCTCAGCCTCCTCCTACTGCAAATATTCAGGCGTGAGCCACCATGTTTAGCAATATCTATTCTTTGGTGATTGGTTTATTTCATCTAGCAGAATGTCCCCAAGGTCTGTTTATGTTATGCTGTATATATGTCAGAATTCCTCTCTCTCCCTCCTCCCCTCCCCCTCCCCTCCTCCTCCCCTCCCTCTCCCCCTCCCTCTCCCCCTCTCCTCTGCCTCAGGGTGTTTTTTCATCTAAAGCTGTGAGCTCTTGGCTACTGCTTCAGTATCATGGCTGCCTGCCTCCGTGCTCCCTGCCCCCCCCCCCCGTGCTCCCTGCCCTGACAGTCATGGACTCACCCTCTGAAACTATAAATCCCCAGTAAACTCTTTCCTTTGTAAGTTGCCTGGGTCGTAGTGTCTTATCGCAGAATAGAAAGCAACTAAGGAAGCCCTACTCTCGTTGTTCGGGGTCCCACAGAAAGACCGGTCTGTGGGGGTTCCTCAGGCTCCACTACTTTGTTTTACACCTTGGAAGTATGTTTACAAGAAAGATATCAGTGTGACCAGGCATGCAAAAAGTGACTCCCGTGAAAGTAAGGGACAGAAAAATTCAACGCTGGAGGCCACGGGAACAGTTCACAAGGAACAAACATTCTCTCCACATTCCCGAAGGCACAGAACAGCTGATTTCAATTTCAATTCAAGGTACAAAATGTTTTTTTAACCTCTAGGAGAGTCTAGCGGTGGAACAGTTCACTAGCACTTCTCCACAGACACTGAGAAGCCGTCTGACTGCAGACAGAGTTCTGAAACCTGAAGGGGGATCTGAGGTGACCACCCTGCAGCCTTTGTCTTTCCAATCAATGCCCCAAAGATCCAGAGGAAAACCAAAACTGGCCAAAGGTGTAACATTTCCAAAGGAAATATTCAGTATTGATTTGGCTCAATAGCATCTAGCACTACATCCCATGAAGTTTGAATCTGATAAGCTGACTATGGAGTGCCCCGAAAAAAGCCAGCACCCCCAAAAAAAGCCAGCACCCTCAAAAAGAAAGGTTATCTGAGGTCATGGTGCCTAGAACCAGAGAGATCACCAGGCACAGCAAGGTCTACACTGAAAGCTCCTTACTATTATTTGTGTGTGTTCTTTATTCATTTATTTATTTATTTATTGTTGTTGTTGTTGTTGTTGTTGTTGTTAAATAGTATCTCACTGTGTGGCCCAAGCTAAGGGCAAACTCCTGGTAATCGCCCCACCATAGCCTCCTACATGCTGACATTACAGGTGTGAGCCACCACTTGCAGCTCTTATTTGAATGCTAGGGAAATACCTGGGTAAATCCAGATCCAATTAAGCGAATAGCAGAACCCTGTTCCTCTTTTGTCTAATAAAAATGAAGTGCTCCAAATTGTCTAGTTCTAGGAGCTGTAACTTTTAGTTTTTCTGCTTTCCCCATGTCGTTGAAATTTGTAGCGAGGTGCTGTGGATAAAGCAGACAGTCATTGCTTTGGGGTTGCAGTTTGGTTCAACCTCCCCCTGATGGCGATTTGGCTGGAAATATCATAGTGTAATACACATGCTGAGAAGCCACTCACTGTGTGGCCAACAACTCCAAGTATCCGAGAGTCTGCCAATATGGGACTTTCAAGTATAACCCCACATCCAAAGACTGCTATGTAGTATGGCTTGAGATGCCATGTCCGTGTCAGCATGAGCCGGATCCTCACGAACCACATGGGCATTGTGCAGCTGCATGAGGAAGAGTTTGGAAGGGGGCAGGGCATGTACATGGGGGTCAGTGGGTTTTTTAAAAAATGCATCTATAGATAGAAATACAGTACAAGTGTGGCAGGTGGGCCTCTGATGGCCTCCAAGCTGGGACAGCCCCTCATTTGAGTCCCTTCTCTTCAATTGATGCTTGCTTCACTTGCCTCTAACAAATCATAATGCCTTGGCCTTCCAAGAGCAGGCTTAAAAATAATCCCTTGGCTTTTTGTTCTGCCTTTTCTGGCTCCTGTGAGGCCCATGTGGCAAAACTCAGAAGGAAGAAGGCTCAGGCCAAAAGCCAGGGGCCTGTCCAATAATAGCCTGTGAGGAGCTCTGTCCTGCCACAGGGGTCTCAGCAAACCTACAGAAGACCTGTACCAGCTGGCAGCCTGCCACCAGCCTGCATCAGGAAGTCTCCACTAGAGCCAGCTCAGCCCTGAAGCAGAGGGATTAGGAGGTTTCTAAAAATGCTTGAAGTCTGGCACCAGTAAAATGTTGGGTCTTTTGTTACACAACAAGTTACCTGATGTAATGTAACAGGTATAATTGTGAAGGCACACACTATTCCTTTTAAAACTGGAAACTCTACTTGTCACTGAGGAAGAAAACAAGATTCTGGGGCCCAGGAGTGGCAGAACGTACACTCTCTGGCTGTAGCTCTTTTTCACTGTTTATTTGGAGATATGTCATTGCTTTAAATGAAGACAAAAGCCATGGTTAAATAACTACATCGCAGGAAGCAATTACTGCTTTCTGTGTTGATATGCATTCCTTGATTCTTAGGGGTATTTCTGAACTATTTAGTTAGTGTGTGTGTGGGGGGGTGTTATGAACCCACTGTTCATAACTCTATCATTTCATTTTGTTTTGTTTTTGAGATGACATCTTACTATGTACCCTACTTTGGCCTTGAACTTACAACTCTGTTGTCTCAGTCTCTATAGAGTGCTGGCATGCACTATTGTGGCTGGATCACGGTGCATAATTTTTTTCATAAAAAAGTGTTATTAAAGAAGTTGCAGCCTTCTCTAATGGAGATATTTTTTTTCTTTAATGTCATTTTACACATGTCACCCTCACACAGGAGCCACGCTAATGTTCTTGTGTCAGCCAACTCTGGCACTACCTGAGCAAACTTGAAGACAGCTTCCTCTCCAGCCCCCCATTGCCAGCAGCAGGTAATGGTGGGAGGAAGAAGCCCCCACACAGGCCATTTGGAATGTGCTGGGGAGTGGCTGCCCATTCAATGGTAGGATTTTCATTTGAAGATTTGTATTTCCGTATGGAAGTTTGAGGGTGCTGATTACTGTTTTTTTTTTGGGGGGGGGGGAGACAGGGTTTCTCTGTGTAGCCCTAGCTGTCCTGGAACTCACTTTGTAGACCAGACTGGCTTCGAACTCAGAAATCCTCCTGCCTCTGCCTCCTGAGTGCTGGGATTAAAGGCGTGTGCAACCACGCCCAGCAAGGGTACTGATTTTTAATTTTTTAATTTTATACGTGTATGTACTTTGTCTGCACATATGTATGTGCACCCCATGTATGTCTGGTGCCTTAGGAATATAGAAGAGAGCATTGAATTTTCCTGAACCGGAGTGACAGATGGTTCTAAGCTGTGATGTATGTGCTGTGAACCTAACCCAGGTCCTCTGTAAGAGCAGCAAGTACTCTAACCACTGAGGAGACTCTCTACCCCATATAATTCTTCATAATATTGTTGACATTCTTCAATAAACAAAAATGTCAAAGGCCCATTACTGGAACTCATATGTGTGTATGTATGAGTATATGTGTATATGCTCTATTCATGTATGTGATGTATATGCATATGTGTATCTGTATGTATGTGTAAGTATGTGTGTATGTATATGTGTATATATGTGTAATTGTGTGTATTTGTATATGTATACAGTGTATACATATATGTATATGATATATGTGATGTATATATGCATATGTGCCTGTGTGTATGTGTGATCGTGTATGTATGTGTATGTAATGTATTGCATCTGCTTATATTTACTGTCCACAAAGCAGTTTTTCAGGCTTTCACTTGGGCACCTCTCCTATCACTGCCCCTGGACAAGACTCCCTCCTTCCCCTTTTTTTCAGTGAACAGAGAATGGCCTTCCTTCCATCTCCTCTGATGAACAGAGAATGGCCTTCCTTTCATCTCCTCTGCTTCTTGGCTGATTCCCTATGCTGCAGCCACGCCTTGAGTTCCAGTTCCTCTGCTAGGCCCTGTGGATTTCTGTCTGGCCCGTGAGCGGCCCCTCATGTGATTAACTCCTATGAGGACCTGCTTAGTCACTTCCCAGTGTCTTTAGCTCACTCTTGGCCCAATCCTCTCACTACTGGACTACAGCAACTGGGCCCTCACTATCTGGATTCGAGGCTTAGTTTCAGGTGGCTTTTCATAGACTGTAGTATCTTTTTTTTTTTTTTTTTTTTTTTTTTGTTTTTAACACCTTGACAGTGAGCAGGTAAGGGTTAGAGACAGGAGACTGGCCAGTGGCGCAACATACATATAAGCTTTACTGAAGGGTAAAACTTATATCTCTTTAAGATTGGAGGGTAGAGGGAGGATACTTCCTAGAAAACATCCCAGCAAATTTTCTCCCCGTGTGGCCTGAGATCTTCACGTTAATCCAGCCAACGGTCAGAGGATTGACATGGTTAGAATTGGATTACACAGAACACACTGCTGACATGGGAATTCATTATCCAAACACAATTTAGGTTCTGCTGAAAGGAGGAAGAACAAAGGAGATAACCTTCCCTCCCTCCCTCCCCCCAGTCCTCCTTCCCTCGTGTGTGTGTGTGTGTGTGTGTGTGTGTGTACTCATTCTGCAGAGCAGGCTGGCCCCAAACTCAGAGATCTTCCTGCCTCTGTCCCAAGTGCTGGGACTAAAGGCACAGTTATCACTGCCCCACTTCTTCTTTATATTGTGAAGACCTACCTAGACTCGGTGGTTTCTTAATCATTTAGCTGAATCAACTATATTATAACTACAGATTTTATATCATTCCTATCACCCACAGGTCGATTTTGTAAATTATTACCCATGTGACCCAAATCCAGCACGGAACACTGATTTTTAAAACTTTAACCATTGCTGGCACCAGGCTTGCTGTTTAAATAAAATATTATGGGGTCTGAATAAGAAGAACAGGTTCCTAACTCTGCATCTGGGCAGGTGGTCACCCAGAGATGGAGATGATGGAGTTTCACCTTTCCCCACTGGCCTTGAGTGGATTTGGAGGGTAAACAGACCATGAGTATGTATGGGATACATACATACTGTATGGGATAGGAGGCTAAGAGTCTAGACCCTGCTCCATAGTATGGGTGCATGAACGTAGCAGCAGAGTGAATTTCAGTTTTCTGGATCTCAGTTTCCTTATGTGTAAAATTGAGATAATGCTGTGCTGGCTAGTTTTATGTCAACTTGACACAAGCTAAAATCATCTGAGAGGAGAGAGCCTCAATTAAGAAAATGCCTCCATAAGATTGGGTGGTGGGAAGCCTGTAAGGCGTTTTCTTAATTAGTGATCGATGAGGAGGGCCAAGCCCATTATGGGTGGTGCCATTCCTGGGCTGGTGGTCCTGGATTTTATAAGAAAGCAGACCTAGCAAGCCATGATGAGCAAGCCAGTTAACAGTACCTTCCATGGCCTCTGCATCAGCTCCTGCCTGCAGGTTCCTGCCTTGTGCGAGTTCCTGTCCTGGCTTCCTTCAATGATGGACTATTATGTGAAAAATGTAAGCCAAATAAACCCTTGGTTTTTTTGGGGGGGGGGCGCAGTGGTCATGATGTTTTATTGCAACAATGGAAACCCTAAAACAAATACTGACCTTACTGGGTATGGTAGCCCATGATCATAATTCTAGAACTGGAGAAACTAAGGCAAGGAAATCAAGATAAGGGGCTAGAGTGATGGCCTTATGATTAAAAGCACTGGTTACTCTTCCAGATTTTCTTTCTTTCTTTCTTTCTTTCTTTCTTTCTTTCTTTCTTTCTTTCTTTCTTTCTTTCTTTCTTTCTTTCTTTTTGAGACGGACTCGTGTTCCATAGCTTAAGTTGACCTTGAACTCCGACTCTGGTGTCTCAACTCTTGAATACTGGATTTACATGTGTGTTCCACACACTAAGCTGGAAAGCACATCTGTGACGGTCTGAGTGAGAATGGGCCCCATGGGTTCATGTTTGAATGCTGGTCGCCCAGTTGGTGGAACTGTTTGGGAAGGATTAGGAGGTATGGACTTGTTGGGGAAGGTGTGTCGCCAAGTGCAAGCTTTAGGGGTTTAAAAGACTCTGTGTCAGTCCCAGTGTGTCCTCTCCTTCCTGCTTGTGAGATGAGAGCTCTGTTCAATCTGCCTCCTGCCATGTCTTCACTCTGCCATCACAGACTCGAACCCCCTGAAACTGTAACCCCAATTCCATGTTTCCTTTTTTACCTTGCCTCTACCATGCCATAGAACCCTAACTAATCCAACATCTCAAACAAAACTTTACAAATATAAACCATAAAGCAGGAAGCGGATGCATTCGGTCACATTAAAAATTAAAGAATTTTATGTTTAGGAGCCATCATGGATTAAAACCAGAGATTACAGAGCAGGACATGGTGCTGCATATCTGCGACAGGACACCAATGCTCCATCTATACAGGATGTACACAAACCCCTCTCCAAACCAAGCTACTAGTCACTCTGACCTATAGCTCTCTAGAAACCTGTAATAACTCTCCCTTTGTGGGCAAACACGTTCTTGGAACATGTACTGGAATTAGGGCAGTGGGCTGATCCAACCTGGACTGGTTTTGGGTGTGTGTGGAGGAATGCAAACGACATCCTGTGAGTGAACTTTTATGAAAAAAATCCTTTACTTGTCATCTTATGCTTGTGCCTGGTTGGGCATGCTTGTGATCAAAACCAGATGCATTGTGGGAAAGGACATGGAAAGTGCTTGGTCAACCTAATCCTGTCAATCAAAACAGAAAACCAATGAGCAATGAGCTCTGTCTCTAGTAAGCAACTCAGGAAAGTAAGCCGCTGGGTAGCGACTAGGTACCAGTCGTGAGCTATGCCAGTCTCTCAGAGGCTGCTGCTCTCAGTGTGCAACTCCTCTGTTCTTCAGTTTTGCCTTTGAGTAAAATCCTGTGTTACTCAGCCTTTTGTGCATGCTTCTTCAACTTGAAGATGATGCCAAAAACCTGGAAACACCCAGAACACACAGGTGTCCCCCAGAAAATCACGAAGGACGGATAGGTCTCGGTAAGACAGCTGAGCAAAGGGTAGACAATTTAAGAGGAAAAGGCCAAAGTCGTCTACAGATATAAAAACAATCTACAGCTTTGTTAGCAATTTTGGAGAAATAGCTAATAAACAAGTTATCAAGTTATTACTATAAGAGGAGTGAAAATTAGAAAGCTGGCCAATGCCAGGCAGCTGCAGGGATGTGGGAGCCATCAGTTCTTTTTGGGTGCTTATTGCATATCTATGGCCACAAAAGAAGCACCCCAGAACTTACTGACTTAAAACAAGCACTTCCCAGCTCACAGCTCTGTAGGTGAGGAATTTGGACCAGGTTCTGCATGACATCCCTCTTTGACTCTGGAATCTCATGGCTCACTCAAGTGTTTGGCATCCCTGCTGAGGAGGCTGGCATGACCAGATCCTCTCTCCATGTGTCTCTGCTCTGAGAGGTTAGCCTGAGCTTTCTGCATGATGTTGGAAGGGCTCCAAGCTCAACAATGGGAACTGTAAGTTCCTGGGCTCTGGTGCAGATCTCACACAATAGAGTTAGAAAATGCTGCTATCATTCAAAAAGTGTTCAAGATTAAATCCAATGCAAGAGAAGGGACGGATGGAAAATAAGCTCCACTTGTTCCTCCCTTAGAGGTTGAACCTGGGGCTTTGAAGTTGAACCTTTTTGTGGGAGTTGCCTTGAAGAATTTGTAGACTTTCAGTGACCTTTGCAATGGAGAAGACAGTGTGGTTCATCCACTCTGAGAACAAACTTGCACTTTATTTAAAATTGAATATATTCATATTCTATGGCTCAGAAATTCCCTCCCCTCCAGTAGACATCCCAATCAATATCTTACTTATATCTTGTCTTATAAGGCCAAAGTATTATTTTGGTGGTAGGGTCTTAAAAGATAATTAGATAACTGCGGTCTGGTGAGAGGATTTTCAGGTCTTTACTTGAGGGCGGGGGGGGGGGGATGGGGGCGTGGGGTGGAGAAGCACAGCCATTGTTCCTTCACCTCTTCTGCTCCTTCCGGTACACACGTCCCATAAAATATCTAAGCATGGAAGAAAAAAAGCCCCAGAAAGACAAAAGGCTAGCCTAGGGACCAAATTGCATGTATGGGTTTACTCTTCATCAGAGCCACTTTCCCAGCTGATAAATCCAAGACAAGTGGTCTGTGAGCCTCTGCCGGAGGAGTCCAGAGATAACTGCCACAGAAGTGAGATGCTCTGCCCTCAGCAGTAGAGTACACTGTCCTGCAGGGTAGCCCCCCCCCCCGCACTGGCAATCACCAGGGCCTTTATAAACTTTTATAAAGATGACCACTATTCATTCCGATTGGCGCTGACTTTCCTACCCTATGGGACAGAAGTGCTCTCAGAAAACCACAGCCCGATTCTCCTTAAGCTTTAGCATAGCCAGGTACAAGGACGCTCCTCAAATGGCACTATTTAATTTTTTCCTCTGAATCCTACCTCTTCTTAGATCATTCACTAAAACGAGGACTCTTTTGTCACCTTCGTCACCCCCGCCAGTGACTGTGTATTTTTTGTTGATTCCCTCGGTGCTCTCGTGGTCAGATTAGACTGTAGTTAGTTTAGGTTTCCACTCCCGGGTAAATGATGGTAGCCACACACCTGGGTCTAAACTGTGACCCACATTTGGCCTGCGGACTTGGCTTGGGGAAGGTATGTGTGAAATAGGATATTTTAATCATTCTCTTCCACTCTAATGCCATATTCTTTTTTTTTTTTTTTTGGTTTTTCGAGACAGGGTTTCTCTGTATAGCCCTAGCTGTCCTGGAACTCACTTGGTAGACCAGGCTGGCCTCGAACTCAGAAATCCGCCTGCCTCCCGAGTGCTGGGATTAAAGGCCTGCGCCACCAGGCCCGGCTCCTAATGCCATATTCTTGACACACGTTTGTGTGTGCCAACTTTTTTGTTGTTTTTGTTTTTGCGTTTTTGTTTTGTTTTTTAGAATGCATAGAATTTAAAAGGTAATTAGTTTATGCCACGTGTGGTGGCTCACGCCTTTAACTCTAGCACTCTGGAGGCAGAGACAGATGGATTTCTGATCTCAAGGCCAATCTGCTCTAAAAATTTCCAGGACAATCAGGACCACCCAGAGAAACCCCGTCTCCAAAAACAACAACAAAAATTATTTATTATTATGCATGTAGGATATGTTGTGGGAGTGTATATGTGGCAAAGACAAGTTTTCGGAGTCGGCTCTCTCCTTCCACTTTTATGTGGGTTCTGGGGATCAAAATCGGGTCTCCAGGCATGCGCAGCAAACACCTTTACCTACCAAGCCAGCCCATGAGCCCTAGAGTAAGATTTTAAAAATAGGCAGTCCTGGATTTTTGAGAAAACAAGGGAATAGTGAAAGAACAGTTTGAGTATTTAACCACTAGAGGGCACATCACCCGTGGTGTTTTGGGTTTGGCTTATTTTCCCCACCCCACCTGCTTCAATTTTATATAATCAAATTGTAGATTTCAAAGCATTTCAGACTAAAAAGAATATGAGATGAGTGCTCTTCATATAAGATGAAGAAGGAGGAGGAAGAGGAGGAAGAAGAGGAAGAGGAGGAGGAGGAGGAGAAACCCAAAGGCATGGAATGAAGGTTTTTTTGTCCCTTCTCATGTCCCCACTGGCTTCAAACTATGAAAACCAGAGACCGGCCTTGAACTCCTGATCTTCCAGTCTTCACCTCCCAGGAGCCGGGATTATGGGCACGTATCAACTTGACTTGGCTGCATGGTAAATGTTTAAGTTTGCATAAAGGGATGAAAGTAAAGGGGAAATCTTTGAAATCTAAGTAGGGACCCTGACTTACCCAGTCAAATAGAGGCACAAACCTTTTTTTTTTTGGTCAGGACAGACTGGGAGGAGGAAAGAGTTCCTCGTAAATAACAAGGGGTGTAGCTCAGGGGAAATGTTGCGTTGTGGACTGAAGGCCTGCTTAAACAGAAGCATTCGCGATTTTTAACTAGCTTGTCTTATTGGCAACATATTTACATTATAACGATTCTAAAAGTACAGAGCAGTGCCCACTGAGAGGTTAACTCCCTCCCTCTTCTCTGTTCTGCCTACGACAGCTTCCCACCTTGGAAGACAACACCTACTAGTTTCTTAGATATCACTGACAAAAACGTATTTATTGACCTTTAGCTCAGCAGATCTATGACGGCTTCTTCTCCACACAATGCCCCCATACTTCGACCCCTTCCCCCACTACCGTCTCCTTTTCCAACTTAACTCTTAGTCATCCTCCTGCAGCTGCCCGTGGAGTCGTTTTTTTTTTTTGTCGGCAAGCTGTGGGCCGTTAAATGAAGGGATGCTCTCTTACACTCCTATTAAAATCCTGCTCATGGTGAACTCAGTCCCCACTAGCGCTCTCAAGCAGCAGCACCGCAATGCATCCCACTTTCCGGATGCCTGCTTTGCTCTGCCCGTGTCTGTAGGGTAAATACTGGATTGAATCCAAAGATACACACAACTGAAGTTTCTGCAGATGCTGCCAATTCATCTTCCTCTGACCCCCTCACACATTTTTCTATTGCTTGTTTGCAGGGTTTGTACCTCATTCATTCATTCATTCATTCATTTTATTTGTTTTTGTTTTTGTTTTTTTTATCTTTATTAAGGCACTTCGTGAGCTATATCTCCTGGACTCTCACTTGTGTGTTTCATTAGAGGGTCAACATTTCTAAAAAAAAGAGATTTCATTGTTATTTTTAGTTGTGTGTATATATGTGTGTTTATATATGGGCTTGTGTATAGAAGTGCAGTACTCACCGAGACCAGAAGAGAGTGTTGGATTCTATGGAGCTGGAGTTATAGGCAGTTGTGAATCCCTGGATGTGGGTTCTGGGTGTTGGGGTCTCTCACCTCCACTAACCACTTTCCCTCTAAACATTATATTGCGCCCCCTGCAGACGGACAGGATTGCCACTGAGAAGACCTCCCCAGATGCCCACTGTCGCCACCCACTGTCCCTCGGACCAACCACTAATGTCGTCTCCGCCTACTCGTTCGGATCCGCCTTCCAGATACATCTCCGCTCATGATCTGACCGCGAGCCAGAGAAAGCCATAAAGAGAGACAGAGAGACTCGGGGGAGGGCTAAGGGTCCTTCCTCGTCCGATTAATAAAAATATGCTCTGATCAGCGCAAACCGCCAGGGCATTCATTTCCTTGCAGCCCATTCTCTCTTAGGATGTTTAGCTCTTCAGTACAAACCCAGTCTAAGGTGTTTTCTGCCCACGCAGATACACACAAGTGGCGCAGATACACACATCTGGGTACCAAACTTGGGTCCTCTGAATGATTAATATTTACTCTTAATTGCTGAGCCTTTATCTCTCCAGCTCTGAATATCTCTTTCACATTTAAGGGAAAGGCTAATGTTAATCATGGAATGGTATTGTGTGAAAGGGTTTATTTCCAGGTCTTATTAGCCAATTAAGACTAGAGGAGGAGGTACATTTGGATGACAGACAGAGAATCTAGACCGTTTCTGAGCCAACCCATTATGGAAACTTTCAAAGTCACCTTTCCACCCACCCACCTGTCAAAGCCCAGAGTACTTACTGCCTGGAACCCAAAGGTACAAAGTGAGCCAGTCACTTTCAAAACGCTTTTCCTGGCCCTGATCTTCAGTCATGCACTGAGCTAATCCCCTAGGTCCTTTCCCCTGCATGTAAGACCAACTCTGTCCAATAGAAATAAAATTCTAGCTGTACGTGTAACTTCAATTGGCCTACTAGCTACTACGTTAAAAATTAGAAGCCGAGCCAAGCCTGAGAGCACAGGCCCAGTTCCAACTATTTGTGGGTTTGAGACCATTCTAGGTCCAGGTGGTCACGGTGCACGCCTCTAATCCTAGTACTTAGGAAGGAGAGGCAGATGTAGCTCTGTGAGTTCAAGGTCAGCCTGGTCTACAGAGTGAGTTCCAGAACAGCCAGGGATACACAAAAAGAAACTCTGTCTTAAAAAAACAAAACAAAACAAAAGACCAGTCTAGGTAACTTAGTAAAATCCAGTCTATAAAATAAAGAAGCAACTTAATTACTTTTATTGATTTAACACAATATACTCAAATAATATCATTTCAACACACAGTATTAAAGGTCATCAAGGAGTTTCCTTTTCTGAGTCCTCATACTCCAGCCTATTTATAGTCATTGCATCTCAAATCAGACCAAGCAACACTTGAAGGGGTGGGTGCCAGCATGTGTCTGGACTAGCACTATTACATACCCTTGGAAGGAACCTGACCTTTGGTATGTCCGTTAGTTACCCATCCCAACAACATTTTTATTCAGTTATTTGAAATTTACTGATTATCGGGTACCAGGCAAGATATGTGCTCCATCTCCTGCCCCCATGGTCTTCCTGAAAATTGGCTTGAGCCACACAGCTCAAAGGATCATCCCTCTCAGTCCCCTCACCCTGCAAATCTAAGACTCCTTTCTCCAGCCCTTCTTCTGTGTAGACTCAGGACAAGAGTAGAGAAGGAGGCCAGGAAATTGTGGTGCTCGCCTGTAATCCCAGCACTCAGGAATCAGGGGTGGGTGGATCTCTGGGTTTGAGGCCAGCTTGGTCTACAAAGCACACAGAGAAACCCTATCTCGAAAAGAAAAACAAAAAAGAGTGGGGAAGAAAATTCTCTGTCCATTTTTTAAAAATATAAATACATATTTTTAAAAAAGGTATAGGAGTGCTCTATCTGCATCTACACACACATGCCAGAATGGGGCAGCAGATCCCAGGATAGATGGTTGTGAGCCACCACGTGGTTGTTGCTGGGAGTTGAACTCAGGACCTCGGGGAGAGCAGACAGTGCTCTTAACTGCTGATCCATCTCTCCCACCCTCTCTGTCTGTATTTGAATACTTTGGGGATTTTAAGCATATGGACATATTACCTACTCCCTATAAAACAGAATAAAAAGAGGTGTGTCTACATATAATGTCCTATGACAAGAAGCCTGCCCAGCCTTTACAAAGGCAGAGTTAAGGTCACCAAAGAGTAACAAATCCGTTCCCTCTTTCTTTCCATGAGAAGCTTGGTGTGTNAAAGGCAGAGTTAAGGTCACCAAAGAGTAACAAATCCGTTCCCTCTTTCTTTCCATGAGAAGCTTGGTGTGTCGTGGATGCCTCTTCCAGCAGGAACACATCCTGCTGCTCTGTAAGCTCGTGTTCTGCAGTTCCACGTACCGAATATCCTGCCAAGCTTTCCTTCCCATTCTTGTCCTTCATCTCCACAGGTCCCACACCACTTTCATGGTTAACCCCTGTTATTTCCTGTGATAGCCAAGTGTGCCCATGCATTCTAACCAAATGTGAGTAGCATTCAGGTGTTGCTTCTTCCCATTTCGTAAAAATACTATGCACACTTGATGCTGTTCTTCATCCCGAAATGTCTTCCATTTCAGTCAGAGCGTCTCTTAGGGCATCTTTATTCTCCATGTGTGCTGGCTAGTTTCATGCCAACTTGTCACAAGCTAGAGTCACTGGAAAGGGGGGACCCTTAATTAAGAAAATGGCTCAATAAGATCCAGTTGCAAGGCATTTTAATTAGTGACTGATGGGGAGGGCCCAGTCATCCCCTGGACAGGGGCCCTGGGTTAGATAAGAAAGCAAGCTGAGCAAAGCCACGGGAGCAAACCCCTCTAGTAAGCCAGTAAGCAGCACCCCTCCATGGCCTCTCCACCCTGCTTCTTCCAGGTCCCAGCCCTGCTTGAGTTCCTGTCCTGACTTCCTTCAGTGATAGACTACAAAATGGATATGTAAGCGAAATAAACTCTTTCTACCCCAACTTGGTTTTGGTTATGGTGTTTCACCATAGCAATAGCAATAGTAATAGACATAACCCTAACAATGACAATTTGGATGTATGACACCCTGTGTTGCTAGTCCATAATTTAACCAGCTCCTTGTTAATCAGTGTAGACTATTACAACCAGTGCTAGACTATGAACCTTGTACTTAGTCACTTTCAAGTGTGCAAGCATGAATCCAGGATAACTCTCTCAGGGGAAAACTAATTTTGATAGACATTGCTAAACTGACCAAAATTAATTTACATTTTAGGGTTTTTTCCCCCTACTGCATGATATTCTGATATTCAAGGGGTGAAGGCTATATATAGTGTATGGGTTCCTTGTAATGGTCAGTCTTGTCTGCTTGACGAGATCTAGGACCACCTATGAAGGAGGCTCTGGGTGAGCGTAGTCGAGGCAGGAATAGCTGTCTACTGTGGATGGGCTGGGGTTCCAAACTATACAAAAAGAAGAAAGCCAGTTGACACAATAAGCATAGCCTTCCTGACTAGATGTAATGTGATCAGCTGTCTCAGGCTCCTTCTGCCATGACTTGGCTGTGATGGACTAAACCTTGGAACTGTGAGCTGAAGGAGTGCTTTCTACCTTAAGTTGCTTTCATCAGGGCGTTTTACCTCAGCAGTGAGACAAATAACTAACTGTGACAGTTTGAATGAGAATGGCCCCATAGGCGCATACATTTGAATGCTTGGTCCCCAGCTGGTGGAACTATTTGGGAAGGATTAGTAGGTGTGGCCTTGCTGGAGGAGGGGGTATCATGGGAGTGGCCTTTCAGGTTTCAAAGGCCCACATCATTTCTAGTTAGCTCTCCATCTGCCTTGTGCTCGAAGATCAGGGTGTAAGTTCTCTGCTACTGCTGTGGTGGGTGTCATGCCTGTCTGTCTGCTGTCGGGCTTCCTGCTGTGATGGTCGTGAACTCCACCCACCGAGCATGTGAGCCCCAATACAACTTCTCTTCTATCAGTTGCTTTCATTATGGTGCCTCTCCACAGCAAGAGTCAAGTAACTAAGACACTAACATACTGTTCCTACTGAAGCAGGACACAAGGTTACCTTCAATTGCCAAATAAAAGCGATGACGCAACAAACATTTGCGTATACGTTCCCTCACATATGCATTTTTCCACAATTGAGAAAATGAGAAGGGGGGGAGGTAGAAAGAGAAGGGGGAGAGGGAGAGGGCAAGGGAGACTACAGTGCCTGAGAAGACAGTGGCTGAGAGTCCACAGTAAGGCCAGAGATTTTAGTCTTGTCCAAGATGATATGGGTTACTTCTCAAAGGTCACCCTGCTCGTCCCATGGAAAGTGGTTTGGAAGAAACCACGCAGAGCAAGAGATTAGGCAATAGTGTGTGTGACATCTGGCACCAGAGAAAGGTCTAGCTGGAGTGAAATGATCAAACTCTTCCAGCAGCTAACACCAAGGGGAAAGTAAATAGACCAGGAAGTACTGTCCCCTAGAGTGGCCACCAGGGGGCACTCTGGAGAAGGCTATGAGGGGTACATGGAGCAACAGGCCAGATAACACAGGGAATTAGCAAATAATTGCAGGTATGGACCACTGCACCATATACAGTGTTATAAAGACTGGAAGTTTTGCACTTGACTCACCATTCCTCACTCACTGTTCCCTAAGTCAAGTGTTTTCTTCTTTTTCTCTCTTTGGCCCTCAAGCCCTCCCCCCCCTACCCTCCAACCCTCAGATCCCTCACCTAGTTTCTTTTCCAGTTTCTGTAATACCCCGGAAAAAGCAAACCCAGTGAGAGTTTATTTGGCTCCTGGTTCCAGATTACAATTCACCATGGCAGGGAAGTGACAGTGACAGGAACTCTGGGAGATGCTCACATCACATCCACAGTAGAGAAGCAGGGAACAATGACTGGTGCTCAGTTCTCTCTCTCCACTTATATAGTTCAGGATCCTAGGGAATGGCACCACCCACAGTGGTCTTTTCACTTCAATACAATCAAGATAACAGCCCCCACCCTCCCCCCCACACACAAGGATGACCAGAGGGGCCCATTGCCCAAGTGATTCTGTACATCTGATAATTAACACTAACCATCACAACTGGATATTAAAAAAGAACACTGAATTATATTTGATGAATGGGTAGGAAAAGATCTCTTCTTTACTGTCTGTCTTCTGGAATCCCCGCCAGCCTTTCCTTGTCAATTATGTGGGTTCTTCCTCAGCTCTGTCGGGTCATTAGCGATGGAGAAACCGGGCTCATTAGAACTGGGCAGTGGTTTGCCTGAATCATAAGCTGGGAGGAAATGCCAATTAATTGCTTACATATTTTTAATTTATTCTCTTTCAAAAGTTACCCCTGTAAAAAATAAAATATTCATTTCCTTCCTCCTTTGATTACCAGGGACTTTGTAATATACTAGGAAGAGTAGATGAAGGCATGCATTTATTTGATTAATGGCTAGGAAATTGTTATGGTTAAGTTTATTATTTTAGACCACAGCTCTGTGGGAACATTAATAAATGTGATTGCTTTTGCTAGAATATTCGTTAATCCTGTGGCTTAGTGTGTTGATAATGGAACATGCTGTTCCCCTGATTCTTAATGAGCTTTTCCCACTGGCTAGCAGAAAAGCAAAGGAAATCATTTTACCACCGCATGCACAGCGAGAGGACTAGGTGGTTTTCAAATCTCCTTATACTCTCAGACAATGTCACCAAGGTACGCTCGGAGGGAGTTTCTTTCCTTCCGGGCTTTTCTTCGTCTTCAGCCTTTTTAAAATTTAACAAAGAAATCTGAGAAATAGTTACTAAGACTGGATAATGTCCCTCCCCCCCCTCCTGTTCCCAGGATGAAACCTTAACCTTCAGTGTGGTTGTATGCAAACGTTATGCCTATGAGAGGTCATAGCAGTTTTTAAAAACCATAGAGGTGGGCTCTTGATGCAGTGCCCTTTTATAAGAAGCACTACTGTGTCCCCCACAACCCTCGCTGCTGCTGCCCCACGCACGCTACCCCTGCCATATGAGAAGGCCGCTGTTCGCAAGCCAGAAAGAGCTCTTGCTAGCAGCTGACCCTGCCAGGCCTTGATCTGGAACTTCAGACCTCTAAAGCAGAGAAAATAAAATTGCAGGAGAAGCCACCCGAGTCTGTGAGATGGTGTGATGGCTAGTGAGCTCAGGGACAGTGGACTTCGGAAATCCTAGACCGATGCTGCTTGGTCCTAGCTGCTTGCAGTTGGAAAGACTATATTAGGCTTGGAGACCTTAAGATCATTTGCTTCAGCAGTTTTTTTTTTCTTTCCCTTCTTTATGGAAAAGTAGCTCAAAGTAGACAAAATCGGATGATGATGAAAGACTGCTTTGTTGATCCAGGTCACCCCACAGTTGTAGAGTGAGATGATTTTCTTCACAACATAGTCAGGGCTTTCTAGTCAAGGACAAATCGATATTTGACAAATAAGTGTCAAGTCAAATGTTAACTCTTATGTATACATCAAATGCCTCTGCCCTCAGACAAATCTATACTGATCAATGCATATGTACACAGTGATCCCCCTATCCTGTTTCCTATTAATAACATGAAATTAAAGGCTTTTCACTTCAGGAAGCTGGCTAAGCATGCACACTGGCCTCCTCCTGTTCCAGGGACCGTCACTGTGTTGATATTTTTCAAAGGAGAGGGATAAAATTAAATCATCAAAGAGAATCGGAGAGGAATCCATCGGTGAACAACACAAAGCTGGAAGGCAGATAAACAGAGCAGAGAAAGCCAAAACCCAGACCATCCAGGGGAAAGGTGGCAGATGCGGCTAAGAGAAAGCCAGGTCACAGCACTGCTGAGAGCCTCACCCAGGGGGCCTGGCACAGGACAGCTGTCCACTTTATCACAACAAATGGCCTGACTGCTTTATAGAGAAATGAGTGCTTAGCTTACATCCCTGGAGGTGTGGTTGCCAGGTCAGGGAGGGCTTCCTTGACAATGAGATCAGGGTGGGATCATGATCAGTGGGGTGGTGTGCAAATGGGAGAAATATGGCAAGACAGGAGGCCAGAGAGAATTTAGGGCTCACAGACACTCTGCTATGACAAGGCACGTGGGTAGGAACTGAGGTCCCACAGAAGTTTCTTAATCTCTTCCTAGGGCGGTGACCCCAACATCACCTAATCCTCTCCCTCTCCGCCCCATCTAGGTCCCCCACCTCTCTGTTCTACCCCAGTGAACATTAAGACTCCAGCGTAGGAGATGCATCCCTGGGTTTTTTTTTGGTTTGGAGGCCAAACTGTAGTGCAAGATGCTATTCAAACCATTGCACAAGATGTGAGCTCACGTTAGCTACTATGCCATGACCCTTGCCTTATCACTTCACATGAAAATTACATAGACATGTAAGTGATTATTTTGTCAAACTATATAATATTCCATAACTTGTTTGCTCATTTCTCTATTTAAAAAACTTACAGATTATTTTCATTTTGATTTCTCCCTCCAGTGATGTAATCTGTCTATCTATCTATCTATCTATCTATCTATCTATCTATCTATCTATCTATAAGATAACAAATTTCCTTAAACTTCTATGCCCTTTATATTGACATTTTTATTTTTATAAGCTACATTTTCAAAAATAAGACTTCTGAGTCAAAATGCCTGTATAAATTTTATTTTGTCTCTCAGCTGATGTAGCCCTTCTGGGAGCTCCAGTAGTTACACCAAGGGTCACCCACAGCAGCACTGAGGGTCACCCACGGTGGCACTGAGGGTCACCCATGGCGGCTCTGAGGGTTAGCCACAGCGACACTGAGGGTTAGCCACGGCAGCACTGAGGGCCTCCACTCTATGCCTACGTTGTTGTATCGTACTTTTCTTTCTGTGGCTGTGGTTTCTTGTATCGCTGTCTTTCCAGTGTCCTCTGTGCTGAGATTTTTACCAACACTCTTCTGTCTTTTTATAATTTTTAAATCATTTTTCTGTAATTTTATCATTTATATTTATAATCTACCTGGGATTTTTTTCACTAGAGTATGAAATAACACCTGCAATGATAATAGCTCACATTGACTGATCAGCTTCTACATGCTAGGCTTTCTGGAAAGAGAACCGTATGAGGTTCACGTGGGTGAGAAAAGTGGATTGTAGAATTTGGGGGATCGCTCAAACTCATGTATCTTCTAAAAACCAAAAGTTGAGACTTAAGCTGACCGACCTTACTCTGGAATTTATCTCCTCACATATCTAGATGAAGAGCTAAAATATACATCCTTCTCCATCCAGCTGAACCCACACATCCTGTCACGCGTGCTCATGTGTATATGGGGAGGGGTGGAAGGCGTGCGTGCGTCTGTGTGTGTGTGTGTGTGTATGTGTTTGATATTGAGGTTCACAGAGCATCAGAGAAGCGGCAAGAGTAACTCCATTACATCTCCAGCCCCCCAAATTTCAAGTTCTCAAATGTGGTCCATTTGCCTCTAACTCCACTGCATTTGTGCCACTACAAGGTTATTTTTACTTTATAGTTTCATGGTAACCTTTGTTTTCTTCCTTGGTAAGGCAATCCATGACCACTTCTCTAAAAATTAATAAACTTTTGGACATTTATTCTCTGCAGACATTCAAGGTTTGTTCACCTCCAAGGAAGACATGCCTGCACGGTTTGATTTGGATTCTATTAAGTATGCCTGAATTGTTAAGGATTGACATTTATATATGATCACTCTGTTCAGTCACATGATACAATGTCCACTTACTTAGATTCTTTGATAAAATGTTAGACGTTTCTATAATTCCTTGTACTTTTACATGAATTTTCTGTTATCTTATAGTTTGTGAATAGAGTATGTTCATACCTATATCATGTGGTCACAGAAGTAAAGCTGACGATTTGTGTATATGTGTCTTGCAATGAGCCAAACCTGTTTTTGTTTCGGAAACAGGGTTTTGCTGTGTAGCCCAGGCTGGCCCAGAACTCACCGTATAGCCCAAGTTGGTCTCAAAATCCCAGTTCTTCTGTCTCAGCTCCTGAGTGCTAGATCATAGGCCTGTGTTACCATAACTGGCTTCTAGACGTTTTTAATGGAGTCTTGCTTTTGTGAAGTATACTGCAAAGGCTTTCTCCCGTTTCCAGTTGTTAGATTTTTGGATAGAGTATGCTATTACCTTCTTGAAAACCATCTGAAACAATTACGCCATAGCCCCGAGGGTGCACAGCATCAGACCTCGTCTCTGATCATCTTGACTGTCTTAGTCAGGGTTTCTATTCCTGCACAAACATCATGACCAAGAAGCAAGTTGGGGAGGAAAGGGTTTATTCAGCTTACATTTTCATACTGCTGTTAATCACCAAAGGATGCAGGACTGGAACTCAAGCAGGTCAGAAAACAGGAGCTGATGCAGAGGCCATGGAGGGATGTTCTTTACTGGCTTGCCTCCTCTGGCTTGCTCAGTCCACTCTCTTATAGAACCCAAGACTACCAGCCCAGAGATGGCACCACCCACAGGGGAACCTCCCCCTTTGATCACTAATTGAGAAAATGCCTTACAGCTGGATCTCATGGAGGCATTTCCCCAACTGAAGCTCCTTTCTCTGTGATAACTCCAGCTGTGTCAAGTTGACACAAAACTATCCAGTACATTGACCTTTTCACTCAGTAAAATGATGCTGCTGACTGTAAGCTGTGGTCATTGATGGCTTTAGACCACTTCCTTGAGCTCCCATTGTTTAGCTTCCTTGTGTTTCTATGGTTCTTAGAATTTATTATTATTATTATTATTATTATTATTATTATTATTATTATTAATGGGTTTGGTTTGCAGTTCAATGAAAGCACTTGCCTAGCATTCAAAATGCCCTAGGTTCAATCTTCCTCACACAGGAAGGGACAACTACTTATTACTTGATTTTTTTTTTTTTTAATTTGTTTAGCTGGTTTGGGTTCTTTTAAGACAGCGCCTAACTGTGTGGGTCTGGTTGTCCTGGAACAGTAGACTAGGTTGGTCTCAAACTTGGATCATCCTACCATTGCTTCTCTAGTGCTGGGGTTACAAGCCTGTGCTACCACACCCAGACAGCGTTTTTGTTTTTAATCTAGTGTCCATGTCGTATAACTTTGCATTTCCAGTGCTGTGGAGTGCACAGTTTTGGAAGAAGTCCTCTGTGGTCATCTGTGCACTGCACCCTTTCTGACCTCAAGAAAAGTTAAGCCCCTTCCCCCCTTTTTAGTTCACTGTATGATTTCACTGTGTTCTTAATGGTCTAAAAATCTGCAGCAAATGATATATCACAAAAACTATAGTAGAGTGTCTGCTAAGAAAACACATATAAACAATTCTAAATAAAGAGCAAATGCAATTCAGTAGTGCTAAAAACTGGCAGCAGATGATAGGAGATTATAACTGTAAGCCAGAAGTAGTAAAACCAAAAATATATACTAAAGGAACAAGAAGAGGGAAAGGCTAGATCTACTAATGATATATCAAGAAGACCGGCAGCTACATACTAACAACATAGAGCCAAAAGTGGGAACATCTTCTTCACGATGTTTTAAAAAACATTTTTCTTCATTCTCTGAGAATTTGTGAGACACCACTCATAACCCGTCGTAAGGAAGGGTGGGGCCCGCGTGCAGCCGGATGACTAATGCAGAGAAGTCATTCATGATCGAGCAGGACACACCCTGACTCAGCAAGTCTCCTCTCCTCAGCCGGACAAGGGCACCACCAGGACTCAGAACAATCCTGGGCCGTCTCAGAAAAATTACTGAAGAAATTTTGTTTCATAAAAGATTTCCCAGAATTAAGAATTCATTTTCGTTCCGGCTGGGTATGATGTCATCCCAGCAGTTTTTTGGATTGTTTCTGTAAAATGATTTTTGGTGTTTTGTTTTGTTTTGTTTTGTTTTCTAAGCTCTTCCTGTCACTTGGAAATCCCCTTGGAAATGCAGAACTGAGTTGTCTCATATTTCCTGTTTCTAGGATTGCATTCATTCATTCATGAATTTGACCTATCTTGGGCTCCTGTCATGGGCTACCGGTACCAGGAAACTGGACTAGAGTGATGGTGTGCTAGGCTGGTGTCCATCCTCGGGAGCCTGGGCACTTATGGCCTGTGGATAGGACTGCACAGAAATTGCAACTCCCCACAGCCCTCTGCTGCACCCCAGCACAGCTGACGAAGGAAGGAAGAAGCAAATCCATGCTTACCTGCAGAAACGGTGGGGGTTGTCTGTTCTTATTCATCACAAAAAGATTTTTTTAGTTGGATATTTTATTTATTTACATCTCAAATGTTATCCCCTTTTCCAGTTTCCCCTCTTCAAACCCCTCCCCCTGCTTCTATGAGGGTGCTCCCCCACCCACCCCCATCTCACCACCCTGGCATTCCCCTACACTGGGGCATCAAGCCTTCATAGGACCAAGGGCCTCTCCTCCCATCAATGCCAGGTAAGGCCATCCTCTACTCCATGCGCAGCTGGAGCCATGGGTCCCGCCATTTGTACTCTTTGGTTGGTGGTTTAGTCCCTGGGGACTCTGGGGGGTCTGGTTGGTTGACATTGTTGTTCTTCCTATGGGGTTGCAAACCCCTACAGCTCCTTCAGCTCCTTCAGTCCTTCCTTGCCCTAACTCCTCCATTGGGGTCCCTGTGCTCAGTCCGATGATGGTTGGCTGTGAGCATCTGCATCTGTATTGGTCAGGCTCTGGCAGAGCCTCCCAGGAGACAGCTGTATCATGCAATCAACTCCGCTCTTCGGACACCTCCTTCACTGAATATTTTTTTCCTAAGCAGAGAGGAGGTGCATTTCCTCTGTGCCCTCTCTCTAGTGCTGAAGCTATTGCGCTAGCTCACCCAGCAAGCATCCTCCCTCTGTCTTTAAGGTGGGTCCTGTCCGAGCCTTTCTGCACTCACTGATGTGAATCTAGGGTCCCGGGCAGAGGTCCCCAGACATCTGGGAGTCCCTGTGGGATAATCAGTGTCAGGCTGGCACAACCTTGAGATTGACAGAGGACAGAAGGGAAACACTCGGGGTTCTACTTTTTTTGTTTTTTCTTAAAAAGAAATTTGGCACAACAGGAGGCACCAATTGTTCACACATTTCACTTTCTTATTCTGTTCGAGGGAGTATACAGCAAGTAAACAAATGAAATTTTAAAAAAATGACCAGTTATAATGTTTGCAACTCAAGCACTCCTGGTGGTGAGCCAATGTGATGAGACCAGCGGTCAGAGACACAGTGGAAAGGACCCGTGCTGTTCCTTTGAGGCAATAGCACAGGATGGAGTTCATACACGGATGCAGATTACACATAAAATAGCTTTAGTTTTGGTTTAAAAAAAGCTTAAAGAGAATTTTGAATACAGTCAATGGTTTAGGAAGTAATTGGCTGTCTTTCCCTATAAACTCTTTACTTGAACAAAGCTGACATCCTTTTATGAAAGATGTCTTGAAGAGCAGGAGCCACCTCCTTCCTGTGGGAGTTGTCTAGGCCTAGCTCCAGCTTCTCTAGGTGACACCTTGTCCCAGCTAGTGTTATGTCAATTCACCCAAGCCGGAGTCATCGAAAGAAGAGAACCTCAATCGGGAAAAGCCCCCTCCCCCCCCCCAAGATCCAACTGGAAGGTATTTTCTTAATGATTGGTGGGGAGGGCCCAGCTCATTGTGGGTGGTGTCATCCCTGGGCTGGTGGTCCTGGGTTCCATAAGAAAGCAGGCTAAGCATCACCACAGGAGCAAGCCAGTAAGCAGCTCTCCTCCATGGCTCCTGCATCAGCTCCTGTCTCCGGGTTTCTGCCCTGTTTTGAGTTCCTGTCCTGACCTCCTTCGATGAGGAACAGTGCTGGGGAAGTATACATTGAATAAACCCCTTTCCTCTTGTCTCCTTGGTTGTGGTGTCTCATCTGTCACACTGTCTTGGCTCCCTGTGGGGCACCCATCTAGGCTGCTTGTCATTTATGAAGAGCAGAAGGGACCAGGTGTGAGTCCCCAGTGATCACAGGAAGAAACAAGCACAGGACCTCCCCTCTATGGGTGCTCTTGGCTGGGGACAGCCTGCTGATATGTACCTGCACGCCGCTGGGCTGCAGGATTGGTCCACAGGACGGAGAGTCCCCTACACCGAGAGGCCGAACTTACAGATGGGGATAGAAGGAAAAATACATTCACACGTACATTTTGTATTCAATGCTAAACACTATCATAACTCGGTGACAGAAAACATGTAGAACACAGAGAAAGGAGTCCTGACCTTGGGAACAATGCTCCTGAAAGGGCCAGGCAAGAAGGCATAAACTACTCTTTGTCCAGGAGCTGTTGCCAGCTGCAGACTCACCACATCATCACACCAAAACACACAAATACAAGCTCTTACAAACACAGAGCTATCAGCTGCGAAGCGGTAGCACACGCCTTTAATCCCAGTGCTTGAGAGGCAGAGGCAGACAAATGTCTAAGTTCGAGGGCAGCCTGGCCTACAGAGCAAGTTCCAGGACAGCTAAGGCTACACAGAGAAACCCTGTCTCAAAACAAAACAAGCAAACAAAAACAAACAAACAAAAAACCAAAACAAACAAAACCCCCACAAGACTAGTAAGTTTTTTGCTGATACATTTGGGGAAAGAAAATCCATCCTCAGTGAAGCAGGTCACTATCTCACTGTTTGGAGTCTGTCTGTTATTGGTACCAAGCTCAGGTCTTCCTCCACCTCTCACAGACCCATATTTCCCAGAGATCATTTTCTTCCTGAGCTCTGGACTCCAGCCCTGGACTAACCTTTAGCATCAGTGGTCCCCAGGAGGCTGCCAAGTCACCCGGCCCTTAAAGAAAATACTATGTCTATCAGCATTAGGGAACACACTCAATAAACCTGCTTGCAACTGAGGCCTGGATGCTCCCCCTTTGGCAAGGCTTTGTTGCTGGGCTGTGTGGGCCCCTGGTAACAGGACACCTCAACTGCCAATGTGAGGTGTGGGCATGGCTTCCACATAAGCTGAAGTTTCTGTGTCTGCACACTTGGCTGGACCTAACTGCAGTGCACGGTAGCCTTAGAGTCTCATTCCACGTGTGAATCTCCCAATGTCTAAACCAGCTTCCTTCAGGAGGTTCTGCTAGTGCTGGATTTTTACATACTGCACTGTATCTGCACTGACATTTCTTATATTTTCTGGAAAGGTGAGACCACAGCAAGGCTCTGCTGAGCGGCAGGGGTGCAAAATGATGCTATTAATAGATGGGATTTCAAGAATTCCCTTTAATACAAACTACTTTGTTCTGATTGACCTTTCAAATTCAAATGAAAGCCCCGAGCCTCATCCTACCAAAATGACCTAGGTTCTGTGTCGTTTCTTTCCAGATAAATCACCAGTGTCGCACATCACCACCCCTTATTCTTCTAGAAGAGCTGGAAGATGTGGCATGAATCTTTTTGTTTTTTTTCTTTTTCTTTCTTTCCTTTAAGGTCCCCTTTTAAGTGATTAATGATGACGAGCAGAAACCACTGCTCAAGTCTTTGAGGTTCACAGTCAACAGCTTTTGAGTTTTCTAATTTTGGCTAAACAGGTCTGGGTTGTGGAGACTGCCAGATCACTGTCAATACAAACACTCCGAGCTGAGCCTAGGCTCTGGGTTAAGGAAGCATTTAGAGGAGCCCTAAGTAATTGTATTTATGTGTGTGTGCATGCTTGCGTGTGTGTGTGTGTGTGTGTGTGTGTGTGTGTGTGTGTGTGTGTGTACACTTGAGCACTGGTAATCAAACTCAGGTTGTTAAGCTTGATGACAAGCACCTTGACCTCCTGAGCCGCCTCACTGACCCATGGGAGAGCCTTAATCATCCATTTGGGTGATACTAAGCAGCGACGTCAATGGGAGCGAGACCAGAAGAAAAGTGTGCAAGGCAGAAGGAGGTAGAGATTGAACCAAGTGTGAGGGCCCCGGGCAGCTCAGAGCCTCCCAGTGAACCAAGTGTGAGGGCCCCGGGCAGCCCAGAGCCTCCCAGTGAACCAAGTGTGAGGGCCCCGGGCAGCCCAGAGCCTCCCAGTGAACCAAGTGTGAGGACCCCGGGCAGCCCAGAGCCTCCCAGTGAACTAAGACGAAGACAACCCCTCTCCAGGGAAGATAGTGCATGCCTGGCTCAGGGCCTGGTCGCAGAGCATGGCTGACTCTGTAGATAAGCCCGCTCCTCTTAAAATGGGCCACTGGTCAGGGACAGCTTAGGCACAGCCACAGGCAGCCTTTCTTAGTGAGAGGCGCCATAGGAACGCTGAGACAGTCAGGAAGATGAGGAGGAGGAAGGCTGGAAATTACTCCTCTAAATCTTTCAAAACCATTTTTTTTTCCTCTCTCTCAGACCAAGCACTACCAATCACACAGGAAATTCCAAGGCCGCTCCTCCACTGAGTTCCCTCTCCGTTACCATTAGCCGGACACCATCGACGAGCAGGTAGCACCAGGGTTTTAAAATTATATCAGCTTTAATGACAATGACACTCGGTATGGAAACTGGTGGCTGGCCATTTTCCACATCTGATTCACACAGAGAAATGTTCGCCTCCCTGACTTAGCCCTTCACCGTTATCTGTATTTTAACATTAGTCTCCCCACAGCAAGACATTCTACACAGCAGAGTCAACATGGTAAGAATAAAAACAGCATACATTAGTATATTTAATATTTTTAATTATATATAAAAAGGTAAATCAGATATTTCCCACTTTTTCATGAAAATCATTTTCTTTCTATGAGACTTGGTTCATGCTTTATTTCTGACTTGTTTCAAATACCGTACAATGGACAGACAGACCAGGAGTTAAGCACTTATTCTTGCAGATGACGTGGGTTTGATTCCGATCACCTACATGGCAGCCCCAACCATCCATAACTCAGGGAACCTGATGGCCTCTCTGCCTGCTCAGGAGCTAGACACACACGTGGTACACAGAAATACATGCAAGCGAAATGCTCATAAACATTAAAAAAAAAAAAAAGAGCCTTAACAAATACGTAGTTTTGACATCCCCGACGTCAAACTATTGGGTAGTGGAAAATGAAAAGTGATTTGAGAACATAATGCAGTGTGCAATTCACATCGAGCAGCCCCGCGGGCTTTTGTCTGTCTCCCCTAAGCGTGTAAAGCGTGTCCATTGCTGAGTGTCTTGCCGGAAATGCTCAAAGTTTACACTTGCACTCTCGTGTATCGGACAGAATGGGAGCCCACAGAACCTTTCAGTTCCCACTCCACCCTCCCAAGCATCCTCCAGAAACAAGGTTAGCGCAATCAGGAAGTCTGAAAAATGCACAGATGGCCTTCCGCGCTATGTCAAGTGGGAAAGGAAGGCAGGCCCACTCGCCAGCTCCAGCTCCGTTTGTTAATCACGAGCAAGCGAGCCCAGCGGTGCCCTTGCAGCACAGGCCAGCAGGCACTAGGCGGAAGAGGCCAATTCTCCATGACCCACAGTTCTCTCAGGGATGAGCCAGTGCAGACAGTTCAGGACTCAGGTTTACCTGGTTCAACCCTTGCCCCAGCCTTAACCCCCACGGTTGGAGAAGGCTGCAGGCTTTTTTTTTTTTTTTTAATGATTTATTTATTTTGGGCTTGGTGATTGTTCGCCACAACAACTATGTGGAGGTCAGAGGACACCTGCAGGAGTCTGTCCTCTCCTGGCATGTGGGCTTCAGGGACTGAACTCACACCCCTAGGCCTATCAGCAAGTGCCTATGCCTGTTGAGCCGTCTCTCCAGCCTCTTTAGCACAACATTTACAAAAGCAGACAAAGCTTAATGGTATTTAGGGTGGTATCGGAACTGTCCTGACTTTAAAACAGCTGACCTAGGTAAATCGTTTTAAGATGGTTGTGTTAAAACGTGGTGGTTCCTTTTCCCTGCTGCTGAAAACAAGGTGGACTCTGCTTGCACTCTCTCTCTCTCTCTCTCTCTCTCTCTCTCTCTCTCTATACACACACACACACACACACACACACACACACACACACCTCCCTTCTTGCTACTGGCTTGGAGCACAATGATGCTTGCTAGTGCCTGAGGGCTGTCTCCAGAGGCTTGCTATAGGCCCAGCAAATAATGCCAGCCCAGCATTCAGACGTGCTTCTAGATGGGGGTTAAGTGTGCATAAGACTGAGGCAGCTAGACTTGAGATTCAGTGGAAGGAGAAAGAGAAGTAGGAAGGAAGGAGGGGCGGGGAGAAGGCAGAAGGACAAGGCAGGGATCAAGAATGCAACAAACTAGTTGGGTGTGGTGACACGACCAGGATGTGATGGAACACATCTGTGATCTCAGCACTTGGGAGGTAGAGGCAGAAGGATCAGGAATTCAAGGTCATCCTCAGCTACTCAGTGAGGTAGACATCAGCCTGAGCTACATAAAACCCTGTGAAGAAGGAGGAGGAGGAGGAGGAGGAGGAGGAGGAGG
>NC_034599.1:89006369-89014951 GCF_900095145.1 Mus pahari
AGAGAGAGAGAGAGAGAGAGAGAGAGAGAGAGAGAGAGAGAGAGAATATATTTATTTATGGGTCCAAGGACAGAGACCAGTGAGTGATCATGGGGAAAAGTAGGTTCCTAGAAATAAAAAAGATGCTTGTTCCTTTTGTAAACTTGGCTTAACTGTGCAGAGGTGACCCCAATCAAACGCCTGTGGCTTGCACATGGGGCACAAGACAGATGTGACGTCACTGGTGCACACTAAGAAATCAACACTTGGAGTGTGATATGCTTCTCTTGGTTTAGTGAACGGCGCCTAGGTCATTTTGCCCATAAACATTTTCTACAGACAACTGAAACCATAACAATGAACACTGCAGCATTTTCAAACTCAGTGGAACCAAGAGTGAATGTGAGTCTCAAAGAGCCGATACTGAGGCGCCCTCCCTTCGACAGTCAGCACACAGTGGCATTTCATCCAGATCCTTTCCTTCCTACAGCATCAGCTGCCATAATCATTGTATTATGTTAAACGTAAGGATCATCTAAGGGATCAGGGTCTCCCGCTTGCCTCTCCCAACTCTACAGGGTCCAGCCAACCCCAGGGCTCAACATTCGTTTATTGGAGGATGCTCTTTACATTAAATGTGTCCCATCGGTATTTGGCCTTCACCTCACACGTCTTATTTGACATCATTCTTTTGGGGACTCTCTAGCCAGATCCAATGGGTACCCATATTTAATACCACTTACAAGCTAATCTCCAGGCCCAGACACATCAGTGTGCTTTTATCATCGGCTCTGCTCATTTAATTATTAACAAGGCTTTCCAATAATGATGAAAAAAATCAGATAGAAGAGGTTAAGCCACTTTACTGGAAATGCTCAAGGCTAACTGTGTAGCAACTTCTCAGAGGCGTTGCTTTGGAGAGGCACAAGGGAGGGGCTGGGAATGAACAAGGATTGGTTCCGGCTCTGCTACCTGGCTGCTTAACTTCTTCTCTCAGCCTGTCTCGTGTTCTGTCTCAAAATCGGGATGATGCATTCATCACCCGGCAGAGGGCATTCTGAGGATCAGAGGTATAGGCATAGGTACAGTGGCTGAATGTAGTCTACGATCAGTAAGCAGAACCATTGCCAAGGATGGGAAGTCAGCCTTGGGCGGCTGGAAGCATTCCATAGTAACCTTGCTCTGAGATCTAAGCCCTAACCTTAAACTCATTCTTTCATAATATGGACAATATCCCCCAGTTGTGTGTGATGGGTTAGGGATGCTTACCAAGTGTGCAGCCGTGTGTTTTTAAAAAACCTGTAGATAAATAATGAGGAACTTGGTAATCTATCTTCCACACTCGCTGGTTTCTCAAGTAAATGGCAACCACCCAACAGGCCATACCCAAAAAAAACCCAAAAAACTAGCAGTGGATGGTGGGTTCCTCCCCAGAGGGAAACCAGAAACTGGGTTCAATGCAACAAATAAATACGGGGCTTTTGTAGGATAATACAGGCTCTGGTCAAGATACATAAAGGGCAGGGTTGGGAGAAACACTGCAGATTTCGACCCCCTAGCTGAAAAAGGGGAATGGGAGCAGGCAGGACAGACAGGGAAGTGGCTTGTGAAGTAGAGGTCAAAAAAGACAAAAAAACAAAAAAACAGTTTTGATCTCTCACCTTACCAGTCACAGTGCTGTCCCTCCCTCAACTCCCTACTGTATTAACACGTTGATGTCCCTCGAACCACTTACTTAATGAAATCCTCACAGCACAGAAGCTAGGGTACTCTTCATCTTAATTAGTTGCATGCATCTGCCCTGGAGACTTCCCATAGGAAGAAAGGGGGCAGGAACTTGCTGAGGCTGGAGAATGGTGGCATTGACCCTGAAGGGTGAACATTCTCAGTAAGTCTTCCTTAGCCTCTAAAAAAAAAAAAAAAAAAAAAAAAAAAAAAAAAAAAAAAAACGATAACTGTTGCCAACTTAGAAGCAATCGCTCCAGATAAGAACCCAACCTGCTGCTAACACCCTCTCCAGAGCCCAACCCAGCTAGCTGTTCTTCCCACCACACTGTCCCCAAAGGCTGTCCTCACAGGTGCACCCCATGCCATTAGGGAGCTCAGACCCTTTTATGCTAGTGTCACTCTGGCCTGGAAGAGAGTGGCTGAAAACATAGCCAAGCTCTTTGTATTTTTAGAAGAATGGAAGCTCTCTGCTGAGCCTGAATCCCTGAGAGGATTCTTATGCAGACTCTTGGGGGCAGTTAAGTGGTAGGTCCAGTATGACGGTTTTTTTTTTTTTTTTTTTTTTTTTGCTTCATTGGTCAGTTAGAGACAACAGTGAAACTAAAACAAAAGGATTTCTCCCAGACCTGGAGATGTAGGCCTGAAATTCCAGCTCTTCTGGGGGCTGAAGCAGGAGGATAGACAGTTCAAGGTGTGCCTGAGCTTACAGAGTGAGCCCAAAGACAGCCTGAGCAATTAAGACTATCTCAAAATAAAGTTAAAAGGGGGGCTGGAGATGTGGTTCCATGGCCCAGCACGTACCTAGCATATGCAAGGCATTGAGTTTAAACTTCCGAACAGAAGAAAAATCTCCCTGAAAACGGGTATATCATAAGAGGGCTTGTTTTTCTGCGGATTGAAGTTGCTGAAGAAGTTTTTTTTTGTTTGCTTTGTATATTCCCAATAGAAAGACACATGACCAGAGAAAATCATATTGGGAGAATCCATCTGGCTTGCTACAGCTGTTAAAGATAGTTCCATTCCCAAGACCCAGAATAGCCCAGCATACAGTTTCTGTATTTGCACCTGCTAAAGCCCTTTTCCTATCTTGGAGACCTTTACTGGTTTCTATCTTTGAATGCCAGCATTGCCTTGCCAGTGTCATTCCTGGTGGTTTTTGGCCACCAAGAACATTGCAAAGAGCCTGGTTCCCTCGAGATGCCTCTCTCGCAGTACACCCCACTGGAGCTGCTGCTGGCCTAGAGCTTCTACCTGCATTGCTGAGCCTGCCTCTGAAAAGAAGCAGATAGATAGCCAGAGGCCAAAGGCACAACCCAGCTCATGCAGGATTTGGGGAAATGGTGTCACATTACAAGATTAAGAATTAGAGGACCTCTATTGATTGTTAGTAGTTAAGGAAAACTTGGCATTATTGCTCTGTTTGATAATCAAAATATAGGTTTTGCTACTTCATGCATTCCTCTCTAGGCAGCTCTATCAGGACAGAGCAAAGGCAGCTGTCTGGACCTAGACCAGAGAACTTTCAGGAAAGCCATGTTCCTTTTGCAGTACAACCTGTTTCTTCATGTTTTGAGAGTTTTAAAGGTGCTTCTTGGGATTTGTATGCATTTTCATATTTGGGTATCATATCCCTTGTTAATGGTCACCCTGTCCGTTATTACATCAGTTGGTTTTGTGCCTTATGTGGGGTTTGAAATATTAGAGAGGGGAGAGCACTTTCTGAGAGAAAGGAAAGTCATCAAACATTTTTTGACTATAAAATATTATTGTAAAAGAACACTATATTTTATTAGACTCCCCCCGCCCCTCTGTATTTTTTTCAAGACAGAGTTTCTCTGTGTACCATCTCTGGCTGTTGCTCTGTAGACTGGGCTAGCCTCAAACTCAGAGATTTACCTACCCCTGCCTCTCATGTGCTGGTATTAAAGGCGTGCATCACCATGCCTAGCCAATTCTATGTCTTCATCAGAAAGATAAATACTATTTACCTACCTAGAAATTTTGAACAGTCATTTAGGGTCAATCCCATTATTTTGAAGTTTTTGTTTGTTTGTTTTTAACCAAATAATGTTCCATTGTTAGTTTCATACTGTACTTGGCTTGTGCTCACCCATCTCCTCCCCTTGGTAGTGCCTCTCACTCCTCCTTCATGGTCCCCATCTCCCAGTCAGTCTACCTCCTGCTCTGCAGGCATTTGCTTTTGTAAGAATCTGGCTGTGCGGAGATGCTCTTCTTTAATCCCAGCATTCAGAGGCAGAGGCAAGCCAATCTCTAGGATTTCAAGGCCAGCCTGGTCTACATAGCAAGTTCAAAGCCAGAGAGAGCTACCTAATGAGACCTTGTCTCAAACAAACCTAGTTCTGCATGTGGAAGAAAATCTGTGAAATTTCTCCCAATTATGTAAGTGAGCTGCTTATACAACCGAGGGGTTGCAAATGTGGGAATTATGGTATGAGGAACACCTTTTCCAGTCCACAGCTTAGGTTGTTTGTGGGGAAACAAAGGGAGTATGAACTATTTGTTCCTCTGATTTTCCTGGGGTTCCGATTCAGCATTCCTCCACCTGAATTGAATGCTTGACTCCTAATCGGTTTTACACATTACCTCAGGTCCCTCTCCACATGTTAAAGGAAGCTAGAGCTCAATTTTAACGCTTGAGAAAACTAAAAGGGAAAGAGAGATAAATAAATGACCAGTTAAATAACTTCAACCATAACCTAAATTCATTGCAAACCCACTAGCCAAAAAATATGTGATAGGTCAGAAAGATATAACATTAACGTGCACCTTTGGCCTGATTGTGCAAGAGTTTGCAAAATCAACGAGTGGAAACTATTTCAGAGAAAAGGCTGAAACGTCCAAAAAAGACTTCATTAATTCTAAACATTTACAACACAAAATGATGGTCTAGTTATAACTTATCCATAATAATAATCTTCTTTAACTTCCTTACAGGATTCTGTTTAGTGATGAAGGTGGCCCTTTTGATTTTAAAATGAACATGAAATAAAATTTTAAAAGAAAATCTGGTCTTTCCCTAAATGGGATGGTCCTTCCTAGCAGTCCGATTCCTCTGAGTGAAGGTTACTGGGTGCTCTAGTTTCATACATGAAGTCTAAAAGCAGACTGCCCGGGCTCACATCTACCATCTGGGTGTGCTCAACATGGCCATAGTGCCTCCATTTTCCTTATCTGCAAAATGGGGTAAAGAGTATCTAAGATATTTTAAAGCTGTAAGACAGCAAGTGCCTAACACCTCAAAACTGTATATCTTGTTATACTAAGGTGAAGACTCCGGTCAGATGAAGCCACACCCAGAGTATCACTGAGAGATGGAACACGGTGAACATTTGAGATGTCACAGGGAGACCCCCATCTTGGAAGTCTTGGTTATGATATTTTTCACACCGCTGCTCATCACAAACCTCTGAACTCTTCAAGTCTCCTTTTCTTCGGGCCCCTTGCCTGAAGAAACTCATACGAGCCCTGCCAGGTACTTCTAAGGTTAATTATGCATAGGTTTATCCAAACCATCGATGCTCCGCCTCTAGGAACCCTCTCAACTCTCTTTTCAGGTTTGTTCTAGAAGACGCCTATAGTCTTCCCTCATCTGCACCCTCCCAAGGCTCCTGCATAGCTCTGCTTGGGAAACCCTTTTTAATAAATTTCCCGGCTCCTTGGAGGCATTCTGAATCCCCATACCATCATCTGAAACTGTTCTTGAAAATCCTTTGTCGAGCGCTCCTGAGCTCTTCATCGGATTCCTAGTTAAAGCCACAGAGGGGTAAGCTGGGGCTTCCGAGTTGGTGAGCTGAGCTGAAGACCAGCTAGGGAATTGTCCCTTTAGGTCCCTTTAGACACCACAAAGAGGGAGAGAAGGAGGATAGTGACGCACCTGAATAGGTCCGCTGGAGTAAGGAGATAAACTAGGGCTTGGCGTGGACTAAGAGTAGAAGGGCAATACTCGCGCACACGAACACACACACAGAGGGTGGGCACACACACACTCACACACGGATGACAGCAGAACAGAGAGGCAGGCAGCACCAGCTGTCTGACCACCGCCAAGCTCGGATTCGGACACGGTCTCTAAGCCGGTACCGCAGTGCCCTCCCTGCCACCTCCGCAGGTTACAGTTAGAGCATCCCTCCGCCCAGCCCGGCTCCCCGCCCCCCACGAACTCGGGTCCCCAGTGTCCTCTAGAACGCCGGCGTGGCTATCGCGCTTCGAACCCCCTCGCCCACCCTTGCCCGCCCTCTCGCCCTGAGCGCCAGTGGCCGCGTCTTTGGCCAGCCTCCGGCCCCGCATCAATCATTAACGCGGCGGCCCGAGCGGCCGCAGCCCGAGAAGAGGGGGATGGTAGGAGACGCAAGACAGGGGACACCTCCATCCCCCGCCGCGTCGCAGACACCCTAACCCCGGGGGCCCCCGCCCTGCGCGGCGCCGCCCTCCCCCGCCAGCGCCTCGCGTACATCCCGCCTCCCGCCGCCCGCCCCGCGCGCACGATGCCCAGTCACCGCCGCGCCGCCGCCGCCGCCGCCGCCACCACCGCCGCAGTCAGCCGCGCCACCGCTGCCACCGCAGCGCGGCTGGCCGCGCGCTGAGAGACGCGAGCGTGGCGAGGACGCCGCCGGCAAGCCGCGCGCGCAACAGCAGCCTCCCGCCCGGTGCGCCGAGTCCCCGGAGCAGCCCGCTTCCAAGCCGAGGCCGCGTAGCCAACCTGCGGCCGCGATCCCGTGCGCGCGCGCGCGCACAAAGGCTCCGACGGCGACCGGCGCCCGCGGTGGCCTCGCGCGCGCCCTAGCTCAGCCCGGGGCACCATGCCGCGGCGCCTGCAGCAGCGGGGCACCGGCGTGAAGGGACCGCCCGCCTCGACCTCCCGGCGCTCGCATCCCGCCTCCGCCTCCGCCCCCCGGAGCCCGCCGGCGGCCACGACCAAGCCGCTGCTGCGCTGGGACGAGGTGCCGGATGACTTCGTGGAGTGCTTCATCCTGTCCGGCTACCGGCGGCTGCCGTGCACCGCGCAGGAGTGCCTGGCCTCGGTGCTGAAGCCCACCAATGAGACGCTCAACTTCTGGACGCACTTCATCCCGCTGCTGCTGTTCCTCAGTAAGTTCTGCCGCCTCTTCTTCCTGGGCGGCAGCGATGTGCCCTTCCACCACCCCTGGCTGCTGCCGCTGTGGTGCTATGCGTCGGGGGTGCTGCTGACCTTCGCCATGAGCTGCACAGCGCACGTGTTCAGTTGCCTGTCGCTGCGCCTGCGCGCCGCCTTCTTCTACCTGGACTATGCTTCCATCAGCTACTATGGCTTCGGCAGCACCGTGGCCTATTACTACTACCTGCTGCCCAGCCTGAGCCTGCTGGACGCCCGGGTCATGACGCCGTATGTGCAGCAGCGCCTGGGCTGGCACGTGGACTGCACCCGCCTCATCGCCGTCTACCGTGCGCTCGTGCTGCCCGTGGCCTTCGTGCTGGCCGTGGCCTGCACCGTGGCTTGCTGCAAGAGCCGCACCGACTGGTGCTCCTACCCGTTCGCCCTGCGCACCTTCGTCTTCGTCATGCCGCTCAGCATGGCCTGCCCCATTATGCTAGAGAGCTGGCTCTTCGACCTGCGAGGTGAGAACCCCACGCTCTTTGTGCACTTCTACCGCCGCTACTTCTGGCTGGTGGTGGCCGCCTTCTTCAACGTGAGCAAGATCCCTGAGCGCATCCAGCCGGGTCTCTTCGACATCATCGGCCACAGCCATCAGCTCTTCCACATCTTCACTTTCCTCAGCATCTATGACCAGGTGTACTACGTGGAAGAGGGCCTGCGCCAGTTCCTCCAGGCACCCCCTGCCGCGCCCACCTTCTCGGGCACAGTGGGCTACATGCTGCTGCTGGTGGTCTGCCTGGGGCTGGTCATCAGGAAGTTCCTGAACAACACCGAATTCTGCAGTAAAAAGTGAGCCTCCACTCCCGGAGGAGGCTATGGTTTGCCCACCTGTTTGCGTGGAGTTTCTGTTGTTGTTGTTGTTGTTGTTGTTGTTACTGTTGGTTTGTTTTCAAGTTTTGTTGTTCCCTTCTTTGCTAGAAGAGGGTGCTGCAGGCTAGTAGGGAAAACTTCCCTAATGCTTGGGGAATCCCAAGTCCATTGGCCTTTAGAAGAGGGAGATGGGAGGTGAAACAGAAGGAAGAGGGCCTCCCTCCGGGAAGAAAATTAGGGACTGTCTATGATATCCAGGGATTTTTGCAAAGACAGTGAGGATTGTGATAACAGATAGAGCCCCCAAGCAGTTGGCTTTTCTAACAGTCTTCTGTGTCCCTTAGTGAAGGCAGGTATGCAGGGAAGAGGATAAACACAAATCCCTGGCTGCTGCTGAGGTCGAGCAGTGAATGCTTGGATTTGTCGAAAGAATGGAGCTTTCTCTGTTGGGAAATGGGCACAAAGACACAAACTCGGGGCTTGACCTGCTAGACAATGCATGGAATGCGAACACAAGTTAATTATTTCAAAATGTGTATCAGATGTTATTTAAATGATAATATATTCAATGATTTTTCATAATTTATCGAAGCCTGTGAGATGCACTGGATTTCCTTTGTCACATAGTTTTGATTTTTTGCAGCCTTCTGCATTGCACAGTGAACTGGACCTTAGGGCAAGCTGCTTGAGAGTTCTCGACTACATTTTTAAACAGTGTTCTGTGAAGGCCTGTGAGTGTCATGATAAAACTGTGAATGACTACTTAGGGATTCTGATTAGACTATTGGTTAGGCTCCTGTGGTTTGTACAGGTCTCCAATTCCTACTTTGATGTATTCCACAAAACCCACCCTGGGTCTCTCTCTCTCTCTCTCTCTCTCTCTCTCTCTCTCTCTCTCTCTCTCTCTCTC
>NC_034599.1:89015989-89043489 GCF_900095145.1 Mus pahari
GAGGAGAGAGAGAGAGAGAGAGAGGAGAGAGAGAGAGAGAGGCGGGGGATGTATTGAATTTAGGACTTCTTAATGGGATTTTAAAATATACTTTGCATGACTCCTGATGAATGTCAATGTCTTATCCTTTGCAAAATGCAAGGAGATTTCTGTTTGGTTACAGAGGTTGATACTGTGTGCTTACCACCAATACTGTTCCTCAGTGAAACTTAATTCAGCACTTAGGTTCAAGGATGACTGTAGACATCAGGATGTATCCACGTACACTTACTTGCATGCCACTGTTACTTCTTGTAGAGTCTCAAAGAATGTTCATTCATAAACTAAAGAAACAGCGTAAGGAATATTACGTAGGATTTTTGCTGTCGTTATTGTTAAATTGGGACACCCTCTCTGGAAGGAACTCTCAAGAGAGAGATATCTGAAAGAATCCATGAACATGAGATCAGGAACTGAAACCCAGAGTTTGTCACTGTAGGTTTTTGTTGGAGATCTTCCGGGTCCTCTCTAGTCATGTGTCTTTGTCTTTAAGCAGAGGCCACTTGAGGATAAAATCATACCCGTATCATTTTCAAGTGATTATGATGCATGAGTCAGTGAGATGACCCGCTTTCCCAGGCAAGATCTCCCCACGAGGTATGCTCCAGGAAAAAGGAGGCTTCACCTCCCCTCTCCTCCTGACATTTCCTCCCCCCCCATCCCCACCCCCACCCCCAGCTCTGCACCACTAGCATTAGCGATGGATGGGACATTCTAATTGAAAAGAGGATTGGTTTCCCTTCCTGTGCCCAGATACCCCACATACACAATTCAAGATCAGGGATGCTTTAACCACATGTTACTGGCTCTGAACTATATTATTTCTGTTAAGGCAGATAATGCCATTTTAGAGCAAATATTTACTCAGTCTATTTACACAGAGCTAACCGGGCTTATTACACATTTCAGGAGTAATGTAGCCATCAGGATAAAACTCTAAAATAATACTTTTCCATCTTCTCCATTTCACCACATCCATTATATTTCATTGCATTTAGCAGTTCAAAGTATATGACAAATTATAAATAAGGATTCGCTATCTTCATACGATCTATTCGGCAATAAAATTTTGAAGCATATTATAAATCCAATTCTCTTTTCCTTTGTAGTCATAACTTAGGTGGCATCTCCAGGAGCAGCCCCCTCAGAAGGGTGCCTGGGAAATGACTGATGTCTGTGCCCATTGCTCCGTGAGTTGCTTCTAGGGCTGGCTGGCTAAGGCTCAGGTTTAGCTGGCTACAGGGAGACCCTTTCTCCCTCCCCAGCTTGCCACTCAGGTGAAGATGACCTTCCCGGAGAGAGGAAGTACAGACTCCTTCATGTCATGACTGGCTTGTAAAAATAAACATGATCTTTTTCCACTGGCCATACACGTTCCATAAATAGCCCAGGGAGAAAGTACGGGGCTACACAACTGTCCACAGTGGCCTTAGCCTGCTTCCATTCATAAACCCCACTGCAAGTGCTCGCCGTCAGAAAACCACATAACCTAATCTGTCGGGCAACTTTATATATGGGGGAACTATTGCTAAAAATATCAAATTGGTAAGTTTTTCTAACTGAGTGATGGGTCTGAGGGGCTGACAACAATAAGCCAGGGTTTTTAATCTTCAACTCTCCCAGATAGTCAATCTGCACGAAGCTGTAGTCAACAGATATGGTTGAAATTACTTTTCAAGGGTTTTATCATTTCCTGAAGGTGACAGAATTCAGTCTTCAAACTGATATTAAAAGCAGGGATAGCTGTGTGTTCAGCTGTGTCTATTAGTCTGCAGGACTATGTTACATGGTCAAGTATACGGATGCTAATTGGATATATTATGTGTAATCATGGATAATATATCCTTTAATTGAATATATCTATTCAGTTTTGAAATAGGTCAAAATAAGAGATGGGTACCTTTAAAATTAGATTATAAAATCTTAAAATGTCACCGGCCACTGAGATGATTTCTGTCACCTTGTTCCTTATCCGTTAAGTTTGCCATTGCTGACTTGGGCCCCTTTGACTGATGCCCACCTAGTTTTCAATGTGATCTTCCTAGTGATTACTGAACACCTACTGTACGTAAGACACTAAACAACAATCTATGTCCATCCATATGCTTGCCTTTTTGTCTTACAGCAGAGCAGAGTAGAAGTTTGAGTCTCCTATTGGTGTACGATCAGTATAGCATAGTAATGTATCCACAGCTTTTTACTTTTCTCTCTGTTCCTGAGCTTAAAATTTTCTTGAAAATTTAATTTACAATTCAGATATAAGAAGAGTGTGTATGTGAACAGAGTTTAATGTTCTGTCATCATGGTAATGGCAGTAGTAACAATGAACTGCTGGAAGGTTAGAGTGTCCACATCATTTTGAAGAGTGGTTTGTTCAAAGTGCCTACAACAGTCAGTGTTGTAAAGTCTAAGCAAGATCCCGCGCAGGCGTGAGTTTAGCTTATGCTTAACTCTCCAAAAATAATCTGGCCTTTGCCTTGCCTCTTCTAAGATCCTTTCGTTGTAACGAGAGAGAGAGGAAGGGTTGGACTCAGCCAGCCAGTGTGGAACAGCTGCTCAGCTCTGCTCTGTTACCTGGTCTTACGTTCTGTCCCTAGAAAAGCTTTCGGACTCTTAGGGTGTCCGTGCTCAAACAGGTGGCAAGGGATTCTATTTGGCATCTTAACACCATCCTGCAGCTTTCGACTGCAGCCCTGCTTGCCATGGGATATTTTGAGTAGTACATTTATCCCGTGGCTTAATTCGTTTCCATAAAATTAGGGCATAGGTCAAAAAGGCATTAGAGGCTAATTGTGAATCATGTTTTAAGACATTTTCTTAAAGGATTGCCAGCATTTGTTGACATGTACTGCCGGACAAAAGCAAAGGAGCCTAGACCCCTGGGAAAGGAAGCCTCAGATGGCTGAAACGGGCATTGTAGGCCATTCCTTTAGGAGGGGCCACACGCTTCCTACTGAAGTGTTGAGGTCTTCAATATTGTCAGTAATTTTCTTCTTAATTACAAAATGACTATCAGTGCTTAGTCATCAAAAATACCTAACATAAATTCCTGTTGTTATTTCCCAGAGAACAAATGTATTGCATTTCTGGTTTGTGGATTTCTCACCAATTTGTAGGGTTTTTTTGTTTTGTTTTGTTTTCTCTTTTCTTTTCCTTTTCTCTTCTCTTCTTTTCTTCTTTTCCTTTTTTCTTTTCTTTTCTTTTTTTTTTTTTTTGTGGTAGCTTTTTACACAGTCTGTGAGCAAGCTTCAGAACTGGCTAGTTAAGTTATAGGTCAGGGCTCCACGTGCTCACGCAGCTAGTCATAGTGGCAGGGTGGGACGCACACCTGTATGTAACAATCAGCAGTTACCATTCAGTGCAGGAGGAGAGCAGCCCCTCCTTTAAGCTTTTAGAAGTACCTGTCCCCTGCCCCATGCTAAGCTTCTGAATGTAACACAGACGCTTTGATGCTTTTTGTTCCAAACATGACATTTTTCGAGGAAATACCTTGAATGTGCAATTCTGTTCTCGAATGTGGAAAAGTGGCAGGCCACCTTCCCCATGCCTTACAGTTCCACCCAAAATAAGCAGTAAGCGTGCACACTGAAGGCCGGGTCGAGAGCAGTCTTCAGGTAGTTATTTAGCCATGCAGTAAAGACCCTGCTTCTCCTGGTTCACCACCGCGCCGAGGTGGGCAGGACACCATGGCAGTGAACCCTGCTTCTGGGTGAAGGATATGGACACACTTTGCTTCTTCCACTTCTTCTTTTGGTTCCATCTCTAGTTAGAAAGTATAGTCTTTTTTTAACTTGCTGGATGCGGGGAAAAAATGCATGGTAAAAAAATTTTTAAAGACATATTTTAATTTTATATTTCAAAGGTTTGTAATAGCAGTTTGTTAAAAACAGGCCTTAGCACATGGATGAGAACCAGGGCTTTTTCAAAAGCCTCATCTTTGAGCTCTTACCCAAATGATAAAGACCTCTAGGGTCTTTCAAACTGTAAATATTGTGTAGTTTAAAAAAAAAAAAAAGGCTAACTTCTTTTTTAAGAAAAAAAAAAGGCATCAGATAGATTCTAGGTGTGTAACAATGCTAAACTTTTATAAGATTCTGCTTAGAAACTTTCACTGAATTCCCTCTCTTGGGAAGGCTCAGTAGAAAAGGTCTGTCTCTGCCACGTTGGTGTACTTTCCTAGGGCCATGAGGAAAATCATTCTAACCAAGCCTCTGAGAACCTGGGCAATAAGGATACAAGGCACATTCCCCTGGATGGAGTGTCACCATAGCAACCATAGAGACAGCAGGATGCTCCGCCTGGGCATGTGTTTCTTCCACAAGGAAGTCATGAGCCCAGTGTACTGTTGCCTAGACAGGAAAGCTTTCCTCTGGGGGCTGTGGGGAGGATTCTGTCTTGGTTCCTCCTTTTGCTGAGACATGTGGTAGCCCTGAATTTGAATCTTCATCTCAGCTCTCCCCAAGCCATTCCAACCACCTTTGAAGCCTTTACTCTCCACAAAACCAGCCTTGAAGACAACAGGTTCCTAAAAGGATTCCCAGTGTGCTTAGGCATCCAGCCATCTGCCTTACAAGGGTATTGTTGGAGGGGTTGTCTGTCTTCCCATGCTTGGGGCAGAGGCAGAGGGGGGATTTAACGCATCAAATGGAAAGGTTTCATGTGTAGGGTTTAAAGCTCATTAAATGGTGATAATAGAGAAAGATGGGAGGAAAGAACGCAGGCATAAAGAACTGTTTCCACTGCTTGCTAAATCAATTCTTCTTAGGCCACCCTGACTCCAGTCCTTATCCTAAGAGCTGACTTAACTAGAGAGGCGTTCCTTCTCAGGATGTGAAAACCTCCAGCCTGGACTGTAAGGTGCCTTCAAGTCCATGGTGTGTATATTCGGACGGAAGAGCCTTACTTCATCATAATTGCAGATTTCCAGAAAAAATGAAGCAAAATCATCTATAGAAGCAGACATCATTCGGGTCAATTCTGTGCATGTGACTGAACAAATTGCCTTTCATGTCTGTTGTACAGTTTGCTATGATTTTACTTTTCTGAGACATTTGTTTTCTCCTGTCTTGAAAATGAAAAAAAAATCTGAAAATGATAAACTATGCATTTTTGCTGAAAAACAAATGTATGAACTAATAAATGATTTGTAAACACAGTGTTTAAGACTGGATTTATATTCCTCTGTGAACGATCAGACTAGATTCTTCAGCTAAGTATTCCCGAATGAACAGTAAAATGTCTGGGAAAACCCTCAGTGCTCAGGAGGCTGAGGCCAACCTGGGCCTCATACTGAGTTCTGGGCCAGCACAAGCTATCTAGCAAGCCACTGTCTGGGGAAAAAAGGAAAGGATGTGTAATAGTGATAAGTATAAGAAAATATGACAATCAGACAAGAATATTATTACTTTGAAAAATTGGTTTTACATTAGTTAAATGAAAAAGGAAAATTCCTAAGGTACTTTGAAGTCACAATATAAGGAAGCTCACTGATCTTAAAGGGTGTGTGTGCATGGCTGGTGGATACTGGGCAGTGAACACTGTCCTTGGACTCTACCAATGTTGGGGATTTACAGTACTTTCATCCCAAATGCTACCAGGAGGGAAGATCCAACTTAAGTCTGAAGCACTTTAGTACTAAGCACTAAGTAGTATGCATCAGACCGACATAGCTCTGAAGCATTTTAGTACTAAGCCTTTAAGTCACACTGACTCTCTCTTGGAGGCTTTTGGGTCTTAGGTACAGAAAAATTTCCTTTCAATGAAGCAACGTTTATAGAAGGAGCAGTGGGCAGTTCACAGAATGTAGAGAGTTGGTGGCCAGGCACACTGTGCTGGAGAGTCCCGCTCAGAACACCTGTTCTTCTCCAGAGAGGTTCTCCGGGGCACTGCCACCAGCCCAGCCAACCCAACTTCTCTCCAGCTTGCTTGTGTCTGTCACATTCTAGGAAAGAGTATCTGATTGGCCTGCCTTAGGTCACATGCTCTTTTTTTCAAGACAAAATATGGCTGGCTGTCATTTGAGCCTCTTTTAGAACCACCAGAAGATTAGAGACAGTTTTCTCCCCCCAGGAAGGCTGAGAGGCAGACAAAACTAACTGCTGGTCATTTCATCCACCCTCGGTGCCATATGCTAGAGAAGCAAACCACAAATCCACGTCGTCGATGAGACTGAAGACAAGGCTGCCTTAAGGGAAAGTGAGAGCCCGTGGCCTTGAACCAGTCAAACCAGTGCCCTACGGCTGCGGGGCCTCAGGTTAGGATTTACGAAGACATTTGGATGCCTCCCGACTTGATGTAAGGCCACTCCGAAGAGGGCTACTCCATCAGGCTGCCCAGTGTCTCCTGAACCTGCTAAGACACCTTCCTGCTGCTTGCAGACTCGCTTGTCACTTGTCCCTCACCCAGTCTGCACGGGTGGGGGAGGGGAATGCTTCTAGGCCACCCTGGACCCTTTCTGAAGATCCTGCCAGTGGAATAAAATGGTAGGAGACTGGATTGGGAGGAAGGGAGCAGAAGGTATTTTCCTTTCTCCTTTCCCAGGCTTCTGCTCCCTCCCAGGCCCCACTCTTGCCTGTACAACCTTGGTTACTGTTATCAGCCATTGTCTAGTCTTGAGAGAAAAGGGAAAGATAAGAGTAATGTGAGCATCTGCGTGGGTCAAGTAGAGCAGTCACACGCAGCCTGTTTCGTCTGTGCCTGGGACCTACGCACCTTTGGACTTTCTCTTACAAGCTGATACATTTCTTTCGTTTCAGGGTTCAGTTTAGATTGGACTGACTGCTGAGACCCAAAGTTATCTTAGCTTTTCTGTAAGGCGTGTCTACCTCAGTCATGTGTGGTAGGGTGACAAGCACCTAGGCCTGCTATCTTAGGGTTTCTATTTATGATACAGAACCACAACCAAAAGCAACACAGGAAGAAAAGGGTTTATTTCTGCTCAAGTCGCAATCGCGGAGGGAAGTCAGAGCAGGGACTCAAGGCAAAGCCCAGAGGCAGGAACTGAAGCCGAGGTCATGGAGGGACTCTGCTTACTGGCTCATTCCTCACTTGCTCAGACTGCTTTCTGAACCTTCTGCCCAGGGACAGCACCACCCACACTGAGCTGGGCCCTCAGGCATTTTTCTCAATTTCGAGTTCCTCTTTCCAAATAGGCCTGGGTTTATTTCAGGCTAATCGAAAGCCAGCCAGCTCACCCGCTGAGCCTTGTTGCCAGCCCTGCAATATTTCATGTGTAAGGGCAGATTTTCTGCATCCCTGATCCTCTTCTGATACTTATAGTACTTCCTCCCCAGTCCTCCATGCAGGTATTTCAAGTCTCTAACCCCATTACTCTCCACTTCACCTGGTCAGGAACCACACTGTACCCATCATGCATTGCTCTACTGCGTGCATGTCCTCAGTTATTTCCTCCCAACTGAATTAGTCATGAAAGCATCAAAACATGGACTCCTAGTCGCTTCTGTTTCTCAGTTGAGAGCATTGCTTTGTTCCTTCTATACCATCCGTTAACCATCATCTGCTACCCTCTTTAGAGCAGCTTTTCAACAGATGCTGGAGGCTGGGATGCTGTTCTTACTTCCTTACCCCGCCCCCCCCCGCCCCCCTGTTCCTCTACCCACGGTTCCGAGTCCATCAACCACACCCTCAATGACTAATAAACTTATTTATTAGTTATTTATTTGTATGTGCATGTGTGCATGTATGTGTGTGCGTGTGCATGTGTGGTGTATGTAGGGAAGAAAGGCATATCGACCATGCATGGGTGTGTGGAAGCCACAGATCAGTGGCCTCATCTATTATTCTCCGCCCTAGTTTTCAAGACAGGATCTCTTATTGAACCTGGGACTTGGTGTTTCAACCAGACTGGCTGCCCAGTGAGCCCTGCCACCTGAGCATATCTGCCTTTGAGCGATGTAGTTGCAGACTTATGCCACCATGCCCAGCATTTCCTTGGGTATTAAGAATCCAAATTCAGGCCCTCATGCTTTACAGCAAGCTGTCTGAGCCCTCTCCCCAGCCTGACAGACATTTCTGAGACCCTCTTTTTCATTGCTTTCTCCTTACGACACTCTCTATGGCCTCTTAATTTCTGCTCCTCTCACTATCTCCTTGCTCGCTTATCTCCTCCAGTCATGCCTTCACGAAGCCAGCTCTCTCAAAGTATGAGCAGAAACCATGGACATCCCTACATTCCAGGTCTCAGTCAGCAGCTTTTGACTCTGCTGCTTGGTGTCAGCATTTCTGCTCCACCAGGGCATCGCCATTCCTGACCTGAGGAAACTTGACCTTGGCTCTAGATTCTTTTAGTTTATCCAGTGAGTTTGTACGGTGGCCATCAGCTGATAATGAACACCCTCCACCCCAATTGCCTAAGTGGGGTGTGTTGTCTGCAGCCGAGTTCAAACTGTCACCCCAGCTGAGAGGTAAAAAAAGAGGATCAGAAATATGAGAAAAGCTGCACATGAGTGAGGGTGACTGAGGTCATGGGGGCGAGTGAGGGAAGCAGAGACAGGAGGATCATGAATTCAGGGAAGTTCTTAGCTACATACTGAAGTCCATGCCTGCCTGGGCTACAGGATGAGCTTGAGACCAGTCAGGCTTCATGGGACCCTGTCATAAATGAGGGTGGTGAAGGGGATTCTGGAACTGGGGAAGAATAGCTGCCTGTTCCCCAAACCACAACATACTGTTGGGATTCTGATTTATTATTATTATTATTATTATTATTATTATTATTATCTTTAATTTTCATGCAAGACAAAGAGGACAAACTTCTTTAGGAAGTTTGGTTGAAATAAAAATAAAAACAAAATGATAATCATTAGGAAGTTAATTACCCAGACATTTCTCCCTTTAGTGGGAATTTTACACCAATAAAAGAAGGAGCCACATGGATGCCTTGAATGGCCATCAAATGAGGGGCTGGCGAGATGGCTCAATGGGTAAAGGTACCAAGCCTGATCGTTTGAGCTCCATCCCTGGCCCCCACGTTGTCGAAGGAGAGATCAGACTCCCGCTAATTGTCCTCCGAATTTCTCATGTGCCCAGTGGCATGTGTATGTGCACACATGCATAATTTTTAAAGAAAGTATATATTGAATGATGAAATCTAAAATAAATACCATAAAGTATAAGAAGTGTTCCCATCAATATTGCTTATAACAATTTCATGCCCCTAGTAACCAACAGATCAGTAACATTATGTCCTGCTAGTTTCTGTCCACTCAGCACAAGTCTACTCGTCTGGAAAGAGGAATCCTTTTTTTTTTTTTTTCTTCTGGAAAGAGGAATCCTTAATCGAGAAAAGGCTTCCATCAAGTTGCCCGTAGACAGGCCTGTGTGGCATTTTCTTGATTGATGACTGATGGGGGGCGGGGCAGCTCCCTGTGGGCACTCCTCCTTAACCTCTGCTTCAGTTCCTGCTTCCAGGTTCCTGCCTCAAGTTCCTGCCCTGACTTCCCTCAGTGATGGATTACTAAATAGAAGTATAAGCCAAATAAACCCTTTCCTCCCCCAGTTGCTTTTGGTCATGGTGCTTTATCACAGCAAAAGCACTAATGTGTACAGTGGGGAGAGGAGAACTAAGAAAGAATCCTGGTTCATCATGCATGCAACCTCCGCAGCCTGCTTGGGAAGGAAGTTGGTCCCGCAGAGCTTCCAGTATTTTAAGCCCAAATGATTTTCTTTCTGTTTCAGAAATCCACTATCGGTTTCTGTTCTCCATTTTTTTTTTCTTGCAAGGTAAAATGATTCCTTTAAACATAGAGTGTTTGCCTTTGAAATGTGTAATGTTTGAAGCTGTAGGGTTAGTAAGAGCGAATTCATATTCACCTGCTCACATATTCTCCGCTCCCATCACCCAGGTCCTCTACCACATATAAAAACATGTAAGAAATGTCCGAAAGGGTGGACATCATGTGGATGTTTATCAGTATAAAACGTAATTCTCTTCAAGATGTAATTATGGTTTCAACGTGATTGCAGGGCATAGTGGCTCACACCTATAATCACAGCACTTGGGCTAAGGCAGGAGGATTGCCAAGGGTTTAAGCCAGCTTCTTCAAACCCTCTTAATTCAGTAGTGGCTGTATCAGTGGGTTTTTACCTCACAGTACGTCTGTTCTGTTGGTGATCCATAAATGTGAGTTCAAAGTTCCTTTAGGTTCTAATTTTAGTCGGCAGAAACATAAGGCACAAAAGGAAACTGATTTCAAAACACAGACGTGAGACAGGCAAGATGGATGGGTGGGTGGGTAAAAGGCTCTTGATTCCAAGACTGATGATCCGAGTCCAATCCCTGGAACCCACAGAAGGAGAGAACTGAGTTTTTCAGGTTGTCCACACACACACATGCGCACACGCACACGCACACGCACACACACACACACACACAGAGAGAGAGAGAGAGAGAGAGAGAGAGAGAGAGAGAGAGAGAGAGAGAGAGAGCATGTGCACACCATGACTTGCTCACTCTCTCTCTCACACAATCCCCCACACAACACACACTATGGTTCTCTCTCTCTCTCCCCCCCCACCATCTCTCTCTCTTTGCCCCTGTTTTTCTCTCTCCATCTCTTTCTCTCACATAAATATGTACACGCAAAATAATTTAATAAAATGTAAAGGACAGATGTTTCTGCAGTTGTACAGTAAGTCAGCTGTAAGAAGACTACACATCCTCATTTCCCTCTATCGTTATTGCTGTTTCGATTCTATTCTGATTTTGATTTGATTTTTTTTTTTTTTTAATCTTGATTTGGGTATTTTTTTTTTTTGGTCAATTTTAGCTTCTGGAGAAAGGGTCAAATATGGAAATGACAACTGTGAAACTCTGCCAAAAGTCCCTCATTTTAATGTTTAGTGTTCCCCTTGTCTTGCCAAATGCAAAGCTAATATACAGGAGTCAGCTTAATAAGTAAGGAAAATGATCTGTCTCAAATGATGTAAGTTGGGGCTTACCACACACATTAGGGACAGCTTTGACACACAAACCTTCTACTTCTTTTTCTTTCCTTCTTTTACTTATTTCTCTCTCTCTCTCTCTCTCTCTCTCTCTCTCTCTCTCTCTCTCTGTTACATAGGCATGTGCATTTGAAGTCAGGTGCCTGGGGAAGCCAGCATAGTGAGTCAGATCCCCTAGAGCTGGAGTTATAGGCAGCTTGTTAGACTCGCGATTTGAGTGCTGGAAACCCAGCTTGAGTCCTCTGCTAAAGCAGTGTATACTCTTAATTGTTGAGCCTTCTCTATTCTTGTGGTTATAGTTACATAAATGGTTTCAAAAAAAGTATCTCCAAGTCACAGTGTCCCTTGACTACCCCCCCACAAATGCTGCTGCCAGTTCATAACCACTCCTGAGAGACCAAATGCCATCTTGAAAAATAGGTGGCCCTAGAATAGCTGCCTAGTTGTCTGGGTCATGTTAGGGTCTTGAATCATCCTTGGTAAATTGAATGGGTGCTATGTAGTCATCATCTACAACTTTGTATAGGAGTGGAGTAAATTTCCTTACAATAAGAAAGGGAAAAAGTGCACCCCAAATTGGGAGTAGAATTCTTAAACTCCATTAGCACCCCTAACACACACACACACACACACAGAGAGAGAGAGAGAGAGAGAGAGAGAGAGAGAGAGAGAGAGAGAGAGAGAGAGAGTACACCTAGAGACACAGGATTACTATGCTCACGAGAAGGCTCCCAGAAAGACCCCTCTGTCAGAACTAGGTAAGACAGCAGAAGGAAATGATGGATAGGTGAGAAAGGCGAAGGCTCTAGACTCTCATTGGATTCCTGCAGGATCCCCACAGGAACACATTGTGAGCTGCCAGCAGCCTGTGGGGAAGTTCTTGAAATATTATCTTGATGAATGATTGATGTGGTCTGGGCCACTGTGGGTGAGCAACCCCTTGGGTAGATGGTCACACGTTGTATAAAACTAGCACCCTGAGAGAACCATGGGAGCAAACCACAGGGAGATGTCCTGCATGGTCTCTGCGTCGGTTCCTGCCCTGAGTTCCTGCTCTGACTTCTCTCCATGGTGTACTACTATAAAATACTATAACCCAGATAAACCCTCTCCTGCCCAGTTTAGTTTTGGTCATGGTAATTTATCACAGCAATAGAGATCTAACTAGGACAGCAAGTGAGGCTCAATAGAGACATAATGTGAACCACGTGTGCAATTTTAAATATTCTTGTAAGCGTATTGAAAGTACAAAATCAAGTGATAACTAAAGTTATCTTTAAATGCAGTACCTTTAAAGATATTTTTAATTAATTATAATATATGAGTACAAACTATAACATATTATTTATTTTATAATTCAATATTCTATGTTAATTCTACATTATTATATTGTAAAAATTGTATTGTTTACACATTAAATATAATTATAAATAATAGCTATAAATATAATATCACAATATATAAATATATAACACAATATCATTTATTTTAATTAATAAATTAATTAAAATAATATCTTTAAAGCTAACTAAAGTCAACTTTCTTTGTTATGTTTTATGTTTTCTTTGACCCACTATTGCCATTTCAAAGTGTGCCTATATGTTGGACAGCTCAAGGTAGATGTTCTCTGAGATCTGTATAGACAGACTCCTTTCATCCTTCATCATGCAGACACCATTTCCTTTCCTACACATCATCTATCACTTAGTGTGTTTCTCTTGGTGTTTCTTCCTCTGCTTTAGTTCGCTCTCAATTGCTGTGATAAACACCAGGACCAAAAGCAACTTGGGGAGGAAAGAGTTTATTTTAGCTTACAGCTTATGGTCCATTGTGCAGGGAACTCAGAGCAGGAACCCGGAGTGTCAGGAACTGAAGCAGAGACCATGGAGAAATGCTGCTTACTGGATTGCTCACCTTGCTGTGTTGTACAAGCCAGGACCACCCGCCTAGGGTGACACCGCCCACAGTAGGCTGGGCCCTCCCACATCAATCATTAATCAAGAAGATGCCCCCACAGAATTGTCTACAGGCCAGTTTGATGGAACATTTTCACAACTGAAATTCTTTCCTCCCAGATGATGCTGGCGTGTGTCAAGTTGACAAAAAAGCCTAGCCAACACACTGCCCATGGGAGCCTAAACTCTGAGACAGCAGGTTTGGCCTTCAGCATCCATCACAGTCCCTGGCACCTTGTTAGGACTCATTTATGTATACATATATATACATATACACATATACATTATACACACACTATGTGTATGTATATATATATATATATATATATATATATATATATACACGTGTGTGTGTGTGTGTGTGTGTGTGTGTGTGTGTGTGTAAAAATGAATGAATGGATAATTTGGTAGTCCTTGTTGGAAGAAGCATTTAACATGATAGAGCCCTAACTTCCAAGAATGAAAACCTCTAACCAGGGGGAGGCAGTATTTGTCTCCATTAACACCATATGGCCCCAGAAAGAGCCAAAATCAGCACTTTCTCTACATGCATCCAAATGATCAAAGTCATTAGTTTTGCTCTCTGACAGTGAACAAAATTAAAGTCATTTGAGTTTGCAAGCTTCCTGGGACAATAAATTCTGAAGTCTCTATTAATAAGGGCAGCAGAGTACAAAAGCAAGGCCATGTCTTCTTAGACCCCAAAATGAAGCCTCCAGTTGCACAAGAGCTGTATTACCGGCAGCGATGCCACACTGGTTTACTGAAAGCAACATAGGTTCCCAGATGGCCAAAAATAGATGAGCTCAACAGCCCATCTACCTGTTCTGCACATAGAACAGCCCAATGTCAATCAAGAAGGCATCTCAGCATCATGGAACAATGTCATAACTGAACAACCCAGGGAAAGCAGTACTCACAGGGACATGAAGACAGGCATCTATAAATCCGATGATTAATCCTAGGCAATAACAAATGACTCAGCTCAGAGCCTCATGCTGAGGCTTATTAGCCCAATTCTCTAGGCTGCGATGACAAAGCTGTCAGATGTTCCTTACAAACCATTTATTTGTTGTATAGATTACCTGACATGTGTGCCAACTTGAAGATTTCAGACTTTGAAGACTCTGACATGGTGGTACAAATCTATAATCCTAGCATTTTGGGAAAGTGAAGAAATGTGGATCTGGAGTTCAGCAAGTGTGTTACAGCCAGCCAGGGAAGCATAAGACCTTGCCTCAAAAACAAACAAAAGAAACAGAAACAATTATTTCCAATGCTTAGTGTTGGATGAATAACATTAACAATAACGAATGCTAAAGCAGGCAGAACCCAAGAAAACTCAATTTACTACACATGGGTTAACTCACGGGTAAGAGAGAGAATGGGTCAGCTTGAGGTTCATGCCTATAATCCCAGCACTTGGGTGTCTAAAGCCAGCCTGGGCTAGAGTGTGTGCTGACCAAGTAAAGAAAAAAGAAAGAAAGAAAGAAAGAAAGAAAGAAAGAAAGAAAGAAAGAAAGAAAGAAAGAAAGAAAGAAACCGTGAGAGTAGATGAGCGAAACGTATGGGAGTGAGATCATTTAATAATACTGAACTCTTGACAAAGCTAGATATTTGGTCTAGGAGTCTTGTGACAATATTATTACACCCTTGCAGGCAGTGTGATCAGAGCAATGACTGTGTTGGGGGCACCAGCACTGTTATAAAATGTGAGCTGAGGGTTGGGTGTAACAGCCCACACTCTGGAGGCAGAGGCAGGTGGATCTCTGTGAATTCAAGGCCAGCTGTCTCAAAACCAAAACCAAAAAACCAGAAATTTCCAGCCTTAGTTGCATGGAAGCTTCATCTTAGGGAGCTCTGGGAGCCACTGAGTCTCGGGCTCAGTCCCCAGAGTGTCTAACTCGGGCCATCTCTCAGAGCTTTGGAACCTGAAGTTGAAAAGGTCCCCTTAGTGACTCCACTCACCAACCAGCTCTGGGACCTTCCACAGCAGAATCTTCCAGCCACTTCCTAGTCACCAAAGAGTCACCTAAATTCTAAAGCTCGGCGTCCACAGCTTCTACTGGCATGGCTTGTTTACAAACTACTGTAACTAATCTTGGAAATGTGATGTTTTTCCCCCTCTTCTCTTTCTCCATTTCCTTTTGAGTACTGGGGATTGATCCCTGGGTCTCACATATGCTCGGCAAGTGCTCCAACACTGAGCAACATTCTCAGCCCTGTATTCTTTTTATTAAAGTTCCCCTAATTAGAAAGGCTTCAGTCTCCATAAAACCTAAATCTGCCTCTAGCCAGAAACTGTACTATACTTAGAGAGCAATAGCTACAGGGCAAATGGAGCTTTCTACCTCCTTTTGTATGGCCCACAAGCTAAGAATAGCTTTCATATATTTAAATGGTTGGGGGGAAAAGAAGAGATCAAGAGAAGAGCCATACTTTATAACACATGAGGTTCAATTTTCAATGTCCATAAATAGAGCTGTGTTGACCCCAGCAACTCTCACTCACATGTGTGTGTTTTCTATGGTTGACATAGGGCCCCAGGGGCAGGGCTGAGTAGCTGCACTTAGAGATGATATGACGTGTGAAGTCTGAGATACTATCTGGCCTTTCGCAGAAAAAAGTTTGTGAGCCTCTGACCTATAAAATCAAATTATAACACTGTAAACACAACAGAAAAAATTTATTTGAAAGGATTGCTTTATGTAGCAATTAAAAAGCGTGATAGAATAATTATTCAACCCAAATTACCAACACTGCCAATTATAGACATGAGGGATTTAGTTTATGAAGGCTTGCCCGTCGTTAAATGTAGATACAAACATCAAAGGCCTAGTGGAATTGGAACAGTGTATTGAGCATCAGGTAGACTGAGTCTAGTGTATAGATTGGAAGCCACAATTATTGAAATAGGAAGCTTAGTAGACTAATTCAGGATTGGCATATCTAAAAATCCTCCAAAGTGCAATGATATGGGAAATCTTGGAGAATGGTTGCAAAGGACATATACAATTAGATTCACCACTAACTGTAAAATAGTATTTCTCCAACTTAGGAAAAATATAAGGAAATGTTGCTACCGGTACATAGCAAAGTTTCACTTGCAGGATGGAATAAAAAACCGGTTAGAACAGGTTTATAGACAACATTCAAAACATTTTAACATTAACAATTACCTGTGTTGGACAGAATTGCAACAGATCATCGAATTTTGGCAACAAGAGAGATTAAAATATTGATTTAGCTGTCCCTTTTTACAGAAATATGACAAAACTGTTTGCAGAGATGCGAGGGCCACGCTGAAGGCCTAGGGCCTCGGGAAAGAGTCAAGGGGGAAAGTTTACAGAGGCAGCCAGCGTGGCAGCTGGGTAGTGTGACTGCAGTCTGCTGATGGGGCAGTATCTCATAGGGCAAACTGCAGGTGAACAGTTAGAGCAAAGGCCAGTCAGATGATCAGGCTGTGAGGGTGTGACTGGGTTAGGAGGTCAAAGATAAACTCGGAGGCTTTTGTTAGCCTGCTGTTGTTGCAGGGCTGCTGTTTGATCCGAAACAAAATCAATGGCAACTCTTCAGTAAGTGGAGGACCTGGTACTCTTTGAAGGTCCATGTGGTCTGCTGTCACAGCTGGCTGTTTGGCCAGGATCTGACCTGTCATTTGGAAGAACAAGGTTCTTAAATTCCGGAGGTCACCTGGGAATAGCGTCCAAGCTAGAGTCCAGCATTCCCATTTTCCTTCCCTAGAGACCAAACTCAGGGCCTTGTGCACTCAAGACCAAGTATTACATCTCCAGCCCTAACTTTCCACCTTCACAACAGAAGAAACCTAGGAGCGGTGGGAGTAAGAGAAGCACAAACTGAGTGATGTAGAAAGCAGATGGGAAAGAGGATGCATGGTAAGTGATGTCTCGGAGCATCTGCTACATGCCAGACACTTTGCACATGTTATTTGGTTATCGCCACTTTCCTTCAAGGTAATTATCGATCCCATTTAATTGTGGAAACCGCGGATGTTCCGTATCCAACAGCCAGCAACTGAGAGATGATGAGCTAAGAATTCCTAAGTGCAGACGCTAAGGTGCGAATGCAAGTCTGGCTGGCTGGCTTCCCAACTCACCCCGCATCTCCTCCAGGGGTGCTCCCCTAGTAGAAAAACACCCAGCAGGGAAGTGCGGCATTGCAGCTACGCCCTCCCGCTTTCAAGCACCACCAAAAGGCGTACCAGAGCTACCAAATAAAACTGAACCAAGACCCTTCCCAGGGCAGCCTTTCTTAAAACAGCGTTTCTAAATTTAAATCTTGGAGACGTCCAGCTTTCGGCGGCTTTAAAACTTCCCAGAATTAAGCCCCCAGGTCTGCCTGCCAACACCCTCTCTGTCAGTGTAGATACAATTTTGCTGTCCCGACTGCTCCAGCCAGCATCCGGTCCCCGCAGTTCAGCGTCTTTCACCGCAGTCCAATTAGGAAAGTGGTTGCAGTTGTCAGCCCTTTCTCCCCTGGGGGGTTTCCTTTCTCAGGCCATTAGAGTAATGAGACACGTGATCGCCCCTAAGGTGATGGGCAGGGTCAAAGACAGCCGGTAGATCTTCAGAGAGACTGTCACAAGCAACTTGAAAACACGGGGGTTGGGGGTAGGAGGTGGCACACGAGGCACATGACACAAGACAGGACATAGACAACGCGCTGCCATTTGGAAATCCAGTAAATGAGCTGACCAGTTTGTAGATATTTCTAATTCCTTCACAACTTTAATCTCATTTTTTTTTTCAGAGTTTAAAATGGTTACACACACCCCGCCCCGCCCCCCGCCCCTGCCCCAGTCAGAGACTCACAAAAGCTACAGGGAAAAACTGCAGCCACGAATGCCACCTTAAAGAATCCCGTCAGCTCTAAATTTAGGTTTGCCTAGGCCTAATCTCAGATTAAACAAAGCAAATGGCAGCTAAGTAGACTGTGCCTTCAGGAGCTCGCTTCACCGCAGACAAGCAGCCAGGCTTTTCTAATTTGCAGTTCACCAAAGTTGCCATCCCAGCCAAAGGAGAGAGGGGGAAAAAGGAAGACTTACTCCATCTAAACAGCCGTTCCGTAATTATAGGATTTGGAGTTTGAGTCACTTCACTTAATCTTTGCATGACCCAGAATTCAACTTGGAAGATTAAAAAGAACAACATTTTCTATTCTATTTATGAAAATTAACATCTTAGCTGGAATTAGTAAATCGGAGGAGAGGGAGCACAAGTTGTTAGGGGAAGTAACACACCCTTATTCCAGCGCTATGAAAGACATGAGTTATATGCTGTTACCATTATAGTAAGTAATACATGTATTGTACAGGAGGACATAATCTCCCGAAGGTGAGCCATGGGGGAGAAACATACCAGGATTCCACCCTTGGAGTAACCCCAGAAGCTTATCAGATTTAAATAAAAGATTGATGATGATCCTGAGTTTAAAATTTAATGTCCAAGCTACCTATTAAATTTTACATGACAAGGCTGTGGGCTCTGCTGTAAATCAGTAAAATCGATTATGCGCTCATGCTCTTCATAAGATGAAAATTATGTAGACTTTACTGTGCCCTCCTTGATTTCCGCTCATTATCATTCATTTGCTTCCATTCAGTGTCATTCCTCAAAATTTTATTTATATGAAAATTTTATGAGCAATTAACATGTGTGCTATTTCGTGTATGCCCACATTAAAGTCCTAGTCTGCTAATGTCTTTTTATTTTTTTCCTGTAAATTTCTGATAACCCCTGGATTTGCTGACATACGGCACTGTAGTAACTGGATATACTCAAAGTCCAGGAACCAGTTCTCAACTTTTAATTATGTTGAAATGTATCCTCTCCCCGGGAAGGGAGTGTCCCAGGCAGCCGGACACAGCCGTGAAGAGACAGTGCACAGTAATCACAGCTATGCACCTTCCTTGTAAATAAATGTTTAGTGTCTGTTGACCCAACGCTGCAGTTACTGGGCCAGCCACCCCCCAAGGCAGGGTACAATTCCCAGGAGCCCTCTTTGCTGAGGTCCATTTCTCAGGGGAATTAGCAACTGTGAAGAAGGCAATAGGCCCTTCCTGAGTTTCAGGTGGACAGAGACCAAGGCTCCTAAAATGGTAGCCAGAGGCCATGTGTGGAGCATTTGCATCCCCCTGCAATCTGTCACCAGTGTTCCTATTGATCTTGGCCCCCAGCGGGGGTGGGGGTGGGGGTGGGGTGGGGGGGTAGGGAAGGCTGATATTTCTGAGTAACACAAATATAAATACTGTACGCCCATGTCACCAAATTTTGTTTCCATAAATGTACGAGACAGAATTAAGACAGGGTATCACTAAGTTGCCCAGGCTGGCCCTCAATTATCTACATAGTCAGAGTTATTGGGCTGGAAGTTGCCATCCCCTGATGAAGCTTCCCGAGTATCTGGGATTATATGCATCTATCATCATTCCAAAGCTAGATCAATGTTGTAGGTACACCAAGTTGTCTAGAGAGAGCATTGATCATATATACAAATGAATAAATAAAGAATATGTTTTATATATATATATATACACACACATATATATATGGAAGAGAATTTTATTCAGTCTAAAAGAAAAATGAAATCACCATATCTGCAGGAAAATAATGCAGTCGGTGGTCATGACGTTAGGAGAAGTCAGCCAGACTCAGGTATCTGTCAGGTTTGTTTGTTTTTTCATTTGCAAAAACCTAGATTTGTGTGTGTGTGTGTGAGCACATGTGCTTGTGTGTGTGTGTGTGTTGTGTGTGTTGTGTGTGTGCATTTGCATGCACAAGTGTGTGCATGTGCCTGTTGGTGTGTGTGTCATGAAACTAGACAGGATCATGAAAAGGGAAGAACAGGGAAGAACAGAGGACTACTGGGGGGCAGGCATGAGGCCATCAAAGGAGAGGGGCAGGCCGGCAATAAGACCAGAGCACACTTGAAAATGCCAGCATGAAACCCATTACTTTGTGTGCCAGCTTCAAAAATTAAAGTGAGCATAAAAGAAGTAATAATTCGTTATATTCGGTTTTTATTTTTTCCTAATTTTAAATGTAAGATTGGATTCTTTTCCCAAGTCACTCATACTAGTCCCTCCTCCATAAAACCCAATATTTGGAAAACACAGCTGTATGCTACCTGCTTAAATTTTATAGAATTTTAATGATACATAAAACATAAACATTTGTCTGGGGACCAAATATAACAGAAGTATGTAATGGAAAAAATATGCTCTCCCGCCCCTGCAAACTTAACTTCTATGTTTGGTTGTACTGTAGGTTTCCCATAAGCAAAATGCTTCACTATAAAGGTTCTGTTTTATTAGTCAGAATCAAATCACCCACATTATTCTATTATTATTAGCCAGGATTCTTGGCCACAAGCAAGGGAAACACAGGTTTGTGAACTCAAGAAGGCTTCAAGAATAGCTGAATCTAGGCGCTTAGCTGAGCACCTAACTTGGCTATATCTTTGGTTTGCTCTTTGTCATTCTTAGGCAAATCTCCCTCTTGGCTCACATGGTGTTCTGCTTTGCTTTTTGCTTTGCTTTAATTCGCATAAAGGAAAAGGCAGCCTGGAATGCCTTTCTTTCAGTAGGATTGACATAATTACTAAGGGTTTATACTTCGTTATTCTAGATGAACCAAAGGCCTGTGACCAGAGAAAAGCTGAGACAGACATGACCAGGCCTGCCCTGTGGTCACTAGAAGCAGACGCTCACCAGGAAGGTTAAAACGGCTTGACCTGACCAAAGAACAGGTTTGTGTGCCCTGGGTTGTGCTTTCCTCACGTAACAGAGTGTGTCACAGGCATTCTGTCCATATAAAGTCATGTGAGTGTAATACTAGTTATAGCAGAATAAAGCCTTATTCTCCGTAGCCCCGCCCTCCTGTAATAACCTACGAATACATCATTTCATTACTGGTGGCTGTTCAGTTATCTTTCCCTCACTGTCTGCAGAGTCTTATACTATGAACATTACTGCAAGACACAGTTATGACATGTGTGGTGGTTTGAATAAGAGTGGCAACCATAGGCTCATAAATTTGAATGCTTTGGTCACTAGGGAGTGGTGCTATTTTGGAGTAGGTGTGGCCTTGTTGGAGGAAGCGTGTCACTGTGGGTGGCCTTTAAGGTTTCAAATACCCAAGCCAGCCCCAATGTGTTTCTCCCTCCCTGCTGCCTGCTGATTCAAATGTAGAACTCCCAGCTACCTCTCCAGCACCTGCCACCATGCTTCCTGACATGACCATAATGGACTAGACCTCTGAAACTGTAAGCCAGCCCCAATGAAATGCTTTCTTTTATAAGAGTTGTCATGGTCATACTGTCTCTTCACAGCAATGGAATATTGACTAAAGACAGTATGGTCTAGGTTCAGATGTGTCCCATCTTTTGACACTGTGACAAAATATAGTAATCTGCAAAGCTCATGCTCACACAATAGAGTTATATGGTTAAAGAAAAAAAATAAATACAGTGACTTCATGAAATTCTTAGGCAAGTGGATGGATCTGGGAAATATCATCCTGAGCGAGGTAACCCAATCATAAAAGAACACACATGGTATGCACTCACTGATAAGTGGATATTAGCCCAGAAGCTCGGAATACCCAAGATACAATTCACAGACCACATGAAGCTCAAGAAGAAGAAAGGTCAAAGTGTGGATGCTTCTGCTGCCTGTGGATCAAGATGTCAAACTCTCAGCTCCTTCTCCAGCCCCATGTCTGCCTGACACTGCCATGCTTCCCAACACGGTGATAATGGACCGAACCTCTGAAACGGTTAGCCAGCCCCCAATTAATTGTTTTTCTTTATGAGTTGCCTTGGTCCCACTGTCTCTTCTCAGCAATAAAACCCTAACTAAGACAGTAGGTAAAGGCGCTTCCTACCAAGCCTGATGACCCGAGTTCAGTTTCTGGGATCCACACAGTAGAAAGAGAGAACTAATTCTAGTAAGTTGTCCTCTGACATCCTTGCAGCATATAGGTATACATACATACACACATATACCACATACACACACACACCACANACACACACACACCACATACACACACACACACCACATACACACACATGAACAACAACATTTTAAAACCCTTTATTTAAAAATAGTCTTGGAGGTATACTTATTCTAATACAATATTACTTACTGTTAGTCGATACACTAAATTAGATTAGATTAGCATATTTCACAAAGGTTAAATACTTTTTGGGGCCACATGGGATTATCTCTTAAGCCATTTTTTATATCATTTCTAATTATTTTATGTAAAATTTAAAAGTAGAGAACATTTTTCTTTAGACATTGCATTTTTAAAGCTTTCTGTCTTCAGGTTAGTATTTAATACGAATTTCTAAAACGAATCATAACATTTTGCCATTGTAGTAATTATTTGTATTAGTTAGGGTTTCTACCCTGCCTTGGATCATTTAGCTTCCAGGTAAAAGACACAACGCTTTTTTATATCTTTATACTTATAATAAGCCTTAAACAGCTCTAGAGCTGGGCCCTCTATATGACTTGCCATGTCCCACCTCTCCCTTCTTCTCCCCTCTCCCTCCCCGCCCCCCTCCCATCTCTTTCTCTTGTAGTCCTGCCTCACACCCCAAGCCTGGGAACTGAAACCCTGCCTACCTCTCATGCCCAGCTACAGGCTGTAGGCATCTTTATTCAACCAACAGTCTTAAATTAAGGAGCGAGATTACACAGCATCCCTTGGAGTACACGAGGGTCTCCAGTCCCAGACCTCGGGGCCAGTACTTAGCTTACAATACACAGCAACACACCAAACCTCAACATCTTCTTGCCTTTTTGTCCCTGTGTGTTACTGTCTTCCCTCCTCCCTTCCATCACAACTCCTTGGTCCCCCTCCCTCCTCCTCACCTTGTCTCCCCACATTGTCAGTTAGTTGGAGCATGCTTCAAGTTTTTACTTTAAACTAATGTCTATGTAGAAGAAATTCAAGGTAATAGAACTTAATGTTCTAAAGGACTTACTAATAGATTTGCTTGGGAGACATTAAATGACACAACACGAACTCAGCCGAGGGAGCACTACCTCCAAACTATCGCACGGATCTTAGAGATATGCTAACATGTAAACGTCTGTTCCCCAGGATTGATCGGCCTTTAGGCCACATTCCCAAAGAACATGCCTCTAACAGACAGCTCTAAGGGGTGGTGCAGAGTCATGATCAATATTAAGTCCTGGTCTGCCACACATGAGAAAACCATAATTCTGCTAAATGGGCAAGATGACCCCAGGTAAGAACTATGCAGAAAGAATAATACAATTTGTTTGAGTGTACTTACAAAATAATTCTGGCAATATTTTTGTTGTGTAAATCTCCCAGCTGCCCAAGTGGCCAGACGTGCAGTTTCTTGTCTCTGTTTAAACTATTTAAAGTGTAACCTGGGGTCAGGACCTGAATGAGATTTAGGGATGGCAGCGTATATGGAATAATGCATAAACCTAGAATTTTCTATTGGAGCCTAGCCCTTCCTTGGGCATTAGCCAGACCTGGACAAGCACTATTAAAGAGTTTTTCCTTTAGTAATCTCTGTGCGGAGTAATTTCTCACTGGGAAGGCACATTATTTCTATAACCATTTTGAATATAAATTGTGTAAATATTCTTACATTTATCCTCATAGGAAGAGAAGATGAACACACACACACACACACACACACACACACACACACACACATCTATGGAACAAAGATACTCCTCTCAAAAAATATATTAGGAGGGAAAAGCAACATGATATCCAACAGAAAAAAAGTAGGTATCATTAAATCACTAAATATTTCAGATACTATCTCAGGTATAAAGTGTAATAATTGTTAATACTTTTAGAAAAATGTAAGACAATCTTGAAAATATAAGCAGGCAGTGGAAACTCATGATTAAATGTCAGAGAAACATTCTACTTTCCTTTGCATAGGGTCTCATGCATGCCAGGCTGGCCTTGAACTTATGTCAGTGAAGGTGACCTTTGAGCCTCTGTTCTTGGACCTCTAGTGAGGCAGGACACTATGACAGGGAACATAAAGAAGAGCTGTTCACCTCATGGCTTCCAGGACATGGGATAAAGAGACAGGAAGGGGGCAGGGCAAGATAGGGAATCATGCCCCCAGTGACCAGCTCCTTCCCATTAGGCCCCACATCTTAAAGTTTCTACTATTCCCCAAAATAGCAACATAGGCAAGGGACCAAGCCTTCAGTACACCAGGCCTCCGGGGACATACCGCAGCGATAAAGCCATTATAGTTTATTCAAAGTAAGCTCTGAGAGTCCTCTTAGATTGTGTGGTGATATAGCCACATAGATTCATGTCTCACAACTCTATCAATAAGACCTCCACCTAAGATGGCTGTCTCCTGTGTCTCAGTTGAGTGCTGCCTTGGAAGGGAATCCTTCTAGCCCTCTCAGAATTAGATTCGCTCATGCAGGGTGTAGACCACAGACAACCAAATGGGCCGGGTTTGCAAAGCTGACAGTACTGAGGTAGAACTGGTTGTGAGCTCTCAGAAAAGATAACTGGGAAGAGTAAACTAGTCCGGGTTTCGTCTCCCCCGCCTTTCCACAACCAAGAGAGAAGTCTCGAGAGGAGTGATGCTTCTTTCCCCCAGAGGACCCTGCTGCTGAGCTTGGGTCAGCCCTGAGCCCTCCCTGGAACCCAGGCACCATGTGATTATTTCCTCCCCAAACTACTACCCAGCACTGGACGCACTGGGGCAAGTTCAGCCTTGCCTGTCCTGCTCCAATAATCCGTGATTGTTCAAACCACCTGAGACCACTCATTGCTGACACCCCTGCATCGGCTGGGGCCTCTGTGCCTAGTAACCGAAAACCCAATTTAGATGGATTCGGGCAACAATATTTTGGCTAATAGTTCTCCTGGACGTTCTCAGGTTTAAGCACTAAAAATTGATGCTGATTGATTTAGGGCACTACCAGTTTGTCCAAAGGATGGCAGCCAAATCTTCATAGAAGCAACCTGGTACTATTTATTTATGTTGATGGACATGGGTGCTGTCTTGTGTTCCTAGATTCGGGTACTAATAGCCGTTCCTTGAAGTCCCCGCAGGAGCATGACTGCAACCATTGCTGCTGCCCTGCCAAGATGAATTCCCACTACTCTGCTGCTCCATTTCAGTAGCCCAGGACTCACAGAACCTTGCCAGGGGTGGGGGGAGTCTGATGGCCAAGTAGACAGGAGTGCCCATGAACTGGTGGGAAAGCAGCCCGGGACGGGCACTATCCATTTGGCCCTGACAGTCTACACGATAGGAAACATCTCTGCCTTGGGGACAAGCATGTGGTAAGGGCATCGTTATACCTGGTGAGGCATTGAGAAGCAGGACCAGGCCTCACATCTGCACCCCGCAGAGGATCTGTGTCCCGGCAGAACCGTTCCTTTCTGAGCTCCAGCTGGCTGAGTCTCAGTCCCTACGCCATAGGACTTCTATGAATGACCAGAACCCACCCCTTAAGCCTCTGGTTGATTTGGGCTAATTTAGTGATTATGTCGGGACTTGGGAAAATGTCACATCATGCCACATGAGTAACAGGACTGTTTCAAAATGAATTCAAGCTAATGGATGCTGTAAAGAAAGCATGCTCTCCAGCTACATTTTTTTCTTTTAGCATTTCAGAACTTACATTTTTAAGGTTTTTATGTTTTATTTTTCTTACTTTTCATACCAAACTGTATATATACTCCATGGGAATTAGCCTATCTTTAGACTCTCCTTAGCTTTTAGAAGCCCCGGTGTTCATTCCTAGATCTTCAAACGAGATATATATATATATATTTTTGTTTTTGTTTTTTTGTTTTTTTGTTTTTCGAGACAGGGTTTCTCTGTATAGCTCTGGCTGTCCTGGTACTCACTTGGTAGACCAGGCTGGCCTCGAACTCAGAAATCCGCCTGCCTCTGCCTCCCGAGTGCTGGGATTAAAGGCCTGCGCCACCAGGCCCGGCTCGAGATATATTATTATCACATGCCCTGAGACTTTGAGGGAGTTCACGTAGACGATTTTAGCTGATACAGCTCAGGCATTCAATAAATAATAAAGACTGAGTCTTCATTATGTCACGGTCAGTAGCCATTCCCCACCATCAAAGTAAAATAAAGCCAAACCAAAGAATTAGAAGGCTAGACTTTTTACCTGTCATTTCCATTTTCACAGAAACTCATTGAATATATACATAATGTAAGAATGGACGCAAAGCATCACTGACAAGGAAACGGAATCTTACCCTCACCTAATGTCTGTGCAAACCTCCAAGCAGAACCATTGTTCATTGAAACAGTTGATGAATGGCTTCATGGATAGACCATCTTAATACTCACACCATTTCTTAAATGAATGTAGCCTGTTCCCCGTGGGCTGAGAATGAAGACAATCACTCAAGTCAAATAGCTTTGACCATAGCAGGAAATCTGTATCCAAAAATTGTGCCTACAATTCATTCCTTGGCTCATCAGAACTGTCAACTCTTAGCTTAGCTACTACGGAGGTAAAAATCCTTTGGTGATGTGAGAGACATTGACGTACAGCCTTATTACAACGAACTCCAATGTCTAAAAATTGTTATTTTGGGTTTGTACCACAGAAAGAGCCAAGATCTTAAGCTCTACTAAAGACAAAACAAACACACAAATAAAAATACTTTATTTATGTTCATTAAAAAAAGCTAATAGTGATATATTACTTTAAAATATCATACAGTTAATATATTTGGAGTTACTTAAAATTTATATTGAGAAAAACGCATGTATTTTCAGTATTGCTGTAGACAAGCATCTACATAAGGCTATTCAATTGATTGTTATTTTATATCAAACAGCTTTTATAAGGCTCATTTTTTATTGTTACAATACCTTGTGAATTTTAAAGAATATGATAAAAAAAAAAAAACCCGAAAGGTATGGCAGGTATTGAAGGGGGGCTTTCCGGGAGGAGATAGGGTACAAAAGGGAATGAAGAATGTGATATAAGTCTATTTACTCAAAATATGGTTTTAAATGTTAACAAATTCAGATAAATTGAAATTATATATCTTCTCTCATCATAATGCAATAAAACTTAAATAAAAAAGAATGAACGCCTATTTGCATAACAAAGATAAAGTGTTTGAACTACATGAGGGAAAATCTCCAGCTCAATAAGAACATTGTTGTCTCTCATAGCTTGAGTGAGAATGGTCAAAAAGGGTCTTATGAAGTGTATTTGTGTGTTTGTGTGTGTGTGTGTGTTGCTTTTGGATTTATATTTTTAATTAATTTCTTTACCTCTTTCTTCCTACCCTCAATCTACAATACAGTTGAGATAGCTGACTTTTTAAGAGGGGGCATTTTTTTTTCTAGAGTGTCTGGCCCTGTTCAGTACCCATACTAATGCCCTCTGGGTAAACCAATCTGGTTCTTTGCTGTTTTTACACTATTAAGTATTCAGTAAATTGAACTGCAAGAAAAGTACTGCGAGACCAAGCTTCTGTAACCTGCCAGCTCATCATCTGG
>NC_034599.1:89045989-89079503 GCF_900095145.1 Mus pahari
TGTATGTATTTGCCTGGTATATCTGCCAAGGACAGACAGACCTGCACCTTCTGAAACAGAAACAAAGAGCACACACCACACATTAGAGAGATAGATTGGTGATAGTGCTTGTGTAAAACATCCACTGCACTGCTAGCTGTGTAAAACTTTAGCAAAGACATTTAATATAATAATACAATACTTGGTATTGATATGCAAAGACCGTTTTATGTTTTCACTGACTTTTTATCTTTAATCGATCAATGGTTTGTTTATGCCTCTGAGCATCAAACCCAGGGCCTTGTGCTTGCTAAACACGCACACTGCTGCTTAGCTATGTCTCTGAATGGTGATTGTTTTACATTTAGTCTTTTTGGTTTTAGAAAGAGCTTTTGTCAAAGCAGTTGCTGCACAAGACTAGCAGCGTTTTGTGTACATCTTGGAGTTTCCACGATTCTTCAAGTGAAAGATCTATACAATTTAGGTATGTGCAGGCACACTAAACTATTCACACAACAGTGAAATCAGGTAGCTACACTTCCTTGGCACCCCATCATTAGGTTGATCCTCAAGGGAGATCACAGTTCAACCTTTGAAGCCCCATGTGACTATATTTAAAACAGTTTCCCTCTAGGGCATTCAAAGCTTTTTACAATATTGTATTCACTTAAAGCATAATATTTACCCAATGGTTTTCGAATGAGCAGCAGAGAAAGAACAGAAGAGAAACATTAGGGTCAGGCTGCCCCGTGTTTGTTTTCTATCTAGTTTTCAGCTCATAATTCTTTTCCCTTGTTCCCCGAGTTAATAACTTAATTACTTTCTGTGGCTGTAAGACAATGTCTGAGCACTGTGACAATTTTGCTGCAGTAAACTTTTTTTTTCTTTCTCCCGAGTCTGGGTTTTCCAGATTGGCTGTGTTAGGCAAGCAGGAACTCCAGTCAGTGAGAGTGAAGGACATCTCCAGAGCTTTACCAAGCGGGTGGGCGGACCGGCTCAGGTTCCACTGCATCTTGTACCTTACAACAGGGTGGAAGGCGAGCAGCGAAGGAACCGGTGAGGTGATGGGATGGGAAGAAGTGTGGTTTATCCCTGAGTTGAGCTCTCTAGCGCTGTACTAGAAAGTGGGGTGGAAAAGTTGTCAGGTAGGAATTTCGAGGCAAACTACATGGTACCATTTTTCTACAGAGTCCCTTTGAGGAAGGGAAGAATTCATCCCTAGACTCTCTCCTACCCTCTGCTTCACTGTGAATAAAATTTATCTTAGTAGACAGTAACGTATGAATGTCCGAACAGCATAGCAGAAGCAGCTGTGCCATTTGCCCGTGATGAGCGGTAGCGAGTAGTGAGCAGGCACAGAACAATGCACTTGCTGCCTGAACCCTCCCGAGCTTTATTAAGGGGGCGTTCCAGCGCGGGTCCCACTGCCTCTTATACCTTATGACAATGTGCAGTGGAAGGCGTGAGGCAGTGTAACCAGGACTAGCTGGGGCTTGATGAGGTTCAATGGAAGCCTGCGACAACCTAGCCTACATTCACATGACTTCAAATGATTTTTTTTTTTTTTAAGTTCTTACTTTATGTTTATGGGCGCACACACATCATGCCCACGCAGTACCTACAGAGGCCAGAAGAGGGCATCCAATCCTCTGGAACTGGAGATACTTAGGTTTATGAGCCATCTAGGGGTACCGGAAATTGAACCCAGGTCCTCTGTAAAAGCAGTAACTCTTAGACACTAAGCCATTTCTCCAATCCCTTCAATACTAATTTCCTCATCTCTTATGGCGGCATTGGAATGTTTAGGGCAGTGATGGGTGTGGCCGCAGGGAATAAGGAAACACGTTGTCTACAGAGATTTTAAACACACTAATACAGAAGACTAAAGGTTGCTCTACTTATAATTACTAGTGTGTAATATGATTACACACTAGTAATTATACATCATGCCCAACACCCTCCCCTTCCAAACATCTTCCTTGACTTAGCCTTTAAGCAATGTCTGCACTTACCAGAATTTTGTAATAAAGACAATTAGCATATGACCCAGCCTGTCCTTTAGTCAGTCCCGTAGCTCCAGCCAAATCAACTCAGAGATGCCCTGACAGAAATGGAACCATCAAGAGGCATTTGTTTGAAAGCTAAGTCCCTAATGGCTCAGGATCACTGATGCTGGAGCTCTGGGGACACCTTCATCATCAACCTGTGTGCCTGGCGGCCTCTGTTGCTGCACTTACTAAGTCATGCCAGGACTGTGGCCGTTACAGCATGCAGGGTACTTCAGCCTTTCTCATCAACTTAATTCTCTCACAAAAGCTTTCATGGAGCCTGTGCTCAGGACTACATTTTGAAGCAGCAAAAAAATTACAAGGCGTGTTTTTTCGTTTTGTTTGGGGCAGGGGGTGGCTTGTTAATTCAAGTTCACATATGATAGACTCTTGATAAATTTCTATTGACTCTTTTTACTAGTAAGTACTATTAAGCTTTAATGTTGATAGTAATTTCTGTAATCATTGATATGAAAGTATGTATATTTTTCTCATTCTTTTAAACAATAGTAATGCAATTAAGGAGACAAATCAATTACATTCCCCTCTGTTGATAAGCTAATAATTTATTTTATTACTTATTTTTTTAAAACTGACCTACAAAGTTTGGACTATTTTTCTTTGTTAGTTTATTCCATGATTATTGATAATGGCCTATGGAGGCAGATGTTTAAAAAGGACCTGCTCTATGTGCAAATACCCAAGGTGCACCCTGAGTCCCAGCTCCCTGACTATGCTGCAGGTCTGTGAGCGCCTCTGTCCTCTTCTGCTTGTTGTGAATTTTCTGATGGATGACTAACCCTTGCTTCACCTAAATCCTGTTCTGTGTTCAGAGATACATGCTTAGCTACAGTGTCAACTCTGAGAGGGTTACAATTGAATTGCATTCACAGACGGCTTCAGAACCAGTATGGGCGGTTGATGTGGTTTTATTGAAGGAGTGTTGTACCATTCATGCTACCAGGAAACATGCGCTAATACCTCGATGTGGGTTTTATTTGTTTTGTAGTACTGGATCTTGAACACCCGGACCCAATACCTGCTGGGTAAGTACTCTACAACCACCCACACCCTCAGCCCATTTCTGTGTGCTCCGTGGGAGTGTTCACAGCACAAAGCAGATGTCATATATTACTTCTCTTGCGTCTTCCCCTTCCTGACTCCCCCGACTCCCCTCTTTCCTCGGGGTCAGAGACTTAATAATTGCAGATTGACAAGTCAGTTAGTTGATTTACAAGATCCAGACTCAAATTGAAACTTGGAAGGATTAAGAATGATCACAAATTTAATTTTCTGATAAAATAGCATTTTTATTCTTTTAATAACCATATTAGGTTTGGGGGAAATGTGCTGGTGAGTTTCATGTCAACTTGACGCAAACTGAACAGACAGGACCTTAAAAGAGAAAATGCCTCCAGAGGATGGTGACGTAAGCAGGCAAGCCTATAGGGCATTTTCTTAGTTAGTGATTGATGCTGGAGTGTCCAGCCCACAGTGGATGCTGCTGTCCCTGGCTGGTGGTCCTGAGCCCTATAGAAAAGCACTCTGAGCAAACCATGGGGAGTGTCTTAGTCAGGGTTTCCATTCCTGCACAAACCATCATGAGCAGAAGCAAGATGGGGAGGAAAGGGTTTATTCAGCTTACACTTCCAAATTGCTGTTCTTCACTCAAAGAAGATCATGACTGGAACTCAGGCAGGTCAGGATACAGGAGCTGATGCAGAGGTCATGGAAGGATGTTTCTTACTGGCTTGCTCAGTTTGCTCTCTTATAGAACCCAGGGATGGCACCACCTACAATGGGCCCTCCCCTCCTGGATCACCAACTGAGAAAATGTCCCACAGCTGGATCTAATGGAGACACTTCCCCAAATGAAGCTCCTTTTTCTTCGATAACTCCAGCCTGTGTCAGGTTGACACAAAACCAGTCATTACAGGGACCAAGCCAGTAAGCAGCACTCTGCCGTGGCCTCTGCATCAACTCCTGCCTCTGGGTTCCTGCCTCTGTTTGAGTTCCTGCCTTAGCTTCCCTCAGTGGACAGATACTCAAGATACATAAACTGAATAAACTCCTTCCTCCCAGTTGCTTTTGGTCATAGTATTTCTTCACAGCAATAGTAACCCTAAGACCAGTAGATTAGGGGAGTTGCTTATTAAGAAATAAAATGTGCGCTACACAGTGGTGGTGCACACCTTTAATCCCACCACCCTGGAAACAAAGTCATGCAGATTTCTGAGTTCAAGGCCAGCTTAGCCTACAGAGTGAGTTCCACGACAGTCAGGATCATGTAAAAGCCGGCAGGGAGGTCATGCGGGGTCTAGTCTGACTGGCACCTTTACTGGAAGATGAGGTTAGAACCAAGCACCTGCAGAAGAGACCAGGTGAGGGCACGTGATGCATTCAAGTTCCTGTGATAAAACACTACAACCAAGGCAGTTTGGAGAAGAACGAGTTTATTTGGGCTTATAGTTCCCGAGGGATAATGGTCTGTCAAGGCAGAGAGGCTTGAGATGGAACAGAATCTGAGAGCTCAGGGCCTGACATACAAGTACAAATGAGAGAGAGAGAGAGAGACTGACTAGGAGCCAGGATGTTTATTTATTTCTACAAATTCTCTCAGTCAGGACACACACACTTACACACACACACACACACACACACACACACACACACACGTCTCCTCTCTCTCCCCCCCATGTTTGTCTACTTTACAGGAGCTTTCCCTCTGAGGAGAGGAAAGCCTAGGGTGAGACAAAGGAGAAAGTTTAACTTAATCATCTTACTTGGCTTTATTTTTAATTCTAGAATGAGCCACACTTCACTCATCCAGGAGAACAAATGTTCCTAGCAGTTTGTATTAGTACACCAGAAAGGCTGAAGAAAACGGAACTGAGAAAACACTATCAGTCATTTCCAAGTTGCTTGCCTTGCGAGGAGAAGCAGAAGGCAGCCCAGCAGGATGGCGACTATTGGTCCATGTCAGGTTATCACAGGTTCCTCCTTTTGTGTAAAGACGAAGGCACAGAATGCTTCTAGAACTGACCTCTTGGGGAAATTTGACTGTGATCTTCCTAATCTTGGTTTCTCCTGAGTTAAGGTAAAACTCCCTGACAGGCAATTTCAACCTTCAACTGTTACAGTCCATCTCTGCTCGGAAGGAGGAAGGAGGAAGGAGGAAGGAGGAAGGAGGAAGGAGGAAGGAAGGCGGAAGGCGGAAGGCGGAAGGCAGAAGGCAGAGTGGAAGCGGCAGGAAGCAGGGGGTCGCACCTCGTTCACAGCCTGGAATCAGAGAGATGATTGCTGGCGCTCAGCTCGCTGTCTCTGCTGTCTGCTGTCTCCGCTTTATGTGGTCCTAGACCGCAGCCCATGCAACAGTGCTGCCCACAGTTAGGGAGAGCCTTTCCACTTCAGTTAGCCTAATCTAGAAAACCCCTGCCAGGCATGCTTAGGGCTTATCACTCCTTAGTTCTAGATCCTTCTCAGCCAACAATCAACATCAGTCATCCACTCAATCCACCACCGCTGCCAATTCTTGTCATTTTAATATTTCCGAATCTGGCTTTTTTTTTTTTTTGCTTGCCAACCTCAGCATATAGAGGTGCCAAAAATATACTCGATTGATTCCATCTGAGTCAAGTGTCCCACTGTAGGCCAATCATTTAATTCTATCGTCTCAATGAACTGTTTCCAGCAGCCTCGAATCTGGAGCTCTGTTTCCCCAGGAGTAAGTCTGGCCGCTAAGGAATGCTGACATCTGACATCTTCAAAAGCCTTGCAACTCAACCCCTGTTTCCCACCCTACATCTCATTCTTTTCTGAAGAATCTGTCATTTCTGAATCTGTGCTAGGAAACAGGGTCCCTTCCCTCAGCCTGACATTGGCAGAAAGTGGGTTTTCATCTTGTCAGCTTTGCAAGGTCAGACCCTTCTCAGTCAGTCCCCACCCATGTTCCAAAGCTGAGCTGACTTGAGCCCCTCGCCCATTTCCATTATCTCGTGGACGTGAGCCTTTTGGAATTCCTTACTGTTGTTTTAGTGGCATTCTGAGAGATCAAAGAAAAATTATTCAAAGCTACAGTGTTTAAGCAGAGGTCCATTTGGAGGATTTGCCAATAATGCTCTGTGAAGATGCTAATGTGTTACACTTAAAGGGGAAACTGCATAGGAAGAGATGAGTGGGCAGGCCCTGGCCCATTCCACAGTGCTAAGAAAAAACTGAAGAAAGAAAACAAAGAAACAAAAAACCCTCTGCTTTTTTATGTTTAGCATTTTAGGCTTCTAAGATTTCATCTGAAGAAAGAGATTTTGACTAAAAATAGCCTTAAAAGCACCGCACACACTAGAGTGCCGCCTACTTGTGCTTAGGGCTATAATCACGTTACAGGCTCTGGATTCTGCGTTTCTTTATTTAAATTACATTATAAATACCTTTCCATACTTCTGTATCTTTGTCATAAGCACTTTTATTATCCATTGCCTGACACTGGTAGACCTTTAGCAAATAATCATCGAGTTAGTTAACTCTATAACAATCGTTTCTAATTTCCTTATAAGTGTAGTTCTCCCCAGACACATGTCTGAATAGAACTGCAGGCTCAATATTGGGAGGTGAATGAATGAATGAATGAATGAAGGCTGGGGAAACAGCATACAGGAGATGATATGGTTCTTTCCTCACAGAGCCTGCTGTCAAAGGGGAATCTAGCAAATGAATTCATTATCGTGATAAAGATAAAAGCTCTGGGACTCAAAAGGGGGCTGTGGGAGCAGATAGTTGGGAAACACACTAGAAAGTCAGAGAAGGCTCCCTGAAGGATGACACTCAGAGCAAAGCCCAGATCCTCAGCACTGGGGAGTCAGACGCAAACCCATCACCGAAATCAAGGCCAGCCGGGATACAGAGCGTGCGTTCTAGGCCGGTAAGGGCTACACTGGAGAACCTACCTAAGTTACGGGGAAGAACATGACAGTCTGGGGTACAACATAAAGGAAGCTTGGACAAGGACAAGGGAACGGGAAAAGCAAGGAAATGGAACCGCCAACACTTCTTAACAGATGAGAGAATGATCCCAGAAGGCAGATGGCTTCCCCTACGCTGGGGCAAATACAGAGAGGTCAACCTAGTGGGCCTGAAAAGCCCACACAACCACAGGTCCGGCTGAGCTTAGAAGCTTCTGGAGACAGTTCTAACTGTGACCAGGTCTGAAAGTTGGTAACCCAAGGGTTCCGAGTCCCCAGAGGCTCTGCACTTGTTAACCTACCGGCCGCTAGCACATCTCACAGTGAATACTGGAGAAACCTCCCTACGCCCTGGGCTCCCAGCCAGAAGCTGAAGCCATTTGACAGAGCCATAGAATTGTATTCTTTTTAATAAAAGACTGCTCGAAGGAAAAAATACTTAGCCAGAAGCTAACGGCTGGAGTTTTATCAGAATGTAATGAATGATAGTGGAGATTGGGCACATCCAAACGCAGCTTCCTCCAGACACCTGTCCTATGTAAAGAGGACCGGGAAAATGGGACTTCACAATTCGAGTCTTAAATTAAACAGGCCTACAGAACATCCCCTCCCCGTGCCTTATATATGCTAAAGGCACATTTGAAGCACTTCCCCTTACCTAGCATATCAAACCTGGTTATCAGGAGGAAAAAAAGATACAGATAATTAAAGAAAAAAATCATAATTTAGACAGCGAAAATATGAGAGCCAGATTCGGGTCCCGTAGGGTGTTAAAATGGTCAGACTGGGGACCTGAAACAAAGCTGGAATGGGTACGGTGGTCAGGAACTAGGAGGGAAGGCAGACTCATAAAAGGCAGCTTAGAACTTCCAAGCTCCAGCCCTTCCGCTGGGGCAACCCTCAAACTGCAAAGATAAAGCAAAAAGGCAGCTGGGGTCTGCGACCCTCAGACTCAAGGTAAAAAGCAGGGAAGCTCTTATGCACCCAAAGCTGAAAGGTAAACTGGGGTTTTACTCAAAATCCTTCCTTAATTTGGGATCAAACAGAACAGTCTTTAAAATAACCACGAAGTTAAGAGCAATAATGGCAAAACATGCTTTCGTTATTTCTACTTCATTTGGCCGGAGAAGGTGGCCTTTCTGTTCAAGCTCCATGTCATCCCGGTAGCATGCAGTTTTCCAGTGAAGCGATAACCAGCCCAAGGCCCGGAACTGGGGCTTTGTTTCTCTTCCCAGTTCCTCCAGGTCACCTCTGAGATGCCTTCTCCTGTAACTTCATCTCATTAGTACTGGCTTGACCCATTTTCCGTTCCCCTTTGGCTCTTTGGGAAGGTTCTCCAGGGCATGGCTCTCGACATCTCCATACCCGGCCTTCTGTTTGGGTCTGAGAAAATTTTACATGGTCTCAGGTATAGAAGTGTATATTATAGGTGCACAAATCAAATAATTAATGATAATAAAGCATTAGATTATTTTTTATTTTTTAAGAAATAATGTGTATGATTATGTGTGTCCGAGTGAGCTTGTGTTTACTGTGTGTGTATGTGTGTGTGTGTGTGTGTGTGTGTGTGTGTGTGCCCAGAGAGACCAGAGGGCAAACGATTTTCTAAACCTACAGTTGCAGCAGTTGTGAGCTGTTGGATGCTGGGCACTGGACCCAGGTCTTCTGCAAGAACAGAGCTATCTCTCCATCCAAAGAAATGTATTCTAAAACAATTGCTTGATAGACATATAATTTTCACACTTATTAACAACAATAATGAGTCTGCCTTCTAATGAGATAGATGAATTTGTTTTTACATGAAGAATTAAATCTTGGCTGAATATTTGCTACTGCAAGGCATCTTTGGTGTATTTTTAAAGTTCATTAGCATTTTGGCTTTACAATTGTCAATACTGAGAATGTTGCTTCACATAAATATGTACATAAAAAAGTACATTTGGGGCCATTTCAGAAATTATTGGAAATTCTGCCCTAATCCCAAGTCAAAAGTAGTGGGATAGTTTTTAAATGACACTCAGTGACTCTACCTTCAAATTTTAAAATCAGACGTTAAGACACAATGCATTGCAAAGATACACTCATTTGATACGCTCAAGCTGGAGAATGACAATAGGAAAATAATAGTCTTTGTTTCCTGCAGTAAAGCCGTTCTAGTTCTATAAAAACAGAAACTGTCCATGCAGTAGAATCACGCCCATTCATAACATAGTAGTTCATACATGTAGTTCATACATCACGCCCATTCATAACATAGTAGTCACCAAGCTGAGCCGAGGTGTGCCAGGCAGTGCCCACTGGGGTAGCACTGCATCTGAGGCTGCAGTGGAGCTCTGTGAGGCAGCGTTGGTGAGAGCTGTCAGAAACACAGGTCCATTACACTTTTCACAAGAGATTAACTTTTGGTCATTGTGGTCAGGAACCTTTTGCCTAAACTGTCACAGCTCCCAAGTTCACTCTCACATCCATTGTAGCCACTTATGGTTTAAGAGCCATGCCTCTAGGGAGGGTGTCCCTAGCCTTAAGGTACTCCCTCCAAGGCCAATGTGATTTTCCTGTTCCCAAGTAAGATGTTCTCTCTCTCTCTCTCTCTCTCTCTCTCTCTCTCTCTCTCTCTCTCCCTCCCTCCCTCCCTCCCTCCCTCTCCCTCTCTCTCTCTCTTTCTCCTTTTCCCACAAGGTATCACATGCCTTACTACTAGAGGGTCATAGGACATAAGGGATGGAAATTGTTTGATGACCAATCTAGGGAGCTGAACACCCTGTGCAGGGAATCAATGAACCAAATGATAACCTGTCAGGGCTGACAGAGTCAGAGGCATGATGGGAGGGACACTACTCAGAAAGGTAGGCACTGCACTGACAGACCTCTTTGAAAGTGTTGTCAGGGAGTATGGCCTCCTACGGCAGGCAGGTGCTGTTTAGAAAATGATACCTGAGATTAACTTTTGGTCATTGTGGTCAGGAACCTTTTGCCTAAACTGTCACAGCTCCCAAGTTCACTCTCATGTCCAGTGTAGCCTATGGTTTATGAGCCGTGGCTCTAGGGAGGGTGTCCCTAGTCTTAAGCTACTCCCTCAAAGACTGGTCAATGTGATCTTCTCTCTCTCTCTCTCTCTCTCTCTCTCTCTCTCTCTCTCTCTCCTTTTCCCACAAGGTATCACATGCCTTAGGTTTCCAAGGCTAGTCGAGCAGGAGGAAGTTATAGTGAGGGATTCCCTAGTCCCTTTCTCGCTCATGTGGTCCCTGACTATTCTTTTCTCTCCCAGAAGGGGGAATCAGCTCTCTATCCCATGAAGTCACCACTGGGTTACAGTAGTCACCATGAGGAGAATTTCAACACTCAAGATCCTGAAGAAAAACATCTCTTCTGTAGGTCTGAGTGCCCTACACTCAGGTCTTTACAACTTGAAAGAAAATCCAAACTATCAGGAATGTGAAATTAGAGAATAACAACCTGTATCCTTGCAAACAGTTCTTAAATAAGTTAAACTTGTTGGTAGAGAAGGGCTACAGCCATTTGTTTTGACTATGCTTACAAGTGTTAATGTTTCAAATACAATGTTCATGTTTTTTATCAGCTCTCTAGGTTTTTATTAAAATGTGATGTTCTTTTAGTTTGTTAGGAAAATAATTTGTTTGCTTTGAAGACAGGATCTCACACTAGCTCAGGCTATCCTGGAACTCACTGTATAACTCAAGCTGTCTTCAAACTTGCAAACATTCGACCTCCGTCTCCCAAGTGCTTGGATTTCAGGTTTGTGCTACGCCATGTCTGGCTTGGAATAAAAATTTTTATTCAAAATTTTAGTTTAAAAACAAACAAACCAAACATAAAGCAGAAAGGGACCGGCAAGAAATAGAATCTACACAGCGTTAGGTATGAGTCTCACTCAGGGTTTCTGTGGCTGCGATAAACATCATGACCAAATACAACTGGGGGGGGGGGAGTTTGTTTGGCTTATGCTTCCACATCGTAGTCCATAATAAAAGTCAGGGCAGGAGCTCAAAGCCAGACCCTGGAGGCAGGAGCTGAAGCAGGACCAGGGAGGTATGCTGCTCGCTCACTCACTCCCCACAGCTTGTTTAGTTTACTTTCTTACACACACACACACACACACACACACACACACACACACACACACACAGGGCCATCTTCCCAGGGTGGCACCACCCACAGTAAATGCCCACTGCCTTGCCTACAGGTCAGTCTTATGGAGGCATTTTTTCAGTTAAGTTCCCCTCTTCCCAGATATGTCTCAGCTTGCGTCAAGTTGACAAAACCCATCTAGCACCACGTGGGACTATACTTCTGGGTAAAAGATTTAAAAGAAAATAGTTATGGATGGAAATGTATTTTGTATGATAAAATACTGATTTGTCTAACATGAAGGTGGAGATAAAAGCCAAACCACGTCCACCATCTTTCTCTGAAGCACCTCCCCACTAATGCCTGTGCCCAATCCCACGCTAAGACCGATTCTTAAAACACTCCAGCTTCCCTTCACTCGGATTCACCCTGAAGTTGTTTGCTGCAGCGTAAATCAAGAATCCCAGCTCTACCCAAGCAGAGGTTCTGAAAAGACCTTCAGACTAGGGTTGTCAACTACAACTGGCAGCGTTGGGCTGTGTCAGCATTGGGCTCTTACTCCCACTGACAGCCTTCTGTGGTGGCTCGGGCGGTGACACTGTGAGGCTCTGCTGCTGAGTTGATTGTTATTATTTACTTATATTTATTGTTTATTTTATTATTATTGCCAATTAGCTGCTCAGCTCTACTCTTTTGGTTGCCACGTCACATTCAGTTCTTTGTCTCTTTTGTTTTCTGGCCAGAGAAACATTGGGTGTTTAATGAGTGCCACTCGCACTGTTATGGAAACAAACAGCCTTGGAAGTCACTGATGATGAAGCCCACATCCTGTTTCCATGAGTAACACCAGAAAGAAAGCCCCCCCCCTTAGGATTTACATTACTATATGAAAAGGTGGATGTACTCGGAGCTTTGAGGAGGCCCTGTGATGGCTAATGTTATACGTTTAATTTATTATGCTTAAGAGATCTATAGAACAAAAACTCCTCTAACCTGTAAGCCCCACTTGCCCAGGACAGATAAATTCCTGGAATGCTGGAGACTGCTGTTCATGTAAGATATCAAACCATGTGTTTCCACTTCTGTAGGCAAGCTTGGTTGTCCACAGGGTACAAGATGTAAACTTAATTGCATATAGGCAGGAAGTATGTCAGGGCACATGCTTGCTTCTGAATGCACAAAGGCAGAGAGTATGTAGCCTTGTGAGTTTTGTCGTTAAGGGCTCTGACTAAAGTAACTCAGGCCATTCTCTGAGCAAACTACCAAGACAAAACTCTTTCTTCTTGGTCAAAGAATAGAATCCGAGCTCCACCTTTGGCCCTGGGTGGAAACATGACCTTCTAAACTACCCAAAACAATATTTTCTTGGTTTCATTTCTATTACTGTGATAAAACACTCTGACAAAAAGTAGCCTTGGGAGAAAGAGTTTTATTTTAGCGGTGGCGGCGGTGGCAGGAACACGAAGCAACTGGTCACATCCATACAGTCGGGGGCAGAGAGAAATGAGTGCATGATCTTGGGCAATCACCTTGTTTTCTCCCTTTGTATACAGTTCAGGATGCTCTGTCCAAGGAACAGTACCACCCATGGTTAAGCAGGGTCTTCTCATAGCAACAAAATCAAGGCTATTCTCCATAGACACACCCACCACAGGCCAACCTAATCTAGACTAGCCCTCACTGAGACTCTCTTCCACATTACTGTGCAGATAGTGAAAACTAACCATCACCTACACGGTTGTCTCTTCTGTTGAAGAATTAATCCACATTGGCCTGCCATTCACCTGCCAAGAATCTACCCCTCCAGGAAAGCAGGTCCACCCAATGACAGCCTAAGAAAGGGAGAACTAAGTATCCCCTTGATGACGTACTTTACTTAAGAGAGAGCTCTCCTTTGGTGCAGACGCTTACAATGCGTCTATCAGGCAACATGGCAGAGTTTGTCTGCATTTCTGAATCCTAATTCCAAGAACCATAACTTTTTGTCTTCTGTCTATCTCTTTTGTTTGCTTGTTTGTTTTATTTTGTTTTGTTTTTTTCGAGACAGAGTTTTTCTGTATAGCCCTGGCTGTCCTGGAACTCACTCTGTAGACCAGGCTGACCTTGAACTCAGAAATCTGCCTGCCTCTGCTTCCCAAGTGCTGGGATTAAAGGCATGAGCCACCACTGCCTGGCTCTATCTCTTTTTTGTTCTAACCAAAGACTAAGCGTGTTTCCCTAATATACTGGGGATCTCTATTAATTCCCTGAAACTCTACTTCTCCACCTTACAGTGTACCTTGCTTACCAACTTTCATTGTAAAAGGCATAGCTTCCTCCTCTTCTTCCTCTGCCTCCTCCTCCTCCTCTTCCTCCTCCTCCTCTTCTTTGTTTTTTAAAGCAATTTGGGAAAGAAACTTTGACTTACAAGCTGTTATGTATGGTGTCAAAAACCATGAGCTAACACCAAGATGTTGCAAGGCAAAAACTTTACTTTTACATCCTGGCCAGAGTTATTATCTCCTCAAGTATAGGAGAATGGAAGCAGCCCAGACCAGAAGCACAAAGACCCCCAAGCAAGTTATTAAAAAAGAAGAAGACAAAGAAAAAAATGTAGAATTTTACAGTTATTTTTATGATCATAGAAAAGCTATATATTATGGGTTTATGGTCAGACATGATGGGTTTATAGTCAGACAGTCAACATACCATGAAACATTTTATAGACAGTCAAGTCTCAAAACAATGAAGACAATTTACAATGTATAGTTTGCAAGATTATTGAGGGAAACAAATCAAAACAACAACAACAACAAAAACTCTTAGTTAAGGGCATGATCAAAATCTAACATTGTTGAACTAAAAAGAAAAATGGAGTCAGCTGTCCCTCAGCAAGCTTACTTTCTAAGGTGACTGTCTATCACTGAGGGAAGCCAAGGCAGGAACTCAACCAGAGACCACAGAGGAACTCTGCTTACTGGCTTGCCCAGCTGGCTTCTTTTACAGCCCAGGCCCACCTGCCTAGAGAGGGTATCACCCAGCGTGAGCTGGTTCCCCTTCCATCAACCAGCAGTCAAGAAAATGCCCCACAGACACGGCCACAAGCCAGTCTTATGGCGGCAACCCCTCAGTTGACATTTCCTCATCCAAGGTATGTCAAGCTGACAAGGGAGAGTGACAGTTCTGCTCTGTCATATCCTAGCTGCTGTTCATTACTGGGGACAGACTTATCTCCACAGATATGGAGGTAGCATCTCAGGTAAGGTATTTCCCTTGAACATCACATCCAATGGGAAAAAAAAATCCCCCCCACTTGCGCTTTTAATCTGAGTGGCGATTTGAAACAGAAGTCAAAGCCGTTCACACAAGCAAACGCTCTGTTGACTGATAACCTTCTACTTCAGGCACTGCGTCAAGGCTTTATGCTGTTGTCATACATGCAAAGTGATGCCTGCATACATTTATCAAGTACTTCTGTTAAATTTCCCTTTTATGGTGGAGATGACAAGAGATGCACACCAACACAAAGTAACGTTTTGAAATCTAGGGACGCTTTCTGTTAGGTCTCAGAGAAGCTCCAGGCAAAGGGCTAACTGAAGTACCTATTAATATATCAAAGCAGCGATGGCCAGCTCTTCAGCATCCCTCAGTACCTGTGGCTCTGCCTAGCACTTCTTACCCCGCCTCCTGCCCTAAACCTCTCCATCCCCTGAGCTTCCCTTCCCTTCCCCCAGCTGTTCTTCCCTACATAACCTCAGTCATTTTGGTACCTGGTTCCACTCTTGGCTTCTTGGTTCTCTTGGTTCCCATGTGCTCTCTCTGTTCTCTCTCTCTCTCTCTCTCTCTCTCTCTCTCTCTCTTTCTCTCCCCCCCGCCCTTCTCGCTCTCTCCCCACCCCCTCTTCTTTCTGGGTGGGGTTCAGTCTGAAGCATTCCAGATGTTTCTGGCTGTGCTCACCTCCACCTCTTCAACAGGAACTTTCTCATCTACCATACCCAGGAGCCCCAGTTTCTCATTTTCATTCCTTTGCTATTTATAAAAAAAAAAAGTAACAATGTTATAAAGTATTAAGATGATTGTAACTGGTACCGGACACCCGTAAGATAACTTTTAGCAGAACACTAAGAGAGAAGAACTACCTCTCTTCTGGTGTTCTCCTCTTTCAAGACCAGATTTTTCAACCCAGGTTTGGTAGTGCAGGCTTTTAATCCCGGCATTCTAGAGGCAGAGACACGCTGATTTCTGGTCTAGCCTGGACTCCACGGCAAGTTCCAGGCCAACCAAGGCTACTTAGTAACACCTTGCCTAAAACACAAAGCAAACAAGCAAACAACCACAAAACAGAACACAGTGAGAAACAAGGTTCTTATCCCCGTCTGATTTAAACTAAAGAAGAAAAAACACTTGGGTTTGGAGAGACAGTTCGGTGGTTAAGAGCACTGGCTACTCTTCTAGAAAACCTGAGTTTGAGGCCCAGCTGAAGAGCTCTGGTAGCCCTAAGCATGGCAAACAAACTCTGGTGGGTCTTGCCCTCCCCCACTCCCTCTTCCTTGCTAAACCATTAGGTTACATTCCTAAAGTTAGCCATCACCATCTATACCCTACTGCAGTGTATAGCTTTGAAAATCAGCTACATTTCCCAGGTTTTAGCTTTGTCTCCAGTTAGAGCTACCATATGAAAAGCTGGAGGTATCTGTGCTTTGTTGAGGCTCATTAAGGCAAAGCTCATTCCTCCAGGACAAAAGAATAGGATGTAAGTTCTACTTCCCGCCCTGGCTTCTACCCGGCTTCTAACCCGGATCATTACTTACTCTTCTCTTCGCCTTTTAAGAGTTGGTTCAGGCTGCACGAGGTGTTGCATGCCTTCAATCCTGGCAACGGTAGACAGATCTCTGTGTGTTCCAGGACAGCCAGGTCTACACAGTGAATGTTAGGACAATCAGGGCTACATATTGACACTTGTCTTTAAAGAAAAAAAAAAGGGGGGGGGAAGAAAAGAAAACGGAGTTAATTTTGCCAGGCCTGTCAATCTCCAGGGCAAGATCCTGTCCTCCAGGAGACATGAGTCACCCGAAGACGTATTGCAGAGAATGGAGGATTAGCTCTCCTCTTAATGACATAATGCATCTTTCTTTCCCAGAACCCTCTCCCTTGAGGAAGCCACTCGCAGGCCTTCTGTCAGGCAGCACTGCAGAGCCTCAGCTCTGCCACCTGCCTGCTTTTCTTATTGTAACTTTTCTTTTCTCTTTGTTTCTTTGACCTTCCTTCCTTCCTTCCTCCCTCTCTCCCTCCCTCCCTCCCTCTCTTCCTTTCTTTTTTCACTAACCAAAGCCTGGGCAAGCTCTGAGACTCCATTCCGCCCACCCTGCCCCAGGCCCCTCCCACTTCTGCCACTTGACTGCTTACCAATCTCCATCCCTAAAGACACAGCTTCTGGATCACCTAGCCTAGTGTCTAACAGATCTGTTGTCTTATGCAGGGCGCTGTATTGCAACTACTGGCTTCTTTCTGCTTTTGTTTCTGATAGCTCCGTGGTATAGACTTTTACCTAGCGTTTCTGAGGCCCTGGGCTCAATCATTACATAGCTGAAACTACACAAACAAGGTTCTCCCTAATCGTCATTTGGAGGATTGTGAAATATGCACTGGAGGAAGCGGTCAGCTTGGTGAAAAGAGCATCTAATCGTGTCATTTTTCTATCTTTAAAATGTAGTGAGTAAGCAGTATTGATTGGTGTCAGACCCCAGGACAAGGGACTGAGGCACATATTTTACATACCAAAGCAGACCTGGCCTCCAGGTTCTCCCACCTGGCATACCCCGCCCACAATCCTGAACTTTCCAGCCCAGGGGCTGGACTGCCCTTCCCTCAGAGGCTTCTCTTTCTCTCTCTCTCTCTCTCTCTCTCTCTCTCTCTCTCTCTCTCTCTCTCTCTCTCTGTGTGTGTGTGTGTGTGCACGCGCGCGCTCCTTCTTGCTTTCTCTCTTCCCCCTTCCCTCTCCCTTCCCATTGCCACTTCTCTGGCCTTGGTCCTTGAGGCCAGTGAACCCATCCAAGAGCAGCAGCTTCCCAATAAACCTGTGTGTGTCTGCGAATGTATGTATGTATGTATGTATCTATGTACGTATGTATGTACGTATATATGTATGTATGTATAAAAATCTGGCTTGAATTGGCTCATTTCATTGGTGAAGAAATAACTTATCAAATATAAACCATAAGATCCTCCAAGAAATAAAACCAATTAATGAAAAAGCAAGATGTTGGAATGGTAGAGAGAAGAGAAGCATGATACTGATAAGCGTATTTGAATATTTGCTTCTCTTGGCATGCATTTGACATTAACAATTTAGTAAACTATTAATGTTCAACTCACTGGCATAATTTCAAGCATATATATATATATATATATATATATATATATATATATATGATTATATATATATATATAGGATTATTTTTGCCCCTAGGAGCGTTCTTTTTGGCAACACAAAAGTTAAGTGGCCTTGGTTCTTGAAACTTGTGAAAAGGACTCTTTCTCTGTGTGCTTGATTTTGTTTTTCCTAGCAGAGAATCACAAGAATAGCCCCATGTCACCGCCCACAGTGAGACTCTGCCCTCATTCCTTGGTAATGACCTGGGACTTGGACGGTGTCCTCTGTTTTTGCAAACATGGCTTTTTCCACTTGTCTACCAACATTACAATTTCTTGACAATGATTATTTAAGAGCTCACTTGTTTTTCTTTTAGACACCATTTCCAATTAGACATTCATGACAATACAAACTGAATTTTCTGCTACAGTGCTGGATGAAATTTTTCACAGAAAATTCCATCTTTATGGCACTACGAGGGAATTCGAATTCCGGGAATATTCACACAAAAGTTTTAAAACTTCAGTAATGGTCCCTGCTTTGGCCAGCTTCTCAGCAGTGCCAGCGTGCCTTTTCCCCAGTCGGTTACCTGTGGCAGGCACATCTTGAAGATGAACAGGCCTTGCTTGCTCAGTGGGCCTGGATTCAGACCCAGGACAAGTGGCTGAGGTGCATATTTTACATATCAAAGCAGATCTGGCACTCAGGTTCTCCCAGCATCCTTCAGTCCCTACCTATCACAGGGGCTGCCTGGCATACCCTACCTTCTGCCTTGAATGTCCAAGCCTAGGGACTGGGCTTCTCTCCTCTAGAAGCTCTTCGATTTTTGTTCCTCCTCCTCCCCCCTCACCTCCTCCTTCCTCATCCTCCTCCTCTTCTTCCTCCTCTTCCTCCCCTCTCCTCCTCCTCTTTCTCCTCTTCCTCCTTTTCCTCCTCTTCCTCCTTCTCCTCCTCCTCCTTCTCTCTCTCTCTCTCTCTCTCTCTCTCTCTCTCTCTCTTTCTCTCTCTCTCTCCATGCTTTCTCTCTTTCTCTTCCCCCTCCCAAGGCGACTTCACTGCCCCCCTCCTGTATGGTCAGTGAACTTTCCTGAGAGATGCTTCCCAATAAAACTGGCTTTATACACTCTAAACTGTCCTGAACTGGCTCATTTTGTCAGCAGAGAATAACTTACCTGGTGCCCTGATTTCTCTTTTGGCTCCACTCCCTTCTTCTTTCTAACTACCTGTCTTCCAGCAAAAAGTATTCTGTGAAACTATTTTGAAAACACAAGTGAAATTAAAACATTCCTATTTTAAGTTCTTTTTTGTTTGGTTGTTTTTTGTTTTGTTTTGTTTTTGTTTCTTTGCTTTTTTGTTTTGTTTCCTCTCATATCAGTCTGGGTCAGGGATGGAAATTCATTTCCATGAAGATAATGTCATATCTGTTGGCATTACTTCTATGCTCCACTCAACAATTACCTAGCAACAGCCAGGTAGGCCTGGCTTACTATAAAAGAGACTATTTGGCCTCTCCCCCTCTGTCTCTGACTCTCTGTCCCCTTTCCCCCTCGGACCCCCTTCTCCCTCTCAACCCTTCCCTCTCCTCCCTCACTCTCTCCACTTATTCTTGGCCTCTCTCTCTTTCCTCTCTCCTCTCTTCCTCTGTCTCTACTCCCTTCTCAACTCCCCTTCCCATGCCCCCAAATAAACTCTGTTCTATACTAGACCCATGCTATGGTTGGTACCTCAGGGGGGAGGGATACCTTAGCATGGACCCACTGTGATACCCCCTTCTACTGCCCCATACTGAGCTCTATAAAACATATCCTTGGTTTTACAAAACACATCAATATCCCTTTATAACTTATTTAGGACCTATCCCTTTTTACTTGATGAAAAATTCAGAAGTTGGCTCAGATAATTTTCTCAAATAGATCTCCGAGAAGAACCTAGCCATCGTAGACATTGTCACGGCACTGCGGCTGTGGCTTTACCCACAGTTCCGGACTTCCGTGTGGTGGGTGGAACTTACGGTGGAACTGGATGGGTGAGGCCAGTGGAATGAGAAGGTGGGAGCATCCTGGAGTGAGAACATCCTGATCATGGTCAGCTCTGGTACCAAGTAGACCTGGATGTAAACACCCAAGAGGTACCTACAAATTCTGTGACCTTGGGGAAATCCTGAACCAGCTTGAAGCTCCGTTTCTCCCTTAAGTAATGGACCCATTAGGGTCCAATCAGGAGACAGAACGCAGACCGGTAATCTGAGCAGCGAGAATTAAGTACTTCAAAATTTGCCAACTAGGTATAAGGCTAATGCAGTAACTGAACCAGTTAAAGAGGACACAGAAGAGCAGTAGCGGTGGAGACTACAGGAAGCAATTGGTGGAGGAAACCTGGCCGAGGTGACGTTCCTGGGAATGGGCTGATCTGAGCCCACAGGGAAGAGCAGAGCCCTTTTCCTACCTCCAGCCCTCACACTCTTCCAGTTTCCTCATCACCAGAGTCCCCCAGGGAACAGCTGATCAAGCAGAAACACGCCCTGCAGAGCCCCAGTCCCAGCAGAGCCCAGTGCTTTAAGACTGAGTGGCAACAGCCTAGTCATTGGCACAGGTACCATTTATGAGGCTACTCCAGGCTGAGTGCTCTATGTGCACGTATTATTTAATTATTGTCTGATCAGCTTAATGAAGAGTCCCCATTTTACAGACGAATCGGCAACGGTGGCAGCTGTGTCCGACTTCCTAACTCCTCTGCGGTAAATAGCAAGGCATTCCCCGGGTGCTTTCTCTGTAAGTAGACAGCTCTTCCCGTAGCATACTCATCCCTGCTCCCTGCCATAATATGGTCAATATTTGCAGAGCTTGGTGGGTAATGGAGGGACGCAAAAGGAGTGGAGGGGGTCATGAGAGGTTACAGAAGGGCTGAGGGGATAAAGCTGGTCAATCAGTGGCTCACAAGTATACATAACAGGGCTTCAGCAACAGATGGGGTGGAGATGGGGGTCGAGGAACTACAGAGAGTGACACAGAGAGAGACAGACATACACAGAGAGAGATAGACAGAGAGAGGGAGAGAGGAGAGAGAGAGAGAGAGAGAGAGAGAGAGAGAGAGAGAGAGAGAGAGAGAGAGAGGTTTCTCCAAGGGTATTCACTTTGCAGGAAGAAGTAATAATTGGGAGGCCATTGAGTAAGATACTGGTGTTGCTCCTAAAATCTTCCCATAGGGAACATCACTTCACATTTTAGGTTACTGTGAGAGCTAAAGTTATGTTTTAACTTTTAATTACTGTGCCTAGGAGACCCATAAAATATAAATGCCCACTAGCCCAAGGACAGATACTTCCAGAAAGACTGGAGGCTATTCTTACGTAAGACAACAAGCCACAGGTTTTTGCTTTCCTAAACAAGTTTGTTTGACCCAACTGCACCCGATGCTTGATCACATGTAGGCAGGAGGTATGTAGGCAGGAAGTGTCAGGATGTATGCTTGCCCCTGATTGGACCTTGTGGGAAATACGTAGCCTTATGGGTCTGCCTTTATAAGCCTCTGCAAAATGTGACTGGTGCCCAATGATCTTGGCCGGAGTCCATCATCTTGGCCAGTATTTAACGCTTGCTTAAAATTTGGCTTTAAAAAATTGTGTGATAGTGGCCTTATTCTAGACCTGTAGGATTAATCTTATCACTGTGACCTAGATGGGAGCAGGTACTGGGAGCTGGGGCAAGATAGTCACCCTCCAGGCACAGGGAGAACAGGTCAGTGACAGCAGCTATGGTGTGAGGTGGCCACTCCTTGAGTATTCAGCTCTCTTTGAGGTCAACACAAGCTTTCATAACAGCACAGTCTGGAGCAAGCAACCAGCTGCTAAGTTGCTTCCAACAGTTTCAGAGGAAGATCCAAGCTGTGGAGATCATAGTGGAAGTGAGAGTCACCAATATTGGGCCAAGAGCACATTCTCTCAAGGCCTAGAGTCACGTTCCCTAGGAGACAGTCTCCTAAGTGGAGTGTATGCATAGTGTCTATGAGGAGTCTGGACAGAAAAGACACCCGTGAGGGCTGGAGGGCAGCTGAACCAGATGGAGAAAAGGCAGAACTGCTTTCCTGATACACTTCAGCTGAACGACCCTGAGATGGAACTCGGTCTTCTTCCATCGGGATTGATGCTTTCATTCTTGCACAGACCAGTCTTGGGTGCAATCCCTGGGGAGGGATTGGAACCTTCTTCTAGTGGAGAGACCTAGAGAAAAGCCAGCTGGGAATCTTAGCAGACAGCACACCCAGAGGCTGGAGCATGGTGCCGTGGTCCTGGACAGAGAGACCACACAATATCCACAGCATCGTTCAAAACATCCTTGGGTTTGCAAGGGTCTGAAAATCGCTGAAGGAAGACCCCAGACTCAGATAATATGCAAAGACAAAGAGTGTTCATTCTGCGGAAACAACCATCATGGGAGGGTCAACCATTCTTTGAAATGGCGACCCCAGACAAAGGCACACAGGCCTTCTTGTAGGGAACAGGAAACTCTACAGAAGGATTACATAATCTAATATTTCATTGGTGGGTGCTAGGGGGTCACAGGTAGTCAGTGGTCTGCATTCCTATGTCATGAGTGTGCAACCATGTGATGACATAGGGCTGCCCAGCACAGATGTCTCATTCTGAGATAAGCTAGTTGCCCATTTTTGTGGTTATCCCCAGGCTGTTCTTTGGGAGGGGGTTTTATGATCTTGTTTATGGATTTTATGGTCTGTTCCTGGAGCCTTGTGCTTTATGGCTTTTTTTTTTCTAAATCAGGCCTGGTCCTTAAATAGAGACAAATGGGGTTTATGTTGTTCCTTCAAATTACACACACACACACACACACACACACACACACACACACANACACACACACACACACACACACACACACACTCACACACACACTCACACTCTCATACACCCATTTGAGAGAGGGTCTCCTGTGCCTCTTGTTCTCAGTCTCACTATGTAGCAAAGGCTGGTCTTGATCCTTAATCTTGATCCTTTGTTACCTCCCAAGTTCCAGAACCACAAGCATGTGTCACTATGCCTACCTGAAGAACAATGCCTATTGAATAACTGTTAGAAGCAGGCGCTGGGAACGTATCACTGCTGGACAGTGTACTAGTGATTGAGGCAGACAAAAGGCTGGGAGCTGTGCTTCCTAAACAGAACTTACCTCATCTGTAATGATGGGCTCTCATAGTTCTTGACCCACAGCCTGCAGTAAAGAACAAAGGAGACAATGCATGCTATGTCTGCAATACTTTGTCTGGCGCATGGCAGCCGCTCATGATTACAATGTTAATTATGCAGTGTCTGACATCCAACAGATAAGCCAACCCCACCGCTATCATTGTTCCCAAGCATATCACAGGGACCACTGCGAATAATAAACTCTGCATCTTCTCAAGGATCTTATGTAAAATTGTGTAGTATCTGTGATAACCTGGGTGTGTCTGCACATCTTAAAACATCTCTAGGTTACTTACTAACTGACCCAAGTAAATATCATGTAGATAGCTTTTAACTGTATTTTTAAGGGAATAATAATGTGAGGATGTAATGCTAATTTTTTTCCTCAACATATTTTTGATTAGTTCTTGGTTAAACCTGCAAATGCAGAGAAATCTCCCAGTATAGGAAAGTTATGGTTCCCAACAGCCTCCCCTGCATTGAAGATCAACCTGTCACCCAGGGATTTAGAACAAGAAGGCTACAAGAAGCATATGTGACAACTCACAGAGCCCTCTGACTGAAATCTCCAGGGGCACACGCATGGGCCCTCTTACAACACCCTGCTTAACTAGGCCAACAGCCATCACCAGCTCTACTCTCTTGGACCACAAAATTATGGTGGGGTTAATGGGGTTAATAGGTTATTAGGAAGAATGCCACTTTTCATTATTATTAAATTTTTCTTATTCTTGAGAACTTCATATATATATGTACAATGAAATCCAACCATAGCTAGTCCCCCATCTCCTCCTCCAATGCCCCTCTCATCCTTCCCAACATGTCTCCCAATCCAAAATGTATGTTGCTATTTTCTATAAACCACTAGTCATCTAGTTAGTGCTGTTCCATATGTACATGGGTGTTGGAATAAAGGCTGATTGTCCCTCCTTGGGCAACTATCGACTGTCAGTAGCTTCTCAGTAAGGGGCGGTTTGGAGATCGTCTACCCCCTAGGTGCTGGAATTTTGTCTGACCTGACTATGCAGGTCACCCCAGCTGCTGTGAGCTCAAGAGCGAGATAGTCAGGCCATGTCCAGGAGACAGTACCCACACACTTCTGATCTCCAGCTCTTCCAGGTTGTCCACCGGTGCAAACGCATCTTTTAAAAAGTCAGCCCTAGCCGGGCAGTGGTGACACACACCTTTAATCCCAGCCCTCCGGAGGCAGAGGCAGGCAGTTTTCTGAGTTCAAGGTCAGCCTGGTCTACAAAGTGAGTTCNAGGACAGCCAGGGCTATACAGAGAAACTCTGTCTCGAAAATACAAAAACAAAAACAAACAAACAAACAAATCAGCCCTAATGTTGGAGCTATGACACAAGGTTTTAATTCTTGACATATTCAGTAAAACATGATGTAGAATCATTTAAATTAAAAAAAAAGATAATATTTTATTGGGCAGTACACACAATGGCTTTTTCTCTCCATGTCTATATCCAATGGTGATAATTATAGGCTAGTTTCTAAACAAATGTATTTTTTGAAAGATTACAATAGCCAGGGTTTGCTCAAGAATACTATTGTTCACATACCACACAGGCTGTCTTCCAGCAGATACTATCTTGCCAAGCTTCGGATGGCAAAATGAGGAGCTATTACATTTGCTCTTACCCTGACAGCATGTGTCACTGAGAGATGATCACCTCGTGGCCACCACTTCTCTTCTCACTGTTGGGTCCACTAAGACAGAGCTTCAAGTTCTAACGACGTGAAGCCTGGCAAAAGTCACCCACCACGTCAAAGGATGTCACCATGTTCTGTTGATAAATTCTGTTGTTCTTCAGTTGTAGTGTTGATTTCAGCCACTGCTTTATTCATTCACTCCTTAATGTGCCTTTTGGCTTTGTTTATGTCCTTTGCAACTCTCTTCCAGTTGGTCTGTGCAAAGCCACCGTGACTGGAACCCTGTAGAAGAAAACCACCCCCTGCCAGTGGCTGCAAGTTTTCTGTCCTTCTGCAATTAAATCCCTGCACAGCAGAGTTGGGCCGCCCATTACAACCCAAGGAGCTACTGAGTAGTCGTCTACCTTAGGTCCCGAACTGAGCCAGATACTCAGGTCCACCAGGGTGTCTCCCTGCATACTCAGCTGAGCAGCACTCCAGGAGACTGGTCGCTGCTTTCTCACAGTCTTGGGGAAGGAGGTTCCCGGGCTCTACGATACCATCTGCCGCCAATTTGCGAGTGGTCTCCCGATAAGTTCTTCTTATCCAATAGACTCAAAGTCTGCTACTGCTGCGAGCGCCTTGTGAGCTGATGTGGCAGTAACTAGAAATGGAACCAACAGGGAAGAAACAAAGATGAGAGACTGGCTGGGTTCCAGGGATATCCTTGGAACCAGGATTCACCTTTCAGCCACAAGAACCACTTCACCTTACTTTCCCTTATGGGTGTTTGCACCATTTTTTTTTCTTTCTATTAGGCTGCAATCTTTCATACAAGCAGCATGGGGCTGAATGTAAGAGAGCATAGCCTACTTTTATTTTTTCTCATCTAGTCTTTATTCCAGCCTTGAGAGATAATCGGGAGCCATGGGTTTTATTGTCCCATGGGAGAAGTGGTAATACCATGTCCTTGTTATTTTTAATAACTAACCCAAGGCTTGGAGTTGGCCACTTTCTGATGTGGACAATAGAAAATCTCAACGTGATGAGGTCATCAAGACACATCACTTGATCAGGTCTATTTATAAAGATGGTCTTGGGAATAATTTTAGAAAAAAAATTGATATATTAAATTCTTTCTTCCCACATCTATTAATGTAGTCTTATTCTATGACTGGTCATGTTTACCATACAGTTGCCCATGTTAATGAAGAGAAAACTTGCCTCTAATGAATTCAGTTGACCAGTAAAGATGTACGAAATGATTGGAAACTACCCATTAGCTCCCAGTTACTTCCCCAGTCTTCTCCCAGAGTTGCCTGTTACTGAATGTTGGGACACAGCCTGTTCAGACTCCAAAAAGCCAAGTTCAGCTGCCTGTACTCAAGAAGCCAATTAAAACAGCTAAGTTAATAGGAAAAAAAAAAAAAAAACACCGGAAAATGGAGATTTATTCAATGTGGCCACGTTGAGAAGGGGACAAAGACGTTCAGTGACACCCAGTTCAGCCACATACATTCCCGTTGAGCTCCCTATCTGAGAACAGAGTTTGACAATAGTTAATACAAAAATCAGTCCAGGATTTCCGGTTCCCAAGCCACAGAGGCCCAGGATCGAGTGAAACCCAGGGACATTCAGCCAAATTGAGTCAGGTTAAGAGTGTAGAGCAGGGCAGCAAGGGGGACATAAAGTGAAGAAGTAAAAAGTTAAAAAAAAAAAAAAGAATGCCTAGAGCAGTGGTTCTCAAGCTTCCTAATGCTGTGGCCCTTTAATACAGTTCCTCATGCTGTGGTGACCCCCAACCATAAAATTATTTTCATTGCTACTTTGTAACTGCAATTTTGCTACTGTTATGAATCATAATGTAAGTATCTCTGATTTTTGCTCGCCTTAGGTAACCAACCCCATTAAAGTGTCAATCAGGCCCCATGGGTCATGACTCACACGTTGAGATCGGCTCGTCTAGGTGAACAATCTGGGAGTTGTTCTTTCAAGAAAGAGTTAACTGTCAACCTCTGGGGCAATACTACTACATCTGCTGTGGCCAGGACTCTGAAGCAGTTCAACACTACTAGGCTGCAAGTGACCAGCATTAATCACTCAGTTGTTTCAAAAGGACCGGTTTCTGCCCAACCTGCACATAAGAAGTGCCTCAGAAGGTTTCCACTTCATTCCCACAGGAATGAAGCTTAGCTTAGCTTCTGAAGGGAGCCACCGAACACCTGACATCTTGAAAGGCTCCCAAAAGCTAGGGCATGTTCCTTCTCTCTTCCTCTCCAACACCGATTTCTCCCCTCTCCATGAACATGTTTGCCAAGGCTAGCTCACCCCAGCCTTCTTTGTCTTGCTATACCTCACTAGAATCTCACTGGAAATAAGAGTGCCTATAGGTATTATTGCTCACCGATTACCAACTCTTCAATCACCACTTGGATTCTTAAAGTTCATTTTGTTGTTTGGTTGGATTTTGCTTTAAATAGCTTGTTGTTTTTGTTAAAATTCCCAAATGCTCTTGGCAGTGATAATGTTGAAGGTGGAGTTATTTGTCTGCTATGCTGCTGATGGAGTCAGTCATAATGTTTTCAGACTTGCTAGAGTTCTTTGACAAGCGGGTAACCTGAACTTGGATTCAGTCACGTGTGGAGAGGTTATAATCATTCTGGAACTCTTCACAAAGCCTTGTAGTTTGTTTTTCTTGAGTGGTGCTGTAGTGTCAATGTTTGTGCCCTCCTCAAATTGTTGAAGTGACAATCTCAGGTAAAGGGCTTAGAGGGTGGATTGTGTGTGTGTGTGTGTGTGTGTGTGTGTGTGTGTGTGTGTGTGTGTGTGTGCGTGTGTGGTGGGGTGAGGTGAATGGGTGATAAGCAATGGAGCTCAGGACTGGGGTAAGTGGTTGATCTCACAAGATCAAGGCAGTCGCTTTACTCCTCTGCCAGGTGAAGATACCAAGAAGAAGCACCACCCATAAGAATCAGTTGACATCACAGACTCCGTGAGAGCCGAAATACAAACTTCCCGGGTTCTAGAGAAACAGAGGTTTGCTGTTTATAGTCTAGTGGGTCTATGGTACTGTCTCTAAACATATTAAAATGTCTCCTCTTTTTTTTTTCTTATACTGAACCCTTCTGTTTTCAGTGGCAGTGTAGGGAAGACTTGGGTGTTTAGATCTTTCTTTTTTGAAAATAAGAAATGTAACCCAAGGTTGTCCCCAGATTTGAGACCCAACGAGGACACAACCTGAGCAGCTAGGGGATGCAAATGATAGAGTGCATTTAGTTCAAAATTGGATTGCCTGTAGGTGGCTGCTATAGGACAGAAGCGGTCAGGACAGGGAGATGAATCCCTAGGCATCCCGAGACTAGCCCATCCAACAACACCCTCCACACAAGCCCACTTACTCTTCCAGTGGTGAGCTCTCCCTGGTGATGGCACACTGTGAGCACTGGTGCGAGGGAGAGCTAGGGCACTGAATTCTGATACCTGCTGTCTTCACAGGATCGCAGGAAGGTACCGCCCCTTCTCCTACTCCACGTCCACCTACTCCAGGGCATGGAGAGCAAAGCTGCCCTTTGGGATAAAACCCTGGAATCCAGCACACAGTTCTCCTTCCAGGAGGGAATCCTCTGTAAGGACTGTCATTGGCTGGCAGCCCTGCCCACCGCACACAGGCAAGCACACTGGAATCTATTGTTTCAGGCATGCCAAGTGTTTCCACCCATGTCGACCACACCCCTCACAGCCTCCTGCCTCACTGGGCTACCTTTGCTAAAGTTCTTCACTGCTGTGGGCAAGCTTCTCAGAGGATAAAACCTACACGTTACAAAATGATGAGATTATTTGAAAACAATAAAGCCTCATTTAACAGTAGGAGGTGACAGCGATGGGAGTGTTTGCAGAGGCCAAAGGATAACCTCAGGTTTCAAACTCAGGAATCACTCATCTCCTTTTCGAAACAGGTTTCTTGTTGACCTGGAGTGTATTGATTAGTTAGACTGTTGAGCCTCTGAGTACAGGATCCTTCCTGTGTGTGCCACTGTGCCCGAGGCACAGTGGGGGTGCCAGGCATTGAACTCAGATCCTGAGCCATCTCCTCAGCTCCTAAAAAATAGACTTTACAGGCATTCTTAGCAACGAGTATGGGACCAGGACTGTTCTACCTCATGCTGTATCTCCATGATGGGCTGTAGCACTGGGCATTGAGAAGGCTCACAACAGGAAAAAAACAGAAGGAAGGGAGGGAGGAAGAGAGGAAGAAGGAAAGAAGGAGGGAGGGAGGGAGGAAGGGAAGGAGGGAAGGAGAGAAGGAATGAAGAAAAAGATGTGGATTAGCCCAGACTGAAAATCTAACTAATGTTGAAAGGGGAAAAGCATGCGGGCACATGAGTAACCTCAGATTGGAATCTAAGAAAGGGCGTTCCAAAGTGTGTTTCCAGCACTGTCTGGGAGACACACACGTGAGCAGGCACATTCACCCCTCCCTTCATCTACATAAGCATAAAGGGCAATGTTCAGGAATTAATATATAAAACACACATTTATATGCCTAATATTTTTTCAAAATATTCAATGCTTACAAATAAGACCTAATTATGCCACACAAAAAAAATAAAGGAGACTGAACTAGCAATTACAACAACAAAGTTTCTAGACACTACCATGGCAACCTTGCTAACCAAAGAAGCAGAGATAAGTGCCAGCTCCAGGCACAGAGGTGGTGAGTCTGCTGCTGGCACTTCCCATTGGTACAGCGGCACTTCCCATTGGTACAGTGGCACTTCCCATTGGTACAGCGGCACTTCCCATTGGTACAGCGGCACTTCCCATTGGTACAGTCCGTTGAGCGCAGTGGGCAGGGAGATGACTGTTAGTGCTCTGCTAATGTCTCCCAGCTAAGCATCAACCCTAATATCTCTGAGGGGGAAAAAAAAGCAGTTAAGTAAGAAATATGTCCCTATTAAGTTCAGTCAAACAGGCAGGGGTAGCACTAGATTTTAAAATTAACCACCTTTTAATACCCATGGTCAATTTATGCTAATGTTCAAGTATGCTGGCATTGCTTAGTATGATCAGACACTGGAAATGACACTTTCTCCCACGTACCTCTCTTTGCAATTATCTTAGCAAAAATGTGTATTCAGATTTCTCCTTTCTTAGGGAAAAAAATGAAGTTTTGGTTGGGATTATTCCACCAGCATTTACAGGACTCTAAAATATTTTCAGAATTCTGAGAGAGAAGAGGTTGGCCTAAGCTTTAAGCCTCTTTCATTGATATTGTCGATTTGTGATTATGTTCATGGGCATACTTTTGTATGAAGCATATGTAAGTACTCATACATATGCTCTAAGTTATGATGTACCCCAACTGCTCTCTCGCACAGCACTACCCCTGTGTTTTCATGTAACACGTATTCGGGTGATACCTTCTTTGTGATCCTAGCTTTTTGTAGAACAATAGCTTTTAAGCAATCTTGCAATGCAGTAAGAGTCCAGGCTCTGAAAAGTCCAAACTCTTTCACTCCAGGTGCTCAGTGAGCAACGACTGGGGTATTTTCCCTCGAGTAGAAAACGAACAGCCAGGTGAGTTGGCCAAATTATTTCCTGTGCCCCCCCTCAATGAGAATAGAGTTTTCCAAAGAACAGTTTAGAAGGGGGCAGGTAAATGGGGCCCCTGTGACACCTGTGTTGTCTCTGGATGTCTTGGGGGTGAGGTTTTTTTGTTTATTTTTCTTTTTCTTTAAAAAAAGTATTTTCCAGATTTTCACCCCAAAAGACACACACACACACACACACACACACACACACACACACTCTCGATGGAACTACACAGATGAAAAGCCAATTTGTTTTTATTCCTTGGTGTGGTTAGAATTCCAGTGTTCACAAACCCTGCCCCCAGCCTTCTAGAATCAGTGGAGAGGAGGGACATCTGAGGGACAGGGGACCCAGGATGATGGCTCCTGCTCCTCTGGGTCTTGCTCTAGATTCCTGGCTGCCCACCAGCCAGCTCAGTGGCTCATCTTTGCTGTCCTTGTCCTTACCTCGGGTGGCCCTATTGTCCTGCCTTTCTAGCAGACGAATTCTAGCTTCCTATGAGTCAGATATGAGTAATGCTGAGCCCGGTGAGACAGCCTGGCTAGTCAGCTACAGAATGTCCTCACTGACTCCGTGTGCCCATTTACTGCATGAGGCTATTTCCATGTGGTGCACACCACGGTGTAAGAAGAAGACAGGCATTACAGGCAGCTGATATGATCCCTTGTATACACAGAAGTCTGTCTATATAAGTCAACACAAGTAGCCGGCTCTGAGGTATTTTGGGTTGATTTAATTTAAGTAAATGTAATTGTTTTCTATGCTTCAGACTCCTCATTGCCACTCGTGAGCCTCGTAATTGGCTGCTTGTTGTTGCTATTGTTGTTGTTGCTGTAGTCTTCGTCATCGTCGTTGTCGTTGTTGTTTTCAAACCCAGCACCTTGCACATGCAAGCACTATACCACTGAGCTTTACCTCTAGGTCATGGTCTGATGGAGCCCAAGCTGGACTTGAACTTACGATCCAACTACCCCTATCTCCTAGATGCTGGGATTACAGGCATGGGTGCAGTGGAAACTTAAGGGTTCTTTGGAAAGTCAGTTATGTTGGATGGTGTTTTGCTGGGGCAAACACATGAAGGAGTGGTTTTCTGAAGTGGGCATGGGTGTAAGACTCATGAAGGAACATTTCACTGAAGCAGACACAGGAGAAAGGATGTTCTGCTAAAGCAAGCATGTGAAAGGACACGTGATGAAGGATTCTTTGCTAATGACACACAGGTATTGGTTCGCCTTACATTGCATAGTTAAGCTGCATTTTTTGGGACACCAAAGAGAGAAACTGTACAAAAAAAAAATAAAAACTTCTGGTGGTGTGCTGCAGTTTCTTGCCACTTCCTCGGACTCAGGCTGGTTGGTAGAGTGATGCCAGCTGAGACAGACACATGTGCTGAGGCACATAGAGGGCACGTGATGTTTGAAGGGACTATAGAAAAGACTTGAGGGACAATGATGGGTGTTGAGCTTGGCTTGCTTATAGAGCTGGCTGTGCAATGCTTGTGGATCTCAGGTCTTTGCTGATCTTCACTTCCCTGAGAGAGGCACAGCTGAGAACTTCTCCTGGTGTTCCTCCTGGTCCCTCCTGCTGACTTGAGCCAAGGCTAAGTAAGGCCGGGCTGTCTCTGCTAGGTCATGCCACCACTGCTGATTTGTGTTGCCATCCCAACACAACCACACTGGACTGCTGGTGTGTCCGTGAAGTGTTTGTGAGTGTATCAGGCTGCTGCTGCTGACCTATAAATTGAACTGCTGATTTCCAGACAACACAGATGGGAGTTGCTCCAAAGCACCATTTCTAAACAGGTCCACTTCCCCCCGTATCCTTCCTTTCCCACTACCTCTGGTGGGTGGTGGGCTAAAAGAGAGGTCAAAGTGTTTAAGAACCATCATTAAAAATAGGCTTTGAAAAAATTAAAGTTTCACATGGGCACCCATAACCGGCTAGCACAGGTTTTTGATTAACACTTTGACTTTGACTATCCCTATAGCCTCCATTGACACTTTCCCAGTATTACATGGCAGACCTCTGATTTTTCAGTAGTCTTTGTAATTCTTGGAACTCCAGCTCCATTAGGAAGGCTTATGGTCTGTTGTTCTGAAACACTGACCTCAGGCTTGGGCCTGGAAATGTTTGCTTACACACTACTTCCAGGGGAAGAAAGAGGAGACAAAAATAGATCATTGAAGACCTTGAGTGAGCTCTCTCATTCAGTCCCCAGTCGAATTCCCTACCTGGGTGCCTAAGGAGTGGTGAAAGGGCTTAGTGTTCCTAGAGCCACAAAGCACAAGGAGGGGCGGTTTCTTGCAGAAGGGGTTCTGGGAAAGCAAACGGCATCTTGCCAGTCCCGTCACAGCTCCTGTCTCCATGTGCTGTGAGCATTTTGTGTCCTGATAGAGGTCATGATGGGTTAGCTTACAGTATTTATTAAAAGTCTGATTTTTAAATCAGCCCAGGTTCAAATGCCAGTTTTTCAGTTATGTGAGTAAGCGGCGAACTGCTTTGAATCTCAGAACCCCTGCCTGTAAAATGGCAGTAATCATCTTTACCTCACAGATGTGAAACGAGAAGCAAGTTCGTCATATTATACTTTATTTTGTCATGTTTGCTTGTCATCTCTTAGAAGCCTGTTTGTCTCTAACGGGAGGCAGAAAGGGAGCGGATCTGGAGGGAAGAAAAGGCAGGGAGGAACTGGGAGAAGTAGAGGAAGGGGAATGTATAACCATAAAAAATAAAAAAAAAAACATAATATTACACAAGAAAAGAATCTATTTTCAATTAAAGGAAAAGAATCGTGTACTAAATTTTTATAGTTAATCATTCAGTAGTGATCTTTTTTTGAAAGGAAGAAGCAATGCTGTGACACAGGACTCATCACAGTTCCTGTTAGACATTTCTTCCTGGAAGACCTCCCTGGGAAGCCAGCCATCCACAGCACACTCCTCTGAGTTCAGCTCATATAGCTGCTCATGGCTGCCTTGACTGACCCAGCCTCATCTATGCACATCACCTTGGAAGCTCACACAGAAGGACATCCCTTCAGGCTGCTCTCTTCAGGGAAGGAGATGGGCTCATTGAGTTATGTAGAGCCCCTAGCATGGGTGTTAATTATTCTCGTGCCTGTCCATTGGTGTTTGAAAGGGATTTCAACAGCCTGGGCCCCTCATGCCCTGCGTGCCAAGTTTCTTCCTCCCTTGGCGCTGAGATGGAGGCAGGCGACATGGACTGTACAGTCCTATGGACTGAGATGAGCCCTGGGATCCCTTGTTGAGCTTCCATCCTGTAGAGGGTCACAGGATGCAAGCTGGAATTTCCCAGAGCAGGAAAGTGCCCAACAGGTTTCCTGCAGAGGTAATGGCAGTAGGTAACTGCATTTAGTGCTTAGATTTAGTAGCCAGCGAATCTCTCAAAGGGCAACTTCCCAGGGGAAATTCTGGTCATTATTCCAGAGTAATAAGCCTGGAGTCTTTTTCTCTAATTCTGTCTATGGCATTGTGAATTGGTTGTGACTATGAAGACATTTCCAAGTCAGTCCATCTGTAACACTGGTTTTTTTGGTAGGGTAGAAGGAAAGGAAAGTTTTCTTTTCTTCCTAATGTATAGTTACAAATATATATATATATATATATATATATATATATATATATATATATATAT
>NC_034599.1:89079582-89127141 GCF_900095145.1 Mus pahari
TATCTCTATGAGAGAGAGAGAGAGAGAGAGAGAGAGAGAGAGAGAGAGAGAGAGAGAGAGAGAGAGTCTATGCAGCCTTGGCTGTACTGGAACTCTCTATGTAGGCCTGGCTAGCCTTGAACTCACAGAGGTCTCCATCTTTGCATCTAGACTGTTTAGATGAAAGGTATACGCCACTACACCTGGCTAGTGACACAATTTTTAAGTAAATTTTAATTGTAAAATTGGGAGAACTCAAGAGTATCTACTGACCAAGTATTGCATAGAATTCAAAGCCAGCGAAGTTCCTCCATGTTGATATTATTTCTCAAGATGGCTTCAGAGGCTGATTCTGTTGCTCAGGGCAGAGCTCTTGAGTAGTGCAGGCACAAGGCTTTGGGTTCAACCCCCGCACCAGAATAATAATAACAATAATAACACCAGAGGCTAAATGAACAGAAAAAAAGCTTACTCTAACAAAGACATTTTGAGCCTTGTATTATTAGTGTCAAAACTCAACTATCACAGTATCCCCAAAAGAACATAAGGACTCCCCACTTTCATAGCTCTGAAGAGTTAACAATACTACGGGAATAGTAAGGATGTTTTACTATCATTAACTTAGGTTGTACAGTGATAGTTTTCCAGGTCCCTTTGCCTCCTCATATTATAACACTTATAAATCTGGAGACCAATAAAGTACAGTTGGCACCCAGAGCCCACCTGAGCTCCTCCAGGTGCAGCGAGAGGAAGAGTCCAGGAACGCATGGCTGACTCCTCAACCAATCCAAAGCCCTGGTTGGCTTCGTTTCCAGGCACTTTTCAAGGTGACCAGAGGAAGCCATGTATCCTGGTTTGCTTCCTCTTGCTGTGATAAACAGCATGATCGAGATCAGTTTAGAATCGGGGAGGGTCTATTTGATGTTCATTTCCAGTCAACGGTCCATCTTTGAAGGACGTCAAGACAGGACGGGGGGGGGGGTCACTGTTTACCAGTTGGTCCCCATAGCTTCTGCTCAGCTGCCTTCTCATACTGTCCCATGCAGGGTGACGCTGCTCAGGGTGGGCTGGGCCCACCCACATCAATCACCCATAAAGACAGTCCAGCATTCCAGAGGCTGAGGCAGGAGGACCATTGTAACTTATAGTCAGCCTGAGTACATAGTGAACTCTAGGCTAGCTAAGGTTAAAAGTTCAACCTTGTCTGATGTTAAAAGGAAAAAAAGATAATCAGAAGTTACTCATACCATTCCTGGAGTTCATTGTATGGGGAAACCCTCTCATTTTCTTAAAGCAGGCTCCATATATTTATGGCAGATAGTGAAACACTCTTGTGGGCTTTATCTTCCTTCAAATATGAAACTGAGGATTAGAAAATTACATTTGGTTTGCGTTTTCACAAAATGTCAGTTATATTTCAGACCAGCGTTAATTCTCATCATGCACAAGGACAGGATCAGTTTGAGCTTTTCTGATGTGTGTGTGTGTGTGTGTGTGTGTGTGTGATTTTGTTTGCATTTGCATATATGTACACGCATGCTTCCATGCATGGCTAGAAGTTGGCACCAATATGTCTTCCTCAATAACACGCTGCCTACATTTTTGAGGAAGAGTCTCTCTCTCTCTCTCTCTCTCTCTCTCTGAACCTGGAATTCCAGGTTTCAGAACAGCTGGCCAGGGAACCCCCTGGAGCCACCTGCCTCTGACTTCCCTTCTGTTCTCGCAGCTTTTATGTGCGTGCTGGGGTTTTGAACTCAGATCCTCCCTTGACTCATTAGTCATCTACCCAGCCCCAGCAGAAACTTTTAAAATACAACTTTTATGATGGAACCACATGATAAATGACAAGTCTTTGACCCTCACTGCTGCTATCTGTATCTGGAGCCGTCCCCAAGAGCCTGAGTGTCAAGGCCCTCAGCCCACTGTGCTATTGTCAAAGGGCAGGGTCCTGTGGGCAGCAACTGAGGGTCTACCCTTCTCTAAGCAGGTAGATGGATCCTGGTCTCTTCTTGGCTCTTGTTCTCTTTCTTCCCTCTGTAAGGCTAACAGTTTGGCTCCCCTCAGGCTCCTGCTGTGATGTACTGCCACTGGCCAGAAGCAACCCTGCCAGCCAGTCAGATTGAATGAAGTCTCTAAAATGGTAAGATTTGTACCTTTTTTTCTCTTTGTAACTTGATTGTTGCAGGTGGTGTGTGTGTGTGTGTGTGTGTGTGTGTGTGTGTGTGTGTTCATGGGGTGTAAAGCCAAGAGAATCACTTTTGAAAAAGCACCATAGGGGGCTGGTGAGATGGCTCACCAGGTAAGAGCACCCGACTGCTCTTCCAAAGGTCCCGAGTTCAAATCCCAGCAACCACATGGTGGCTCACAACCATCCATAAGGAAATCTGATGCCCTCTTCTGGAGTGTTTGAAGACAGCTACAGTGTACTTACATATAGTAAATAAATAAATCTTGAAAAAAAAAGAAGAAGAAAAGAAAAAGCACCATAGGAGTCCATCTGTCTCACAGGTTCCTGTTAATAATTAATACTTTGGTATGGAAAGCATTCCCTTGAGCTTGGAATGTGGCTCTGAGGGACCCCCAAGTCCAATCCAAAGGGAGAGGAGGGAGACAAAAGTCATCGTAGTTTGGAGACTTTTCATCAGCCAGCCCTTTGGCTCCTTTCAGTTGTTCTTGAAATAGCCCAAGCTCAGTAGCCATATAAAGCTCCCCACCGTCTCCTTTTTGTCGATATCTTTTAATGCCGGATCTTTTTATGGGCTAATGCTGACTCGTGAGTGAGTGTGTTGAATTTATGGTGCATTCGAAGATGTTTACCAGGTTGGTAAATGAACCAGAGATGAAGCAACAGACACAATGGCCTACTTGATGCCAATACCCTGCAGAGCCCATGCTACGCTTGCAAGTGATCAGTTCACGGGTGATTTTGTTCATGTTCCCATGACTCTTTGTGCAACCAAGGCAAGGGTAACACATCTTTTGAGGAGTAGGACTCCTGGCCCCTCCACTCTGCTATCCTTCAGATGACCTACCCACAGGACTCCTGGCCCCTCCACTCTGCTATCCTTCAGACGACCTACCCACAGGCCTGTTGTCTCTCAGCAGCTTCTTTTCGCTACTACTGCCTGCTGTCCTGTAGCTTCTTACCCCAATTCTGCATCATAAAACAACAGAAACTGACCTCACGCATGTGACGTGTGTGCACTCCTTCAGAGGTCCCTTGAGTCTACCTCAGATTTAACACATTAAACATCTCAGGACATTTACAGTTTATAATTTTGGTCAAAACTGTAGTTCCAGGTCAAATATGTGTTTTTATAGAGCAAACAACATGGTTCTCAATAAACCTTTTAAATCACATGGTAAGATCAATGTCTTTTTTATGAGTGTCAGCAACAACAGACTGACCCGTGTTAGAACTTTTACGTTTTAGTGAGGAAACAAATACAGACATTGATCTGTAAATTAAGAAAAGAAAACACTGCTGTATAATTACACTCAAGCAGTTTTCTATTTATGCATGGTCAATACTGTTTTATATTTTAAAATCCTACAGGGGAAGTATTTTCAGGCATGAGAGCTCCAGAGTATTACTAGGCAAAAAAAGTGAGCAATGTTTTTACCATATAACTCCAAACCGTGACTTTGTACTAAACTAACTACAAACGCTTGAGTTTTCTGATAGCTCATTCTGGAAATGTGTATAAAATAAACAACTTATTTTCCTCTTGGCTCTTTTAGAGACATTTTTACTTAGTTGTGGGTGTAAGTTTCAGAATATAATGTCTGCTGCCAAATCTGTAATTCCTTTTACAAAAATGTCATACAGGGTGTGGTACACTTAGGGATTTTTTTTTTTAAAGTTGTAATTCCTGGTAAGGTTCTTGCCCCCCACCAACTTTAAAAAATGAAAAACAAAACAGAACAGAAAATCCAATGCTGGGACTAGGGAGGGTGTAGAGAGATGGTACAGCACCCACGATGGGGCTCCAGTTCCAGGAGCATTTATCACCCTCTTCTGGTCTCTGTGTACACTGAAAACACACACACACACACACACACACACACACACACAGTGCATAGATATATACATGTAGGCAAAACACCTATTAAAAAATGTTTTAAATGCCAAGGCAATCTAAACTCTGATTNGGTGGCTCACAACCATCCGTAAGGAGATCTGACTCCCTCTTCTGGAGTGTCTGAAGACAGCTACAGTGTACTTACATATAGTAAATAAATAAATCTTGAAAAAAAAAGAAGAAGAAAAGAAAAAGCACCATAGGAGTCCATCTGTCTCACAGGTTCCTGTTAATAATTAATACTTTGGTATGGAAAGCATTCCCTTGAGCTTGGAATGTGGCTCTGAGGGACCCCCAAGTCCAATCCAAAGGGAGAGGAGGGAGACAAAAGTCATCGTAGTTTGGAGACTTTTCATCAGCCAGCCCTTTGGCTCCTTTCAGTTGTTCTTGAAATAGCCCAAGCTCAGTAGCCATATAAAGCTCCCCACCGTCTCCTTTTTGTCGATATCTTTTAATGCCGGATCTTTTTATGGGCTAATGCTGACTCGTGAGTGAGTGTGTTGAATTTATGGTGCATTCGAAGATGTTTACCAGGTTGGTAAATGAACCAGAGATGAAGCAACAGACACAATGGCCTACTTGATGCCAATACCCTGCAGAGCCCATGCTACGCTTGCAAGTGATCAGTTCACGGGTGATTTTGTTCATGTTCCCATGACTCTTTGTGCAACCAAGGCAAGGGTAACACATCTTTTGAGGAGTAGGACTCCTGGCCCCTCCACTCTGCTATCCTTCAGATGACCTACCCACAGGACTCCTGGCCCCTCCACTCTGCTATCCTTCAGACGACCTACCCACAGGCCTGTTGTCTCTCAGCAGCTTCTTTTCGCTACTACTGCCTGCTGTCCTGTAGCTTCTTACCCCAATTCTGCATCATAAAACAACAGAAACTGACCTCACGCATGTGACGTGTGTGCACTCCTTCAGAGGTCCCTTGAGTCTACCTCAGATTTAACACATTAAACATCTCAGGACATTTACAGTTTATAATTTTGGTCAAAACTGTAGTTCCAGGTCAAATATGTGTTTTTATAGAGCAAACAACATGGTTCTCAATAAACCTTTTAAATCACATGGTAAGATCAATGTCTTTTTTATGAGTGTCAGCAACAACAGACTGACCCGTGTTAGAACTTTTACGTTTTAGTGAGGAAACAAATACAGACATTGATCTGTAAATTAAGAAAAGAAAACACTGCTGTATAATTACACTCAAGCAGTTTTCTATTTATGCATGGTCAATACTGTTTTATATTTTAAAATCCTACAGGGGAAGTATTTTCAGGCATGAGAGCTCCAGAGTATTACTAGGCAAAAAAAGTGAGCAATGTTTTTACCATATAACTCCAAACCGTGACTTTGTACTAAACTAACTACAAACGCTTGAGTTTTCTGATAGCTCATTCTGGAAATGTGTATAAAATAAACAACTTATTTTCCTCTTGGCTCTTTTAGAGACATTTTTACTTAGTTGTGGGTGTAAGTTTCAGAATATAATGTCTGCTGCCAAATCTGTAATTCCTTTTACAAAAATGTCATACAGGGTGTGGTACACTTAGGGATTTTTTTTTTTAAAGTTGTAATTCCTGGTAAGGTTCTTGCCCCCCACCAACTTTAAAAAATGAAAAACAAAACAGAACAGAAAATCCAATGCTGGGACTAGGGAGGGTGTAGAGAGATGGTACAGCACCCACGATGGGGCTCCAGTTCCAGGAGCATTTATCACCCTCTTCTGGTCTCTGTGTACACTGAAAACACACACACACACACACACACACACACACACACAGTGCATAGATATATACATGTAGGCAAAACACCTATTAAAAAATGTTTTAAATGCCAAGGCAATCTAAACTCTGATTCCTAGACAGGTCCTTGGGTTTTCCAGCTTTTTTTTTTTTTTTTTTTTTTTCCCCTGAGTTTCTCTGTGTAGCCTTTGCTGTCCTGGAACTCACTCTGCAGACCAGGCTGGCTTTGAACTCAAAGACTTGCCTGCCTTTGCCTTTCAAGTCCTGGAATTAAAGGTGTGCACCACCACCGCCTGGTAGGTTTTCTGACTTTTAGATTATTGCCTGTAATCATTGTTATTTGCTTGTCAGAGTGTTAAGTTCTTAAGATTACAAACTCATTATTGAAATTAAATCTTTAAAATATGTGTGTGTGTGTGTGTGTGCCCACAAAAGCCAGAAGAGGGTAATAAGTCCCAGGGAGCTGACTGATATGGGGTGCTGGAACTGAACTTGGGTCCTCTGAAAGAGCCACAGGCAAGCCCTCTTATTCTCTGTGCTATCCCGCCATCCCTTCAGCCCTGGAGTTAGGGGTATTGACAAGTACTGCCTTGCCTTGTTTTTGTTTGTTTGTTTGTTTTCTTTTTTTCTTCTTCTTACAAAGGTGATCACAATTCAAAAGGAGCATCATTAATGAAACCCTCAAGTTAAGTTGTATCTCCCATGTGTCTCGAGTACATTCTGCTCTTGTTGGTCTTTTAGGACTCTGGTGACGTTTAAAAAAAAAAAAAGTATGAAGTTTTTCTGAAGTTAAATAAGGCCTCGATGCCAGACCTGTTCTCGGGGATATAGTTTATAAATCTTAACTCATCAGTAAAGTTTCCTTTTCCGGTCGTTGGGAAAACTTCAAATAACAGAGTTGCCTGCAGAGAAACACCGGTTTCAGAACCTAACGTGGGTGGTGAGATGAGAGGATCTGACAGATAAATGACAATTCACTCACAAATCGCTTGCTTGCAAATGCATGTTGAAATCTGCCCACGAAACCATCTCTCTAGCCATTGTTACACTCCGGTGCACACAGGCTCAAGCGCGAGTGTATTTAAAGCGAGAGTAAGAACTGGAAGTCCACTATGGAAGGATCTCTTTACTTGCCCCTTGGGGCTGCTATTCCAAGAACACAAAGGAGGAGCCAGGTTCCCCAGCAGTTTTACTTGAGAGCAGCTGGGGGCAACCCCCCACCCCCACCCCGGAAAGCCGAGGCTGGCCCTGGGTACCGCTGGCGGGGCTCCCTTCCCCCGCGGCCGCCCAGGGGACAGACCGTGGCCCCTCCCGCTGGAGAACAAACGGGACATTCAGCCGCCGCCCGAGGCTGCCAGGGCGCGTCCCCTGGGGAAATTAGGCGTGGAGTCGGCCCGGATCGCCTTCAAAAGCCGCCCTCCGGCCGGCCGCGGCGCACTCTGTACCTGGTTGCCGGCGCCGGGCGGGATGCTGCAGTGAGCTGCCGGCCATGGGGGGCGCGAGCGCCTGCATCCCGCTCTGCCTGCTTCTGGCCACCACGCCGATGGCCCGGCCGCAGACCCCAGAGAGGTAACGTCCCCCGCCCTCCTTTCCCCGCTCCCGGGACCCCGCACCGCGCCACCGCGGGCTGCTGTGCTCCCCCTGAGCGCTGGCCCTACGGCTCCAGGGCCACCACGTGGCGCGGCTCGCCCTCCCTTGCCTTGCCTCCCAGCGGTTTGGGCGCCGGTGCAGGGAGCATTAGCGCTTGAATGTGTGCCCTCCTCCGCCCCGCGCTTTTCCTCCCAGCCTCGGCCAATCTAAGGCTAACCTGGGGAGCCGCTCTTTTAAGTGACTCCTCACTAACTGCTTAGTGCCTGGCTAGAGGCACCTACAGGATAGCTAACTCCCGCATCATCTCCAGCCGCGGCTGCTTCCCCTTTTTCCGGGGCTAGGGGAGGGGCGCGCTGAGACACCCAAGTTTTCTGAAAAGGGGAGAAAACAAGGCCTGTCTCTAAATCTGGAGACAAAGTTAATCTTTACCATGTCTTTTAAACCATGCAGCTCTGCCGGAGTGGCTCTCAGTACCTCTCCCACTCTCCCGTTAAATCATTCAATTTTTATACGACTTTCTGAGTGGGATATTTTACTATAGATGCACATATATGACCTGTCTTAATGATGAATTTGGGCGAGTGCGTTATCCGGCTATAATTTAAATATTCGAAGAGATGGCAAGCTTTCAGATCTTTTCTCCGGTGATTTTATTAAACAACATTAACTCGTTCATATCAGCACGTATGCCTTTTTGGAATTAACGTTAGATTGTTAGACTGCGGATCAATGTAAACGTTCTCTCTCTTTATTTTCGCAGACCTGTTTTCACATGTGGCGGCATTCTTACCGGAGAGTCTGGATTTATTGGCAGTGAAGGTTTTCCTGGAATGTACCCTCCAAATAGCAAATGTACTTGGAAAATCACAGTAAGCATTTATTTTAAAGGTGTTCTTCTGGACGTGGGTACTGGAAACGGTGCACGCTGATGCCATTTGCGTCTGGTGTCAAGACTTGGGTTAGTGGCAGATTCCAGAAAACATGAAATGTTGGATTTACTTCAGCTATCTGGGAGGTTTATTAAGAGACCTGGGGGTGTCCTGCAGTAACGATTAGAAAGGGCTCAAGATGATGGTTGAAGGAAGAAACCCTTCAAGCATGAGTTTCTGACAACTTGGGCCTGACTCTATTGAGTCATTTTGGATTACTGATTAAGGCTGTTTCTAGTTAGAGGTCTGGTGTAAACACTATTGAAAGTTAGATGTTGTTCATGCCCACACAACTCCCTGTGGGAAATAAATGATCAAAGCAGTTTTGACTACATACTCCGGAGAAAAAGAACCACCATTGCTGCCAGTTACTCTCCCTTCTTAGGAACCACTGAAGGCCATCTAAGAATGGAGGATGCTAGTTATGAGGGCTTAATAAAATGTCTACAGCACTCTCCGTGGGCTGTATTAGTCGTAGTCAAGGCAGGAAGCCAGATACAGACACAATTAATGAAAATAAAAGTCGCCTGAATCACGCTTTCGGTCACTGCTGCTGTAACTTTTGTTGCTATCTTCATTTTCTTGTTGCTCCTGGGAAGTTATTTGGTAATCAAAAGTATTCATTTAGTCAGTTATGATTCATTGCACGTATGTGTTTTCTGTTGCTACGGATTGAACCCAGAGCCCCATGCAAGCTAGATAAGTGCTCTTCCACTGAACTACATACCCAGCCCCAGATCACGTTTGAAGGACTGTGTGCCCGGGAATTAGCAAACATCTCAGTGAACCTGCAGAATCACTTTGATCATTATATCCTCTACTTTATGTAGGAAAGCTGAGGCCAAGCGAATTAGTTGGAAACATTGGTATGATAAGCCCAACTTTACCTATAGTGAAGATCTGAGTTTGGCAGGCGGATTTGAGAGAAGGACCCCTCCATAATATAAAACATGGCTTTTTTTGTGTGTGCCTTGATGCCCTCTTGTAAAATTCCAGTGAATGGATACAGATTTCATTCTATCATTATAGCACATGGAGCTAGGAGAGACTACATTCCAGAAACAGCTTTGAAACACTGATGCTAATAAATGTGAAATAAGACTGGGGGGGGGGGGAAATATAAAGAGTCTTGGTTTCTTATTGTAATTGTGGTTTAATTGTGACTCAGTTGCAAGGTCAAAATGATCCAAGAGGTGTCGTGTGCCTAGCAAGTCAAAAGCCCTGGTTGGTTGTGTATTGGAGGACTTTGTAGTCACGTTGCTGTGGCATCAGACTAGGGAGGGGTGTGTCCGCTGGGAGGGGTTTCTGGACCAGAGAGAGCTTTGCCTCGGAGGAAGTGCAGTTGCCAAAAAAAAAAAAAAAAAAAGCCAAAAACAAAAACAACAACAAAAAAAAACAGGCATAGGGGTGTGGTGGTAGAGTGTTAAGTTGTAGGGTGGGAAGCAGGTTTAATTGCCTTAATAACTCAAGGAACCAAGTGTGGCTGGATCAGAAGGAATAAAGACCATTGTCTGGACAGGAAGCTAAGCTGAAGCCAACCAAAAGCCTGAGTAGAAAGAATCATGGACTCAAAGAGGTTGGGAGGGCAAAGATGAAGAAATATGTCATCTCTTACCTTCCAGTGTTTCATAGGCAGATGTACATGCAGTCAGGATGCCGTGGCTCCAGCTGAGAGGCCCACACACCCTTTGTGGTTCCTGTCCTGGGCAGGGGTGTTCTCCTGGGTGACTACCCAAGGCAGTCCAGAGAGACTTTCTCAAAGCCAGTTGTATTAGAAAAGGTTCCCGAAAGGAATGAAACCAATATTGTGTGTGTGCGCGTGTGTGCATGTGTGTGTTAAAATCAACTAAACCAGACACATTAGCAGTCTCAATCTGGCTTTGAAAACCTGGAAGCTCCCTGGAGATCAGCTGATGTACAACTGAAGTACATTCCCAGCCTCTAGTCTAGGGTATTAAAGTTTAATAGCAACTTCTTGGATGACAGTGCTGTTCAGCACATTGTCTTCTCTGATTATTTAAATTAAGCAACTTTCATTTCCTAATCGTATAGCCACCTTTCAAGTACTTAATGGCCCTCTCTCTCTCTTTCTCTTTCTCTCTCCCTGTCTGTGTCTGTGTGTGTGTGTGTGTGTGTGTGTGTGTCTATCTGTGTGTCTGTCTTACTGTCTGTCTGTCTGTGTCCTTTGCACAGTTTCTAGGGATCAGTTTTACCTGTGTAAAGACATTGCAGATGGAAAAGCCCCTTGCTAGTTAGTTGTACTCCTGCCCTGTCAATGGGGAAGCTGATGCTAGGCCACCACAGCTGATGACTTAATCCTGTTGAGTCACCCTTATCATTCTGACAACTTGTGGTGGCCTTTAGTTGACTAGGTCTTAGTAATTAATTTGGCTGAGCACGTTCTTTAAAAAAAAAATGCATGGCTAGACATTAAATCAGAGGACTTGAGAGTTAGGAAACAGTTCAGTATTAGGTAATCCATGATGAGACTGAGTGTTTCTTAACTTTCTGTAGAGTTAACTTCTACAGGAAGTTAGCCAACAGACGTCTGCATTAGATGATATAGTCCTTATGTCTGTGGTAAGGGACAAGAATTGAGTATGATTCTAACAACTAAGGTCCTTTGAAAAGTGGAAATCAAACTTCCAAGCCGATTTGACATAATGAGGCTGGGGTGTATATAGTCAACCTCTTCCCTCCATATTGAAGCATGAGAGCCGTGCACCAAGCCCTGGCAGCAAAACCTGAAACTTCAGACCTTGGCACGCTACCACCACACTTGGTAACAGTACTCCTTTGAGACAACATGCAGGGGATGGTGGGAGGCATCTGAGATGCTCAGAGGAAGTGGTAGTATAGCAATAAACCTGTCGGCAGGGTCCCGGCCAGTGCGGTGAACTCAGTGCTTCACTAGGACATAGGCCAGAAACCTTTCCAGCGTCCCCCTAGGCCAGCCTAGATGATGTCAGAAGTGATGTGAGTGGGGGGGAGATGAGTCTGAGGTGTGAGCCTGGCTCTGAGTGGCCTCTGAGATAAAGCCCACCCGACTCCCTGCAGTTCTAGCTGTCCAGCAGCCTCGACATCCACATTGCCAGCCCATCAATAGCTTCAGGGATAACATCAGCACAAGCCTGGACCCACTGATGCAACAGTCCTTGAGATTTTCAGCTTACTCGTTCATTCTATAACTCCCCTGGTGGAGTTAAAGATAGAACCTGATGATTGTTAGAAACAATTTCTCTCTTTTCTAGAAAAGTCGGCTGTAAAAGTGGCTCCCTCAGAGTTTGACTTGAGGAATAATTGGTGTGGGTGATCAGGAAGAACGGCTGAGGCTTTGCTTACAGAAACTATAAATTACAGGAAACTTGAAGCCTATTGGGAAATCTTGAAGGTACATAAGAATAGCGTTTAAAATTAGTTGCTGAGTCTAAAATCCAGCAGAGAATTGGAAATGTGGAAAGGAGATGATGTTACAGAGATAACAATGGGTTTGTAATTGCTTCATTTATTTAAAAAAAAAAAAAAGCTTGAAGGGTATTGAAATCAGTCAGTTACTGAGGTTTTAAATATTAATTTCAGCATGAATCTGAGTTGGGAATAAAACCAAGCAGTTTACCTATGTTTCTTCTGTAGAGAGACCCTCAGCTGCCCAGCCAATGCCTGCCCTGCTGTTCGTCGGCTACTGGTTTATTCTACCTGGGAACATTTAATATACTTATTATGCAACTCATGCTACTAAGGTGTTAATGTATAGTTCTCAGCAGGCCTTCACATACATTGACCCACTTTATTTCATTTGCATTTAATTCTCTGAGCTGGGTGAGGCAGACATTAGTTTACCCCTTTCACTCACGGGTAGAGGAATTGCTATCAAGAACTTGGGCAACAGTTTAGCTGGGTGTGGTTGCTAATATCTGTAATCCCAGAGGTAGGAGGATCTCTGTAAATTGGGAGTCAGCCTGGTCTATATAGTGAGATCCTGTGTGTGTGTGTGTGTGAGAGAGAGAGAGAGAGTGTGTATGTGTGTGTGAGTGTGTGAGAGTGTGTGTGTGTGTGTGTGAGAGAGAGAGAGAGAGAGTGTGTGTGTATGTGTGAGAGAGTGTGTGTGTGTGTGAGTGTGTGTGTGTGAGAGAGAGAGTGTGTATGTGTGAGAGAGTGGGTGTGAGTGTGTGAGAGTGTGTGTGTGTGTGTGTGTGTGTGTGCACACGCCCGCGTGTGCACCAAACTAAATAGAACTTGCATCTTGCCTAATACCATGAAAAGACTCGCAGTATTACTGACTCAGCAATACAATTAGTTGTCCGCGTACTTAGCTCTTATATAAGCATTCACCACAATTCATTGAGTCACTTGTCTAGGTAGGTGCTCCATTTTGCTGCCCTTTGGGTACAGGGACAAGTCATGGTTTCCATCCTCAGAGAGTTGGATCTGGTAGGAAGGAGAGAAGAGACTCGATGATAGGAATGTTTAGTAATCATTTTGTTGCTCACTCTTAAGTGGCTTTACGTATTGCAAATTTTGAAGAGTTCAATGTAAGGTTTTGGATTCACAGGTTTATTTTATATATGCCTCTGTTGTTTCCATAAATGAATAATAATGGCCCCTAGAGAGGTATTTCTGTACCATTGCCTTGAGGGTAATCTTATGACTTATTGTATGTTAAAGTCATCATACTGAATCTACCCTTCTAAAAGTCTGATTAAATTTAAATGGCACAGCCTGGTCTACAAAGTGAGTTCCAGGATAGCCAGGGCTATACAGAGAAACCCTGTCTCGAAAAACAAAAAAAACAAAAAATAAGAAAAAGAGAAAAAAAAAAGACTTATAAATGGCATTCACAACCTGCTTAAAGAATTTATAAATTAAAGAGGTCTTGGGGTTTGTGTCTTCTAAACAACTTTTATACGGTTAACGAGAAGAAAATTGGCAGCAATGGCCGTGAAGTTGGGTATGTTTGAAATATATAGTGATGTTCTAGAAGACCAGTGGTAGGTATATAATTTGAGAAAACAAATCATTAATTTGGGCAGGAACTCAGCATTTAAGTCAGTTTAATTATACCTAAGGGTAAGGAAAGGGTTCTAAAATTACTTAACTATTATTTGTCTGGAATAGCGTTAGGGTAGATAGAAGAATGGAATTTTGGCCTTAACCTCGTATTTCCTGGCTTTTGACTGCATGTAGGATTTAACATCATATGGAGACTTAAGTTCTAATTTTAACTGTATTTTTAATGAATATATACATTTCTCTTATAGGAACGTGAATAGCGATCACTTAGCCACCCGAATAATAATTTTACCCAATGCTGAAGTTGATATGATTAAAGGGAAGTATGGATACTGGTGATTAGTAGAACTCGTTTGCATCTTCACTCAAGCTTGAGAGCCGTAGGACTAGGCTAAGGACATTGCAATTGTTACTTGTCTTGCTTCCTATTTTTATTTATTTTTATTTTTATTCTTTGACCATTTTTTTTTTATAGTTCAGACTCTATTCCCCTCCCAGTCCACCCTCCGACTGTTCCTCCTTCTCCTAGCTCCCCCCTCAAGAGGAGGTCACCATCATACCTCCACCCCACCAGACCTCCCCACTTCCTGGGGTCCCAAGTCTCTCCAGGGTTAGGTGCATCTTCTCTGACTGAGTCCCGGTTTTTAAACCAATAGTTTGTAATTCAGAAAGCTTACCCTGTTCAGAACACTTAAGCATCTTACTGTAGACAAATTCCTCTAGCTAGGGTTCAATCATTAAGACACTACAAGCACAAAGCTTTCCTGTTGCCTACAGTCCTTTTGGGAAGGACAAATATAAATCCTAAATAAATAAGCAAGTGGGTAGCGCTTTCCCACTGGGGCCCCAGTCCACTTTTTCTAAATTTGTTTAGTTTCCTGCTTGCTTCTGAGGGCTTCTTTTGCCTCTTTTAATTTTGTTTTTCTTTCCTCTTTCACATGGAAATTAAGTATGTTTTCTATTGATTGGAAACACGATGTTTTATAAATACACTTATTTATCCTGCCTGTATTTTTAGGGCTGTTTTCAATCCGATGCCTTTAGAAAGGCTTAATGAATAGACAGGGGAAACATGGAAATGAAGTCTTCATGGTTTTCTTTTTTGACAGAAATTCTTTGATAACAGCGTTGCCAACAGAGAAGGCATTTAATAAAGGTAAACACCCAGGAAGGATTTTTAAAAAATGTATTATTAGCATGGCTGAGAAATTTACTTTCATATCCCTTGCTTGTGACCAGTTCAATTGATGATGTGAACCCAGTGGCAAATTTGAATTGGTCCGTGACGACTTTGCAAATTCCTTAGAAGCTATCAGTGGAAGAGAGTGGGCTCCTTTGTTGCATCTTGTTTGATGAATGCAGTCTTAGAGGCTTTACAGTTTCCTTTCCAAATAGTTCCTTCCATGTCCTTAGAGTTGGGTGTGTGCTTGCAGATGGCTGTTGTGTCGTGTTCTTCACACAGAGAGATGTTATACATATGGATTGCTGTCCCTTGAACCTGACAAACAGCCTGGGAAATTGTCCATTGCCTTCACACGTCCACACCTCAACAGTGCAATTATGCTGGTGGCTATCTTTGAATTTCTTACTCTAGGAACTCGGGGGGGGGAACCCCAAGTGTTTTCTTCAAATATATTATTCGTTAGCTCGTGGAAGGTAAGTCTTGGACAACGCGTGTAGACATCCAGAATAAGCAGGAGACTTAGAGCAGTGTAGAGTCAGAATTGAAGCTTCCTAAACCCTAAGTCATGCCACTAAATATCACCCTTCCTTTCCCACCACACCCTAGGTGCCCCCATCAAATGTGCACTCTTGAACACTGTGCATGACCAAATAGTGCTTTCCAAATGTCAATCAAGGGCGAGAGAGTTCATCAAAGATAGGCTATTACCAGGCCAGACTGAGAGGAGGAACGGCACATAGAAGCCCATGACTGTTTTAATATTAGGTGACCCCAGAAATGGATGGTAGGGTCTGACTGCTAGACATGGACTTGCTAAAATCTCTGGGCTACCACTGACTCCTCTGAGGGAATCCTAAATCATTAATTCACCAATATTGCTCATGATGTACCCATCTGGTGCCAAACTTTAATGATGGTTGAGAAATCACACCCCTGAATAGAAGCAGGGAGAGGCATAGTGAACAGGGGTTGAAATGGTGGGTTGTTTGTGTGGCATTCCTCGGAGCCTAGAAGAATAAGCATTGGAGAGTCCTATTGACGTGAGTTTTAATCCCTGTTTACACATTTGCTAGGTCTGTGGTGAAGTTCCTGAACTGGCACCTTGGTTGATGTGAGGGATGAAGTGGATATTAGATAGAAGGCCCCTTGGCACAGTGCTAGAGGTGATGTTGATCTTTTAAAACCACTTCTCCAGGGCTGTAAAAAGGAATAAAAATGTGGCGTTTGTGTAGAACTTGCCGGCAAGCCAACTGGTTTCAAGCTACATGCTAATCCCTTGGGGGCATGGTGGAGTCCCATGGGAAACTGCTCACTGTGTCCTTTCTTCATTTTTTTTTTTAAAAAAAGATCTTTCATAAGATTTCACCCACAGAAGTGCCTCCAAACCTCCCTTCCCAGCCCGCTCCCACCCCAGCACCAACTGCAGGTTCCTCGTGACTTTGAGATTGGCTATTTAGAAGCAGAGAAAGGATTGCCAGCGAAACCCACGAGATAGGGCTGAGCTCAATGGAAAGGCACTTGCCTATCATGTGCAAGGTCCTGGCTTCTGCCCCAGGACTGCACTAAAGGCATTGTGAGTGCATTTCTGTCTTTACAAATGAAGAATCTACCCTTCTTTGGCATTACAAATCACCAAGCAAGCTCCTACGTACACAGACCAGCTAAAACCATTATCCAGGGATTCCCAATGGAGACACATCACGTCCTAGTGTCCAAGATGTAGTTTCTAAAGCCAGACTGCTGGGATACATATCCAGCCCAGCACTTGGAGTTTCCAAAAATGGCCTCCGATTGCCCTGCCTCCTGGTTTCCCAGTGTCCCCCAGCAGTGAGCTGAAGAGACTTGTAGGAGTGGCCTAGGGCAGAAGACATTTTGTCTTTTGTCTAAGTTCTTTGTCTTTTCTTCCTTTTTACCCTTCCCTCTTCTTTCCCCTTCCTTTCCTTCCTCCCTTCCTTATCCTTACTTTTTTGTTGTTGTTGTTCTCTATGCTGGGCATCAAACCAAGAGTCACTGACTACACCCCCAGCCCCTCCTTGGTTTTTAAAAATATACATTCTAGAGCCCAGGGCATAGTAGCGTATGCCTATGGTCTCAGCACTAAGGAGGCTGGGGCAGTAGGATGGTAAAATTGAGGGTAACCTAGGCTATATAGTGAATTTGGGGTCAACCTGAGCTACCTAAGAAGACCCTCTCTCTCTCTCTCTCAAAACAACAACAACAAAAAAGATTCCAAGTGCATTTTGGATCTGAGGAGATGGTTTATTCAGTAAAGCATTGACCTGAAAGCAAGAGAACCTGAGTGCAGATATTCATCATTCAAGTTAAAACAAAAATCCTAGGTGTAATCCTGTTTAATCCCATCACAGGGTGGGTAGAGACAGGAGGCCCCTTGGAGCTCCCTAGCCAATCAGCCTAGCCTACTCAATGAGTTCCAGGTTCAATGAGAGATTAAGGAAGATACTTGAATGTTGCCCTGACTTCCATACTAGTATATATATATATATATATATATATATATATATATATATATGCCACTCGCACACGCATGCATATGCACCCCAGGCAACCTAAGATACTTTGTAAGGACCATCATTCTGTGAGGATGTTCACAGCGCGATGGTCAGACAGCACCCCCAGCAGTGGTCTTCAAAGCTGGCTTCTCTGACCTATTATTGAATAAGTCATCTAGGAGGGCCAGGCCTTGAGCAGACTGTTTTCTGCCAGCTTACCATAATGAAGGAGAGAACTCAAGCAAGACCCATCTCTCTGAGGCCAGCGAGCCCACGGTATTACAACAGGAGAGAACAGATTGTTTTAAGCCACGAGGCTTTGAGGAATTCTGTTATGAGTCCTGATTCCCTAAACATTTCTGTCCCAGCTGTATGGTCTTGGTCTTGCTGGTTATCCTCTTTGTTCCTGGGTTTGCTTATCTGTACATGCGAATTGTATTATTCCCTCATAGAGCCATGTTAGGTGTTACATTGCATGGATAGCATTTAGTTCAGTGTCTGGGGGCCTAGAGAGATGGCCCAGCAGTTAAGAGCACTGGTTGCTCCTCCATGGGATCTTGGTTTCATTCCCAACACCTACCTGGTGGCTCACAACTGGCTGTAACTCCAGTGCAAGGGGGATCTGACACCCTCTGCTGGCCTCCACCAGCACCAGGCACACACATGACACACAAGACATACACAGACAAAACACTCAAACATATCAAACAAAAAGTTTAAAAAGCACAACGCCTAGTGCATAGTAAACAGTAAAGAAATTATTTTTTCCATGAACCATGTACTGGACATTTACTGTTAGTCAGGCCCTGTTGCATCCTGGGATATCATAGGGAAGGTCCCTGCATTGGTAGTGCCTGCCTAGAAGCACTGAGACATGTAGGAATCACGTGAGGACACGTGCTGTGAAGACAACGTACAGGACATGGAATGAGGATTGTGAACCCAGCTGAAATGGGGTCAATCTGGTGACAGCTAAGCTGAAACTTGGATGTCGCAGGGCATCTTTCCACTTACAGTCCTTAAGAAGCTTGTGAGGTGACCACTACTCCAAGTGCAGATCATTTAGTTTGTGGTGGTAACCTCTCTCTGAGTCTCTCTGCTCAGAGCAGCTACAGCAAGCCCTCAGGACATCTGTAAACCGACAGGCCTTGCCTGGGGTTAAGGTTACTGTCCCAGAGCATACTGGGAGAATCAGTTACAGCACCTGATCACACTCTGTCCTCTTGGTCTGTTTACTAATCTGTGTCCCCTGCCTGACTGAAAGAAGGAAAGAAACTTGAACAACAACCAGAAAGAAAGAAGGAAGGAAGGAAAGAAAGAAAGAAAGAAAGAAAGAAAGAAAGAAAGAAAGAAAGAAAGAAAGAAAGAAAGAAAGAAAGGAAAGAAGGGAGGGAGGGAAGAAGGAAGGAAGGGAGGGAGGGAGGAGCCTCAACCAATAAACTACATGTGCAAGTAGAAACTATGAAAAACCAGGACAACCTGTCTTCTCTGCAAGTTAAGAATCCCATCATGGGCTGGAGATGGCTCAGGGGTTAAGAGCACTGACTGCTTTTCCAGACTTCAATTCTCAGCAACCGCATGGTGGCTCACAACCATCTGTAATGGGATCCAATGTTCTCTCTTCTGATGTGTCTGAAGACAGCTACAGTGTACTCATATAAATAAAATAAATAAATCTTTAAAAAAAAAAAAAAAGAATCCCATTATAATGGTACCTACTAAAACCAACCTAGGAGAACTAAGAATGAATTCGAGAGTCTGGCCATAAGTAAGTTCAGACAACTCAAAGAAGACATGACTGTACTCTAAGGGGGCAAACCAGAGAGAAATGAAATGAAGTCAACCCGAGATGTGAACATAGAATTCAACCAAGAGATGGAGTTGCTGAAGAAAACCCGAAATGCAAGGATGCCAGAAAGGAGAAATTCGACAAGCCATTGAACATGCAGTAGAAAGCCTGACCAACAATAGGGCTCTTAAAAAGCAGGTGAACGTCTAGATGCTTACAACCTACCAAAGTTAAATCAAAGCTGTCCTAGAGTGTCACTGCTGTGAAGAGACACCATGACCATGGCAACTCTTATAAAATATTTAACTGGAGCTGCCTTACAGTACCAGAGGTTTAGTCCATTATCATCATGGAGGGAAGCATGGCAGCCTGTAGGCAGACATGGTGCTGGAGGGACCAAGAGTTGATCCAAAGGTAGCAGGGAGAGGCAGTGTACACACTTGTGTCCAACAAGGCCACACCTCCTAACAGTGCCACTCCCTATGGCTAAGCATTCAAACATGAGTCTATGGGAACCATACTTATTCAAACCGCTACAAAGGTGAAGTCAATGATCTAAACTGACCCATAGCAAGTGAGATAAGCTCAGTAATTAAAAAAAAAAAAATCTCAGCCAGGCAGTTATCCTTTAATCCTAGCACTTGGAAGGTGGAGGCAGGTGGATTTCTGAGTTGGAGCCAGCCTGGTCTACAGAGTGAGTTCCAGGACAGCTAGGGCTATACAGAGAAACCCTGTACAAGCCCAGGGCCAGATGGATTCTACCTAGGATAATACCGGACCAGCAAAGAACTAACACCAATAATCCCCAAGTCATTCCATAAAACAAAAAGGAAAGAACACATCTAAATTCTTTATATGAAGTCAGTATTACCCTGATACCAAAACCAAAAAAGATACCTCCTCCAATAGAGTATAGACCAATGTCCCTGATGAACATAGCCCCCCAACCACCAAAATCTCAGAGATGCAGGGATGATTACACATATGTAAATCAATAAATGTAATTTCCCACATGAACAGACTCAGGGACAAAAATCACATGATCATCTCATTAGATATAGAAAGGGGTCTTTGAATATGTCATGGTTTGAATATGCTTGCCTCAGGGAGTGGCACTATTTGGAGGTGTGGCATTGTTGGATAGGTGTGTCACTGTGGGTATGGGCTTAAGACCCTCATCCTAGCTGCCTGGAAGTCAGTCTTCCATTATCAACCTTCAGATGAAGATGTAGAACTCTCAGCTCCTCCTGCACCATGCCTGCCTGGATGCTGTCATGTCCCCACCTTGATGATACTGGACTGAACCTCTGAACCTGTAAGCCAGCCCCAATTAAATGTTGCCTTCAATAAGACTTGCATTGGTCATGGTATCTGCTCACAGCAGTAAAACTCTAGCTAAGACAAAATATAACATCCTTTTATAATAAGAGTCCTACAGGATCTAAGAATACCTAAACATAATGAGAACAACATGCAGCAAGCCCACAGCCCACACCATTCTAAATGGAGAAAACCACAAAGCCTTTGTATTAAAAGTCAGGAGCAAGACAGGAATATCCACTCTCCCTCATCTTGTTCAATACAGTGCTTGAAGTCTTAACTAGAGGAGTAAGACAAGAGAAGGCGGTCAAGGGGATACAAAGAGGAAAGAAAGAGGTCATCACATCCTTATTGCAGGAGATATGATTCTATACATAAAAGAAAGCTTCTACAGTTGATAAATACGTTTAGTAAGGTAGCAGGATACAAAACTATTAAATTATATATATAGAGAGAGTTTATATATCTAGATATATATATCTTCAACATTTAATTATTATCCAACTGTCCTTATATATACCAATTCCTTCATTCATAATAACGCTAAGCACACCAAGAAAAAAAAATCAGAGAAGCAATCCCACCCACCAGCCTCAAAAGAATCTTAGAATAAAAACCTAACAAAGGAAGTGAAAGATCCGAACAAGCAAATCTTTAGGACTCTGAAGAAAAAAATAGGAGAAGATACCAGAATGTGGAAAGATCTTCCATGCTCTTGGGATAGAAGAATGAATATTGTGAAAAAGGCCATCTTACGAAAAGCAACCTACAAATTGAGTGTAACCACTCTCAAAATCTGAGTGCAATTTTTTTTTATAGAAATTGAAAAAAAATCCAAAAATTCACAGGAAAACACACAAAAAACCAGAATAATTAAAATCATCCAGAACAATAAAAACACTACTGGAGATATCACCATGCCTGATTTTAAGTTACACTATAGTAATAAAACCAGCATGGTACTGATATAAAAACAGACGTTGATCAAGGAATAGAATTGAGGACCTACAGTTACACCTTTCCATAGCCCTCTGAATCCACAAAAAGACAAAAAAATAACAACAGCAATGAAAAAACAAACAAACAAACAAACAAGAAAAAACCACACTGGAGAAATGACAATATCTTCAACAAACGGTGCTGGTCACACTGGATAGTGTGGAGGAATGAAACTAGATCCTTGTCTCTCACCCTGCACACATGACTCAACACCAAATGCATCAAAGATTTCAACAAAAGACCTTACCTAAGACCCTATATCTGATAGAGGAGAAAAAAGGGAAGTTAACTTATAGGCATAGGAAAGGAATTTTTGGACAGGACCCTGGTAGCACAGGCCTTAAGACAAGTAGGTGCTCATGAAATTAAAAAGCTCTCATACTATGAAGGAAACAGACTAGATGTCTATCAGCTGATGAGTGGATAATGAAAATGTGATGACACATATATAATAAAATATTATTCAGCCATAAATAAGATATTATATTTAACACATATACTATATAATGACATGCATATTTATGTTTCAAAACAACAATTTAAATGGGTGGTGGAGGATGGCTCCTCTGAAATGTGTATTTTACTAACTAGATGCTATTATTTTCTAACCAAATTGATACATCAAACTAGTCATTCCAGTGTCTCTCCATGGTTTTAAACAGAGCAGTATGACATAAAGTGACTTTTTTTTTTTTTTTTTTTGGACAAGGTCTCCTATAGCCTAGGCTGGTCTCAAATTTAAGTAGCCAAGTGTGACTTTGAATGAAGTTATGATCCTTCTGCCTCCACCTCCCCAGTGCTGGGATTACAGGCATGGACCGCCACTCCTGGTATTATGCAGTGCTAGGGGTTAGAGCCAAAAGCTTTGGGCACTGTGCTCCAAATGAGGTGCATCCTCAGCTTGTGACTCGTGTTTTCAAAAGATCTCCTGGATGCTCTGTGGAGAAATAGACTGTGGTGCCTAGGAGGGGAGGCTGCTAGGAAACTTGCTGTAACTGAGGTGAGACCATGGTAGCTTGGGCCTGCATGGTAGCCAGGAAGGTGACAGTGAAGGTCAGCGATACACACACACACACACACACACACACACACACACACACACACGTTTCTGAAATATTGCAATATATTTTTAAATATATACATTGTCAATCTGTAAATCTATAAAATCTATATCTAAATATATTACATATATTAGCTTCTGAATATACTGTAATATATTATTGAAATCTATACATTGTCTAAGTCTATAACTCCATGCAATCTATAAATCTATGTCCAAATACTATGTATATATACTATATATATATACTATATATATTATATATAATATATATATACACACACTATATATATATAGAGAGATGTAGTATACTATATATACCTATATATATATATGTGTGTGTGTGTGTGTATATATATATATATATATATATATATATATATATATATAGGCTCTAAATATATTATAAAGTAGAGTCAAAATTATTGGTGGGTAAGGTGTAAGGTTGAAAAGAATAAAAGAGGAGTCAGAGAGCCTTCCAAGCTAGGGCTGAGCAGACTGAAGGGTGGCAGCGCCATCATCTATGGTCAGAGCAGCCTTGAGAGCAGAGGCCAAGGACTTCACTTTCAACCTTCACGACAGCTGGTGTGCACCGGACAGCAAGTGAGGGTGTCGCCCTCAGAACGCCACTGCAAACCCTCCAGCAGTGGAGGGGGCAGGGACACCTAGCAAGCTGCTGCTTATCCTGAATCAGTGCTTTGGGGAGTCACAAAACTTAGCAACTTGATCAAGGGCAGCGGTGAGTGAACACTTGTCTGTGTGAAGTAGCCGTGCAGGAGTTGCTGGCTGCGGGCCACTGTGTACCTGTGTGCTGCCAGAGAGAACTGTGTCAGTTCTGGAAATGAAGAATGAGATCTTGTGACAATGTTAATATACACAGTTGTTTCTTCTGTTTCAAGTGTCCTGCACTGGTGTGTCATAGCTGGAACCACCCACACCCATCCTACGTGGTCTTTGGAGTCACAATGTCACTATTTTACATTGAAAATAAGATGCTAGCCAGGTCTGGTGATACACACCTATAAGCCAAGCATTCAGGCAGCTGAGGCCAGAAGATTGCTACAAATTTGAGGGCAGCCTGGTGTACATGGTAAGTTCGGAGCCAGCCAGGGCGAGGTAGCAGAGACTTTGAAGATGAAAACAAAAAACGAAAGCTCTTGGTCTTTTTGAGGATGAACTGTGCTGCAAAGGCCTTGGTTAGATTTGCAACATTTCCTAAACCCTGATGTTTTCCTCACTTGCCAGAGAAATGAGTCAATTACACTATGGGGCATAGTTTCAAGCCCCACCCAAAAGTTGCAACAAAACATGAAAAACACTTTCTAGAGCTAAATGTTGCCAGGATTCTGTCCACTGCTGCAGCCCAAATTGAAGCAGCCAGCCTTCCGGACTGCAGGCGTGATATGCCCATCCGCTGAACATTTGCAGAGTGCTGGATTCTATAAGAAGGAGTGATTCCATTCCTTCTTGTTTGATTTAGTTCATCAGAACTATTGGAAGAAGACAGGAAGCTCATGTGGCACTCTTGGCCTCTTACTGTCTTGAACTGAGAACTTGCAGAGACAAAGAACAATGTCAAGGACAGTAACTTGAAGGCTAGCATGATGGCTCAAGAGAAGAGCATTGGCTGCTTTCCTGAAGGACCTGGGTTCGATTCCCCAGACCCACCTGCTAGCTCACAACCACCTATAATTCCAGTCCCAGGGAGACCTGGTGCTCTCTTTAGGTTTCTAAGGGCACCACACTATATCCATGGTGCACAGACATATATGCAACTAAAACAGTCACACATGTAAAAATAAAATTAATAAATAAGAATTTTTAATAAAGCCTTCTTTGAGGTCATTAGCAGAAGGACTGGCATACATTAGAATCATTCTCTTGCTCATGAGAACATAGTACCGTGTTCATTTGAAAACACCACGGATCAATTAATTTTAGCATTTGAAAGCAGATCTCATATTGATGGATTATTTGTGTTACGAAGATCCATCAAGTAGCCTTAGAAGCCAGAGAAGTTCATTGACACTGTTCTGGACAATGTTGTCCTAGAGAACAGAGAACCACTGTGTGTGTGTGTGTGTGTGTGTGTGTGTGTGTGTGTGTGTGTGTGTGTGTCTCGCTGCTGCTCCTTTCCCCACCTTCAAGGAGCTGAATTCATTCTTGAAGTATTCGAGTCCATGTCATTTCTTGTGTGGGTCTCCCTGCTCTTGTAGACCATTGCCCTGATACAGCCCACACAGGCAGTTGGAGCAGAGAAGCCCTGAGAGTACATACAGTGAATGACTACACTGGGCCTGCAGTCAGAAGGCAGATCAACTTTATTTAGGGTGATCGGAGGCTTATAAAGTCCTGGGGGACTGAGAGCAGGGGCATGCAGAATGGGCAAAGGTCACTGGCTGAGGGCTTGGGGTACCGAAATGCCTCAATAGCATAGGGAAGCACTCAGGAACCTCAGGTGCTGGATGAACAAGTTCTTACCAGGAGAAAGGAAATTGATCCCATAATCTAAGTAAGGCTACGCGGAATTCCTCTGGTAAAGGCATGTATGGGGCTGAAAACTCCCCAAGCAAGGTCAGAGAAGAAGCCGTGCTAATGAAGGGAGTCTCCCGTGTTGCACTGAGCCCAGAGGCTACTGGGCATGGTGGATTTTGACCTTAATTAGCAGAGTTTCTCCACTTTTTTTTTTTTTTTTTTTTTTTGGCTTTATATCCTGCTTCAGTTTGCTCAGGCCTCACAAGTACTTTCTGAACTGAAGTCAGGAGCCACCAGTCAGGGGGAGGATGTAGCTAAGTGTGTGTGTTCAACAGGAGGGAGGCTCTGGGTTCAGCCCCCAGCCCCCCACATGTATAAACTGCCACAGAATCCCACAAAAAAAAATCTACTTCAGCGCCCTTGAGGGAACTATCAAGTCAGTCACTAATAATCCTTTTGTGTGCTAGAGATGGAACTCTGGGCTTGAACATGTTTGGCAAGAGCTCTATCATAAAATTATAACCAGCTCATTGATATTTCTTTCTTTTCTTTTTTTTATTTAAAGATGATTTTTCTAAATGTATGTATACATATGTGTGCCTGGTGGGTGTATGTGCATCACATGTGTGTGTGCAGGTTCCTGCAGAGGCTAAAGGAGAGTTTTAAGCCCCCTGGGATAGAGTTATAGGTGCTTGTGAGTCACCTGGTTCAGGGTGTTGGAAATCAAACCAGGTCCTCTGCAGTTTAAAGTGTAAAGCACTGCCGGGCGGTGGCACACGCCTTTAATCCCAGCACTTAGGAGGCAAAGGCAGGCAGATTTCTGAGTTTGAGGCCAGCCTGGTCTACAAAGTGAGTTCCAGGACAGTCAGGGCTACACAAGAAACCCTGTCTTGAAAAAACCAAAAAAACCCACCACCAACAAAAAAAGTGTAAAGCACTGGCCCATTGCTCCATCCCCCACCCCTGATATTTCTAACTCAATTAAAAATAGAGTGATGATTATTTCAAATTAAGGATACAGCTGATAAAATTAGCAAAATATGATACACTGTGGCACCTAACAGACTACTGAATTTTCCTGAGTGATAGCCAGGTTATAAACTATGAGGTCATTTTAGGCAATTTTTCACACAGAAGCGTCTCAGTTTCAACCTTTTGTAAGCAGTAGGTTTCAAGTTGGTACCCAACTAATGGTTTTGCTGTGATAGAAATTTTATGTTTTTTAAAAATTATTTCTATTTTATGTAAATGTGTATTTGCCTACATGCATGTCAGTATACGACTGTGCAGTTCCCTAGGAGACCAGAAAGGATGTTGGATTCCCTGGAACCCAAGTTAAAGATGGTTGTGAGCCACCACGTGGCGGCTGAAATTGAACGCAGGTCCTCTGCAGAGCAGTCAGTGTTCTTAACTACTAAGCCATCTCTCCAGCCTCTGTAGTACTATATGTTTAGCCAGTCTTTATCTCCATTGAATGGCAAGCACTGTACTGAACTCACCTGACGGGTAGATAAACACAGGTTCATGCCACTGGTGCAGCACATGGGTTGGCTTTCTTCTCTATGACAAAACAACTTTGTAAAACCAAGTTCAAGAAGGAAAGAGTCACTTTGGTTCACGCCAAGTTGCAGAGGTTACAGCCAGTGGTCACGTGGGTGCTGTTTCTGGGCCTGTAGTGAGGCAGAACATCATGGTGGGAACTCAAAGTGAAGCTGGGTTGCCTGCTGACGGACAGGCAGGAAGAAGAGGGGAGGAGCAGAGAAGGAAAGGGGGCAGTGGAGAGGCACAGTGCCTCAGTAACCTGCTTCATCCAGCTCAGCCACAACTCTTAAAAAGTTTCTCCGACATGGTGACGCACATCTCTAGTGGAAAACCTCCAGGGTTGGCAGAATTAGTATTTTGAAAATGGCTATATTCCCAAACATCCGACATAACTATCAATTCGATGTCAATGCATAAGAAAATTCTAATGCTATCACAGACTAGAAAACAAACAAAGAAAGAAAACAAAACAACCCTCTAGCAATCCAGTTTGTTTCAAAGAGCAGAAACTCTGGCTTTCGATATAACTAAGTTGTCAGAAGGATTGACTGGCATGCAGAAGGCCTTGAGATGCATCTCCACCCCTCAGACCTACCCTGTGTTTTAATTCTTGCTTCAATCTTTTACTCTCTAGAAAGCTGTAAGACACCCTCCCCTCTCCCCCCCCCCGCCCCTCTCCTTTTCGAGACAGGGTTTCTCTGTGTAGTCCTGGCTGTCCTGGAACTCCTGCTGTTGACCAGGCTTTTCTCAAACTCAAGAGATCTTCCTGACTCTGTATCCCAAGTGCTGAGATCAAAGGTGTGAGCCACCACACCTGTTTGGTTTTGTTGTTGTTGTTGTTGTTTTCATTTTGTTTTGTTTTAATCTCTTTAAAAATCACAGCTGATGATCATGAATCAGTCCAGGTTTCTGGCCCATGTGGCAAAGCCAGCATTTTCATTAATGTGGCCAAAGGCCTCTGCTGAGGGCAGGTCGAGTGGAACCCCTGCCTGGCCTGACACTGTACCAGTTTTCAGTGTGCTGTGTCAAGAGAAAGCATGAACAGCCTCCATTTCCCTAGAAATATCCCGATGGGGCTATGGTTGGCTTAGAACAAAACAGAGTTACGGCTAGTTGAGAAATGGAAGGGAGACATGCTCAGGGCTGGGACACTCTCTCTGGAGATCTGAGCTCACTGTTGTTTTGGGTGGAGTGATCTCATTAAAGAAGCCTGCTAGGTGTGCCCTGCCAACTGGCATAGAGTGGATGTACAAACCCAGATTTCCTTGTGCCTCAGATGCCCATCTTATTTTTGGCTAAGTTTTAATTCTTTTCTTTCTAGCTAGATTTTTAAAAGTGCTCTGGGCTCGACAATTTAAAAAAAAAAAACAGATTAAAAATTTGAATAGATTTTCTGTTTGTTTTTTTCAAGATGGGTTTTCTCTGTGTAACAGCTTTGGCTGCCCTGGAACTCACTCGGTAGACCAGGCTGACCTTGAAATCACAGAGATCTACCTGCCTGTGCCTCCTGAGTGCTGGGATTAAAGGAGTGTGCCACCAAGCATGACTTGAATAGACTTTTAAAAAAACGAGTTAGTTTTTTATTTTAATTTTGTGTGTATGAATATTTTGCTTGCATGTATGCAAGTGGAATCTTTTGGAGGCCAGGAGAGGGTGTCAGATCCCCTGGAACTTGTAAGCCATCATGTGGATGCTTGGAAATCTAACCTGGGTCCTCTAGAAGAGCAGCAAGTGCTCCTAACCACTGAGCGATCTCTCCAGCCCTTTGAATAGACATGTTATCAAAAGGTAAATGAGTGGCCAGTACATGTATGAAGAGATGCATAGCATCATTAGCTCCTGGAGAAGATTAAATCTAAAATATAAAAAAATTAAAATTAAAAAAATATAATGAGTACAGAAGTCATATGCATGGTAATGTCAGTAGTCAAAAAGACAGAATATAGGGATGGGGCAGACGGTTCGGTCAGTAAAATGCTTCCCATTAGAGTGTGAGGGCCTGGTTTTAGTCTCTAGCACCCACATAAGTGTGGGACAAGCAGGGAAGGTAGAGACTGGAGGATTCCTAGGACTTGAAGCCAGTGGATCTCAATGAATCAGTGAGCTCCATGTTCAGTGAATGTCTCAAAAAATAAGATAGAAAGTAATTAAGGGAGAAACTAGACATGCACACATGTACACTTGCCACAGAGAGAGACAGACAGATAGACAGAGACACAGAGAGAGACACAGACAGAGACAAAGAGAGAGACGGGGCCAGAGTTTTAATTTTTTTCACGCTACTGATAGAGATATATAATGGTAAAAGCCACTTCAGAAAACAGTTTCTCGTAAAGTTAAACATTTACCTGCAATGACACCATGACACCGTAAGTGCAAGAAAAGTGAAAATGCGCATTCATAAGACTTGTGAAAAGCTGGCCATAAATACAGTATTAATAGCCCCGAAGTAGATGTATTTCAGATATCAAGCAACTGATGAATGGGCAATTAGTGCATCCATTCAATGAAACATTATTCAGTCGTGAAAGGAACTTGGTACTCACGGCTGTGGCAACACGGATGGATCTGAAGACACGGCTGTGGCCACACAAATGGATCTGAAGACACTAGGCTAAGTGAAAGAAGCCAGAGGCAAGGACCTCGCATCACATGATCCCACGTTCACAAAACATCCAGGGAAAGCAAGGATGTGGCTTCCTGGGGCTGAGGTGGGAACTCCGATTGACTGCAGTTGGCATTGGAATCTCTTTCAGGGATGTTGATAGAAATGTTGTGGAATGGGCTGGTAATTGTAGTTGTGAAACTGCATACATTTACCAGAAGTCATTGGAATGTGCACTCAAAGTGAGTGAGTTTATAGTTTGTAATCATACATTTATAAAAGGGGTGGAGTTTCAGATCGACAACACCCTGTTCCCCCAGCCAGCCCCTCAGGCAGCTGAGGGCTTTCCTCTTTCTAGGAATTAAAGCTAAACTTTACGGTGGAAGAACTAAAAACACAGACAGGACACCTAGAGAGGTGACAGACCCCTTGGGCACCTACACCAGCACCTACCATGATCTGTCCAGCCGTGTGCATCACACGCTCTGCACAGCGACAGCTCTGCACAGCGACAGTGCCGAGCCTCCTCTGGCTTCTGTCTCCACTGCGCCTCCTCTGGCTTCTGTCTCCACTGTTGTCTTCACGGCTTTTCCTAAAGGGTGATGTTGTCACGGAACATTTAATTAAACGTCACACAATCTGAGCAAAGTGATTCACTCTCTGCCTTCCCTCCTCCTCTGGGAATTCTGACATGTGTTTACATAGCTACTTTATCCACTTTTCTTCTGGTTTTACTTTCATTTACTTTTTAAAAAAAAAAAAAAGGCTTTTTGGGTGAGGCTGTCTAAATGGAAGATAATTTTGTCATTTTGAAGAGAATTTATAACGAAGTTTCTTCCTCACCTCCCAGGCCCCCTCCTCCTTCCTCACGCTTGGATTTTTTTAAAATGTTATTTATTTATTTATTATTTATTTTATTTTATGTACATTGATGTTCTGCTGGCTCTAGAACTGGAGTTACAGAAGTTCTGTGTAGGCGGTGACTCTGAAGTTTTGATCCAGAATCTGCATGCGAACACTGAAGGTCTTGTTCCCCAATTGGTTCTTGATCTATCAATAAAGATGTTATCAGCCAATGGCTGGGCAGAATAGGTGGGACTTCCAGGTTCCTGCAGGCGGGCTAAGAGACACCGGAGAGGAGAAAAGATTTGCTGTGCTTCAGAGGGAGAAAGCAGCACCAGCCATGAGAGATCTAGGACAGAATGGCCATTGGCTGCTTCTCTGACTGGGCCTAGGGTAGCAGGCAGGAGGTTAGAAACGCATCTAAGCTGAGGGCAGATTCAGAGGTACTGAGCTGGGGGAGAAAAGATGGACTCAATAGCTGAGGAAGGCTTAGAAGAGCCCGGCTACTGAGTTTAAGCATGTCAAAAACAGTCAAATGTATGTGTGTGTTTCATCCGAGGATCTGAGGGAACCTGGGCAGGGCTGCTAACATGTAGCATGTAGTTCCTACTACCCAGAGTTTAGGGGTAATAGGAACTACATGCTACAGTTCTGAGCTGCCATGTGTGTGCTGAGAATTTAATCCAGGTCCCTTGGAAGATTAGCCAGTGCTCTTAACCTCTGAGCCATCTCTCCAGCCCCTCTTGGATTTCTGAAACTGCGTCTCACTGTAAATGTAGCCCAGGCTTCTTTGAAGTCACAATCTTTCTGCCAAGGCTTTCTTAGTGCTGGGGCTACAGGTAAGGGTTGTTTTGTTTTGTTTTGTTTTGTTTCTTTTCTTGAGATGGGGATTCACTATGCCCTAGAACTCACGGTGTAGACTAGGTTGGTTTCAGACTGGCTTCTGTCCTTCTGCCTCTGCGTCCAAATGCTGGGATTATAAATGTGCTCAGCATATACTCTAAGCATCCTCGAGCTACTGGCAAGAGCTTAGTGGAGGAGAAAGAAGGACAGGCAAGGGCTCTGCATGGTCAGTCACTGTCGCTACACTGATCTAGCTGGTCTGTTTCTCGTCTGCTTCTTCAGGGTCTTGCTGGCTTCAGAAAGTCTATTGTCTGGGAGGTTGGTAATGGTAGTTCTTGTCACAAATCATTGCATGTAAGAATAATACTCTTGGAATTCAAGATAAGCTGAGGCAAAAATGACTCCCAGCAAGAGAGAGCAAAAATGACTCCCAGCAAGGGAGACCAAACCAGAGGTAGACAAGGCTAGGTAGGACCTTTGTGGCAGCCACCCTAATTGTGTTTGGATATTGTAACATATGCCTGTAACATCCTAAACTCAACATTTTCAGAGGTTGAAACTATCGTGCCCTCTGTCTCTCTGCATGCCTTCTAAGATGAAATAACAGAGCTCCTCTTCTCCCAACTGCTTTTCTATTTCTGGTGGTGCCCGTGGGGCTTGCTACCTCCAGGGTATCCTTGATGAAGTGTCTCTTACCTGATCTATTGCTACCTTAAATAAACTCAGCTTCCCCTATAATGACCACAGGGAACTCAAAATAACAATGATGTCATTCTTTCTTTCTTTTCATTTGTCATGTGCGTGTATACACCTACCAAATTGGTACAAACTGATGGCATTCAGTGTAGAAGAAAATAGGGAAAACAGGAATGAATACAATGTTCTTATGTTACCATTCTGTTAAAATGCCGGGGCTGAGGAGATGCCCCTGTGTGTAAAAACACTGTCTGTGTAAGCTTGGGGGTCTGAGTTTATATCCCCCAAACCCAATTAAAACCTGGAAACAGCAGTGCAGGTGTCTGTCATCGAAGCATGCTTATGAGAAATGAGGCAGGTGGGTTTCTGAGTTCGAGGCCAGCCTGGTCTACATAAGTGAGTTCCAGGACAGCCGGGGCTACACAGAGAAACCCTGTCTCGAAAAAAATAAATTAAATAAATAAATAAATAGATAAAAAAGATGTGTTAATGGAGAAATGAGGCATGGAGACAAGAGAAACTCCAGAAACTCGAGGGTTAGCCTGGATTACTCAGCAGCAAAGAGTCTATCTCAGACAGTGTAAGGATCAACACCCAAAGTTATCCTCTGTCCACCACAACACACACAGGGACCTGTACATGCTTATATTCTCTCTCTCTCTCTCTCTCTCTCTCTCTCTCTCTCTCTCTCTCTCTCTCTCACGCACACACACACACACACACACACACACACACACAAATAATGGTAAGATAATATAAATTATCCACAAATCTTGAGTTCATCAGTTTCTATGAATCTATTCCGTATTGTGTAATCTCCTATATAGTAGCAGACTGGATGTTCCGGAGGAGAAAATGGCAACCGTAGGCTACTGATGCCTGTATTGAGAGGATTTATTGATAGAGACCCAGCACACTATGCAAACCTCAAGAAATGCCATTACCAGGGCAAGGAAAACAACCTCTGAGGAATGTAACAACTTTAGCTCAGCCATGATGTTTGCATGAAGGTGGTAGTGCAGATCTTGAATATTGATTTAACTAGAAATTTAATGGAGAGGCGGGTGGAGGAATTACAGGAAGCGGACAAGGTAATGATTAAAAGAGGTCAGTCAAGACTGAGCCGTGCAGGCTGCTGTGTTACACAAGGAGGTGAGCAGCCCTGATCACCTGTGAGGGTCACAGCCCACCGGGGCTGGGGAGTTCAGTGTAGACTGGCACTTCTCAGTAAAGCCTGGAGTTCTATTGTAGACCGTGAGCAACGTTATTAATTTTTACAAAGAAATTAGATTTTCAAACAATTGAGTTCTCTCTTGAAGCAACTTTATGTAGCCACAAAAAAGCCATTTGACTCCTGGAAGAGGATACTGGCTGTGCGTTTGTATGTGCTGTCTTCACTGTTCAGTTACCTTGCTCTGACTCCTCGTAGCCAAAAGAAAGGGATTTTACTTCTTTTCTTTCTTTCAGTCCTAGTAAAACAGCACTATAGTTTTCTATTCAGAATCCACTGCAGATGTACTCAGTTAAATTCTGGATTACAGAGATAGTCTTGAAAATGACATTTCAGGTTTGTGCCCCTTTCTTTGGGCCATTGGGCAGAAGCAAGCTCTACTTTATAAAAGTTAAGGGGAGGGGTAGAGTACCCTATGATCATTCCAGAAGAAAGCAGCAGAGGCTGGGAGAGAATGGTCACGTACTGCTGCAGAATCTGCTCCTTGAAGCGCACGTGTAAGGCCAGGCATGGTCGCTGGAGCTTGTTGTCCAGTCAGCCTAGCCTAATCGGGAAGTCCCAGGTCATAGTGAGAGACTCTGTCTCAAAAACAAGTGGACAGCTCCTGAAGACCAGAGCCTGGGTGACCCCTGGCTTCCACATGCATGTGCGCCTGCATACACATGTGTGCCTGCATACAGAATATACATTTGTGCCTGCATATACATGTGCACCTGCATTCAGAACATACGTGTGTGCCTCCTGCATATACATGTGCACCTGCATTCAAAACATATGTGTGTGCCTCCTGCATAGACATGTGTGCCTGCATACAGAGTATATATGTGTGCCTGCTTACATTTGTACAACTGCATACAGAATATACATGTGCGCCTGCATATAGAATATATCTGTGTGCCTGCATGCATTTGTGCAACTGCATACAGAATATACATGTGCACCTGCATATACATCTGCCCCTGCATTCAGAACATACATGTGTGCCTGCATACAGAATGTCCGTGTGCACCTGCATACAGAACGTGCATGCGTGTGTGCCTGCATACAGGATATACATGTGTGTGCCTGCCTACAGGATATACATGTGTGCCTGCATACAGAATATACACATGTGCCTGCATACACATGTGCATCTGAATACAGAACATACATGTGGGCTTGCATACACATGTGCAACTGCATATACATGCACAATTGCATATACACACATTCCTGCGTACACATGTGCACCTGCATGTGCACCCACATGCACATGTACACTTATTTGGAAACACACACACAAAAAAAGCTTCAGGGCTTTGGGGACATATGACAAAGAGGACCCCACTGGTAAAAGACTCCTCTGGCTTTTATTTCTGCTGTGCTTAAAAATAGCTATAACATGGGCTAATTGTTTAATTTAGGGACACTTTCCCCTCCACAAATCTCCACCAATCATGTCTATCTTGTTCTGGATTAACTCATCTTGACAACTTCTGGAGACCTGAAAGAATGTTCTAAAATGACTTTTTGAAGATGTAGAGAAATCGGTTTTCTCTGGTGGTATGAAACCTTCTGCACTTGTCTATCAGGAAGCATAATAGAGAGAGAAGTTACCACCCCTGCTTTTAAAAATGCATAATCCTGTACACATGTATTGAGAGAGTGTTACCAAGGAGACGCTGTGGGACAGGCATATCCACCTAGTGGTAGGTGCCGCCTCTCATCTCAGTGAGGTCTGCCTGAAAGGTGTTGCCAGGCTCTGGGTTATGTGCATTCTTGAAGTTCAATTCTCTCTTCTCTCTTGGCTCTGATTGTGTGCTTCCCTGAAGTTTAATGAGCACCTGCCCATTTGGAAACTCAATAATCAAACAGCACAGAAAAGCTCCAAAACTATTCTCACCCGAGATTGAATTAAAAAGAATGAGAATAGGAAAGTTTCCTTCATCACTGACTCCACCTCACCCACCTTCTTGGCTGCCTGGGCCCCCGCTGCTGTGTTTCCATTGCACAGATAAATCTCAGAGGGAGAAAGTCTGGCTGTGTACTGTGAGGCTGAGAACATGCCAGAGACCACAGTGAGATGTGAGGTGACTGGTTGTCTGCCAAGGGGAGGGGAATAGTGGGCTCTGGAGGGGCAACTGGGACAATAATTCCACTGAGATACGGCAGAGGGTATGTGGGTGCCTAGAGAAGATGTGTTTGGTCCAACTTTGAAATTGGGGTGAGAGCCAAGGGTTGAAGAAGAAGAAGAAAGAATATATCCCAGGAAGAGAAAATGCATGTGAGGTAGAGAGAAGGAGGGGATCCATTTATTTTCTCAGGTCAAGAAATACTGATAGCTTCTGGATGCCTCTTCTCCTCTCTGCTCAGCCAGGTAAAGGAGTCACAGTATGGTGGCATTTAGAGACTAAATTTAGAACCATTGCTATAGTCTGTAGTGTGGATCTTGAATGCGCCCTAAAAAGGCAAGTATTGAAGCCCTGGTGCTCAGCCTGGGGTACCATTAGGCCACTGGTTCTCAGCCTGTGGGTCTTGACCCCCTTCAGGGGTGGAAGGACCCCTTTACAAGGGTTGCCTAAGACCATCAGAAAACACAGATATTTACATTGCAATTCATAAGAGTAGCAAAATTACATTTAGGAAGTAGCAGTGAAAACATTTTTATGGTTGGGGGGGTCATCGCAACATGAGGAACTGCATTAAAGGGTCACAGTGTTAGGATGTGTGGGTCCACTGCATTAGGGGATGGCAGCCTACTTGAAGGAAATGAGACCAGTGGCTATCGTTACAACAATGTGACACAAGCTAGAGTCGTTTGGGGGAAAAGGACCTTCAACTGGGAAAATGCCCCTACCAGATTGGCCTGTGGTGTGTTTTTTAATTAGTGATTGATGTGGGAAGGCCCAGCCCATTGTGGGTGGGGCCACCCCTGGTCCTAGAGTTTAGGAGAAAGCCAACTGAGCAGGCCAGAAAGAACACCCTTCCATAGCTTCTCGGTTCCTGTTTTGAGTTCCTGCCCTGGCTTCCCTTAATGACAGACTATAAGCTGTAAGGTGAAATAGACTTTTTTCCACAGCTTACTTTTGATCATGATACTTTATCCAAGCAATAGAAATTCTAACTAAAACGGGCATTCCTTTCCTTATCAGGGAAAGCGAGGTCTTGGCCCCTTCGTGTTTCTTTCTTTTGGAATCCATCTTTGTGCTACCACATGCTCCTCACAGTGATACGAGCCTTCATCACAGGCTAAGAAGCAACAGCATAACCCCTGGGAGAGCATTATCCCGAATAAACACTCTCTTCTCTCACAGTCCCATCATCTCGGGCATTCTGTCACTGTGGCGGGGAACTGGCTAGCACTAGGCGCCCCAGTTATTCTGCACTGTATCATTTTTGTGATGAATCCAAATTATGCACATCCTCTTGAAAATGAGTTGCCTTTAACTGATTACTGCTTGCCAAGTAAAATCTATATATCTGTCATCGGGCAAAGCTGTCTCTCTCCCTTAGCTATTTTCCGAAGCTGCTCTCTTTGGGAGGCACACCACGCTGTTTGTTTATAAAGAGCACGCAGACACCTAAAACAACAAGGATGGCAGCCGCGTGTGGTGGCGCGTGTGGTGGCGGTGTTGGGGAGAACAACTGGTGTATGCCACTCCCCGGGGCACTAACATAAAGTGCAAAGCTTCTCTAACAAGCAGCCCCCCCCCCCAAACTCCAGTGACCTCACACAGCACCAAGTCCTCCTCGATCACTGTGCAGCTGTGAGTGGCTTCTCCTGGGCAGCCGTCTTCAGGCACTAGCTCCTGCCCTGCATAACTATGTCATCTGCTACATACAACCTCCTGTTTCCTCTACTGAATCCTTTTCTTACATCTGAAACAGAACTCCAGGAGGATTGTGCAGAATATTTGATATGCCGCTCCTGCTGACATTCTACTGGCCCAGACCTCTTCCCGTGCCCTCAGGCTCCCTGCAAAGGAGTCTGGGAAATGTGGATGTTCCATGTGTCTGGAGAGAGGATATGTGCTTAAGAAGCCCCCCCCCCAACACACACACACACACTCCCCAACCCCAGTCTCTACCACAGCCGGGTTATGGGAAACACAGCAAGGTGCTCTGCCTCTGACCTGCTAAATGGCCTCAGATAGTCATTATATTAAAACCTCTGCGATGTCTTTTTCCTCTTGTTAAGCCTAATAATATTTGTTCTGTACCTTTAAGTGGGTTAACATTTTTATATAATTGTATGCATGAACAGTAGGAATTATAGCTTGATACTTTTTTAAAAATCATTTTAAAAATATTACCAGGATCTAGTCATTTGCCCAATAGGTATTTTTCCAAGAACCATGCTAGCTAGCTACAGATAAATTGGTGTCTCTATACCATGCTTGCTGGTGGTAAGGTGGGTGCCAAATAACCAGTGAAGAAGCAGTGTAGCTGTGTGAGGCATATATGTATATGCCCATATATGCATGTAAATGTTAGTATATGATGCCCAAAGGGCTCAGGGGGGCCTCTGTGAAGATGTAATCCTTGAGCTGAGACCTAAGATAAAGTGAATCATATCAGGAAGAAACATTGTCCAACCAGGAGGCCCTGAGCTGGGAGTCATCTTTGGGGTGTTCCTCACTCGGTACAGTGGCCTCATGGAGGATGAACTGTCTGAAAGGGAAGACCCATGAGACAGAGGCTGGGCCATGCAGCGTCTTGACTTCTCTGTACCTCAGTCTCCATCACCCTGGGTTACTGTGAGCAACAACTTCCTAGAGTCCCTGGGAATGGTTCTAAGAGAAAAGGTGTACACATTGTAGCCATGTATCTGACACCTGGAGTTCAGGTTTATTATGACTACAAATGCAGTGGGAAAGTTTTGGGGTGATTTCCAGTCGAGCAGAGTGACAAGGTCTCTATAGACTCCAGTGGATGGGTTCCCTCGCTCCTGGACATGAAAGGAGTTAAAATTTCAGGGAACAAAAGGAAATGTTCACAGTATTACATCATTTCTGTTCATTAAAATGTGTTTTATTTTCTAAACATGGACAAGATTTCCCTTAAAAATAGTATTGAGAGAGGATGGGGAAGGGGTGAGATCTAGTGTTTTAAAGAGAAAAAAAATAATGAAAGAAAAATAGAGAAAAGAAAAGAAAGAAAGAATGTCAAGACGTACACAGGCTATATACGCTCTTGTGAGCTTCTAATTCATCCCCATCTTGAAAGACAGCCAAATAATTACGCGTACTTTTAAGGTCAAATTCTCTGGACCTCATGCAGGATGCATGTGCAGGATACCAGTGGGCCATCTTTCTCCTCAAGCTTGATGGGAACGAATTGCTCTGGGCATTAGAGCACCAATGACCATGTCAGTTGTAAAAGACAGAAACCCTGGAGGGTGGAAACTCTGGCTTTAAAAAATTAAAAAGACAGCTAGGCTGCAGAGACACCATGTCCTAAGTGATGTCCTGGGGAATAGAACCGCTTTTGCAGTTGTGTCCTCCACAGAAAAACAGGCTGCAGATTTGCATTTTGCTCATCCTTCCTTGAAAATGCAAACCACCAACTTAGAATGCGCTTCCCCTGTTCCGCTGGCAGGGGCCTTGCCATCAAGTGACTTGGCAAGTGTGCCTGTGACAAAGAGGACGTCCCAGGGGCTTGTGGGTGAACTGAGGTCACTGCTGTGCCAGCTGGCAGTTGGCCCACACAGGACTCAGCTGTTGATTGGAAAAAGCAGGGACCTGGGATTGTCTCTCCTCCGGGCAGATAATGAATCCCCTAGCCGATATCAGCTCGCAAAACAACAGCTTCATCTAATTGGCACCAAAATAAACAAATAATTGTCAAGAGTGTGCATCTTACGTGAGCGTTGAGAGAGGATTTGGAATCAAAGACCTCTTAAAAAGCAATGTCTTGCTTTTGTGAGAACCCTTAACCATCAAACTGCACTTTCTATAAAATCTCTGGAGTTCCTGATACTTGGACCACAGATGAAGTATTTAGCAATTGGAATGTAATTAGGAGTGTGGGACTTATTCAATAGAGTCCTGGCCTAGTAAGCATAAGGCTGGGTTCAGTTCTCAGCATGGTATAAATCGCAGACTGGTGGCGGTGGCACTTAACTGTAGTCCCAGCATGTGGGACTTGGAGACAGAAGGATTCAAATTTCACAGCATCCAAAATTACATAGCAAGTTCCAAGCCAGCCTGCACTACCTGAGACCTGGTCTCAAAGTGGGGTGGGGTGGGGTGGAGGGACTAATGCCCTCTTGGGATTTTCTCACTACACTTTCTCCTGTGGGTTATGTATATGGTTTTGACACAAAAAAATTAAACGACATCAAAAATACATTATTTTATGGTAGTCGGAACGAAATGTGCCCTGGGGAAACCAGATTAGTGTCAGTGTATCTCTGGCCTTTAATTCCGAGGCCCTGAGTTAAGATGGATACAGAACCAGTCAGCACAGACTCCTGGGTAGATGTTCCCACCCTGAACTTTGTCTTGTCATGACTCCATTTTTACACAAGAAAATCCTGACAGCGAACACATGTGGTTGATAAGATAAAGGGGGTGATTCGAACTTTAGGACTGAAAATCCTGAAGGAAGAAAGGAAAAGTCAGGTGAGCTGGGACATTTCTCCTCCCCACTCACAGGACAGAGGAGGAATTGCATGGGGGAGTCATAGCGAGGAAGACCAGGGGAAAGATCGAGGAAGACCAGGGGAAAGATCGCCTTGCATAGTAATTGAGGAGTAATTGGCAAACACACTCTCCACCCGAGGAAAACAAATAAAAATGTTTTCTAAAACTTACTGATTTTAAGAAAAGACAAATCAAGCTGGCCTTTAATCCCAGCACTTGGGAGGCAGAGGCAGGCGGATTTCTGAGTTCGAGGCCAGCCTGGTCTACAGAGTGCGTTCCAGGACAGCCAGGACTACACAGAGAAACCCTGTCTCGAAAAAAACAAAAAACAAAACAAAACAAGAAAAGACGAATCAAGTACCCAATTAATTGTATATAGATTTTGGCCTCAACTGAACTTCCTGAAAATTAACTATACAATTGCCAAATAAGCTCTTAACTTTGAACTTCACAGAAGCCTATTGTATCGCGCGGTTTTCTTTTGCTTTATCTGGAAAAAAGAAAAAAGAAAAAGGTGTTTCAAAGTGTTCCTTCCAAACAACATGTCTAGGTAGCATGGCATTTTACAATATGTAAAAATGTATTAATAAAACGAGGCAGAATTGGTATTCTTTATAAACAACACTAGCTAGTGAGATTAGTCCAGTGTTTTGCAGCTTTGTTGAGATATATTCCTTGTTTGTTTGTTTGTTTGTTTTTCCAGACAGGGTTTCTCTGTGTAGCCCTGGCTGTCCTCCTGGAACTCACTATAGACCAGTCCGACCTCAAACTCAGAGGCTGTCCTGTCCCTGCCTCCCGAGTGCTGTGATTAAAGGCTTAAGGAATAAGGTCAGGGACCTTACAGAACTGTGGAACTTAGCAGAGGGTAAGGGTGATGCTTTTTCTTCAGAAGCATCCTGCTGGCCTAGTCCAGACCTGAGAAGGATTACCCTGGCTCACTTACTTATTTATGAGTGTGCTTTGCTGGGCTCCAACTCTGTACTTCACAGGAGCGAGGCAAGGACTCTGCCCCGAGGCGTGTCCCGGGCCTGCCGCTGGACCTAGCTCTGTTGTCTTTACTGCAGACAGGCTATAGATGTTGCTGCTTTTACACAGTTTACACAGTTTTAACTCTGCCTTTTTTTTTTTTCCTTTTTTTCCCTGACAGGTTCCTGAGGGCAAAGTGGTCGTCTTGAATTTTCGATTCATAGACCTGGAGAATGACAACCTGTGTCGCTATGACTTCGTGGATGTGTACAACGGCCACGCCAATGGCCAGCGCATCGGGCGCTTCTGTGGCACATTCCGACCTGGATCGCTCGTAGCCAGTGGCAACAAGATGACCGTACAAATGATTTCCGACGCCAACACCGCGGGAAGTGGCTTCATGGCCACGTTCACTGCCGCTGCGCCAGATGGAAAAGGTAGCCGTTTTCACACAGGGGCAGCGACCTAGTGACAACCAGGATCTGTAGTGTGTCGGGCACTGTTCTTGGCACTCTCTATGTGTTTCTGCCTTCTAAGCACAATAGCAGTTCTTAAAGAGCCAATGAATGTCAAGAGATCATTTTTAAAATTCAGCCCTTTTAAAAAAGGAAGTCTATATATTATTCTCATAAACGTCAATAGAAATGGATGGGGTAAAAAATACAAAGCTTCCGTGCGCCTTCACAGATGTAGCGTCCACTCTTGCACCTCATCCTCCAGAAAGGCGTGGCTTTCTCTCAGTGTTTCTCTTCACACGTTTACTTTTACAGCAGCTCTTTTAAAAACCTAGGTGAAATCCCGTACTATTTCAGAGTTCTCTCTTGTTACCTCACGCTCTATCTTGTCATGTCTTCATGTAGGGTCATAGGAGCGCTCCAGGAGAGCATTTGAAGGGGTGGCTGCCCCAGGTAGGATTCCTAAATCCCCTGCCTGCTACCTAAGGGGACTGCTCATCGGCCTGGGCGGTGGTGCAACGTGACTATGTTGAGAAGTCAAGAGACAGGATGAAGGGCTGACACTACAACCAGCGCACTGGGGCGGAAAGCCAAGCAAAACGCTACAGAAACCAAGGGTTCAAAACACACAGAAAAGCTACCCATGTCTTTAACTGCAGAACTACATCGTCGGGACAAGCCTGTTGACAAAAGGCCCAGAACAGGGATTAGTGCCTCTGGCCACTGCCAGGGAGACAGACTGAGTCGGAGTGTAGCTAAATGCCTACTAGGAGAAAAAAAATCATCTTTTCATAGGAATATAACAGAATCTGAAGTATAATGTAACTGATTTATAATGCATATTCATAGTGCAGTAGAAGTTGGTCAACAGAGTAACCCGTCGAAAGTCAGAGGTTGCAGTGAGCTGATAACGGCTTCATTTTTCAATTGGGATGCTTACTATATTTCTGCATTGGTGATTTCTCCATAGAGAAATAGACCATCAGGAGACATGTGGAACTATAAGGATGAGACAGACAGGCAGACAGGTTTCAGGAATGGCTTACAACAAATAGGAGGGGCAACTAGAGGTGTGGCAACAGAACGCTTGTTTAACATTTGCAAAGCCCTGGGTTCAATTTCCAGTATTGAGGGAGAGGGAGCTGTCTCAGGATTTAAAAGGCGAGAATGTAGAATAAATCAAAACAAGAAACTGAAAAATATGAAAAGAGAACAAGATGATTTTTCCCCCAGAGCTGAGGACTGAACTCAGGGCCTTGTGCTTGCTAGGCAAGCCCTCTACCACTGAGCTAAATCCCCAACTCCAAGATGATTTTTAAAACTAGAAAATCATCTAGCTGCACCTAGATTTAACATAGTGTATGAACTGATACAGCCAAGAAGATAGTGAATATTAAATAGGATACATTAAAAAAAGAATATAAAGATAACTAAAACTTAGTCCATTATAATTGAAAGTCAGGCAGATGAAGGACAAGAGCTAAGGGTTAGGCTTGGCTTCCTGTTGGAGAAGCAGCAGAGGGCACTGTCATGGCCTACTTCCGGTGCTGGTGGTGTCCTTCCGGTGCTGGAATGAGCATGCCCACATCCCCGACAGCCAGGCTTCCAACATGAAGCAAAGGCAGAACATTCACAAGGGCTATGAATATCTCAGGGACGTTTTTATATCTGTGCTAGCTACGAGAAATGCTGAAGGTAGCGTCTGATGCTCAGGGTGATGATGGTAGAGGCTGACCTGAAGGCAGTGAGGAATGCCCGCCCACTGGGCGGGGTTAGCATGGAAGAGCTAGGCTTGTCTTTTGACTTCTTTTCAGGGATGTTCATGACTAAAACATTACGGAAGACAGAATGTCTTATATTTGACAACAAAGGATGGCTGAATGCAAACTCAGAGCCCCGCCCCTGACACACCACACAAGAAATTATCCAGAATGAGCTCTGTATAGGTTATGAATTAAGTACATTGAGCATCCATTTAAATCATAAGGTCTGTGACTAACAGACAAAATATTTAAATAGAGTACCAAAACTATCCCCTCAAAGAAAGCTAGGTGGAAGAACCCATATAAAAAGGGAGGGTCAAATTGAAAAAAAAAAAATAGCAACAGCACACTAAACCGAAGACATCCATGAATCCATTAGATATGAAGAACTACACACCCAAATTAAAGAAAGTTATTATTGAGATAGATTAAAAGCAAGGCTTGGCCACGTTTGTCTACCAAAACCAGCTTGAAATAAAAGCCAAATACAGGGGCTGGAGAGATGGTTGCAGAGGACCCAGGTTCAGTTCCCAGCACACATGTAACAGCTAGTAGCTACATCTCCAGTTCTAGGGGATCCAGCGCCCTCTTCTGACCTTCTTGGGAACTGCATGCTCATAGTGCACAGAGACCCATACTGGCAAAACACCCATAGGTATAAAATAAAAGTACATAAATCTTAAAAACAAATAGACTGAGAGTAAAAAGATGGAAAAGACATGTGCCAGGTGAACATCATTAACCTTAAAGCGTGCTTATTAAGTTACACCAGTGCTGATATGAACAGGTAACCCACACCACTAGAGGAAATATTCGAAAGAGGTCTGCTAGTTTATACCCAGAATACATAAAAAATCACACCCAACAAAAGAATTTCAATAAATAAGAACTGTGTGAAGCACTTGTTTAGACACAGGTTCAGAGGATGCTGTGAATGCCGGTAAGTATCATTAATCATCAGAGAAATGCAAATTAAGGCAGACATGCAAATTAAGACAGGGAGGGGCTGAGAGATGGCTCATCAGTAAAGAACACTGGCTGATCTTCCAGAGGACCAGGAGCTGTTAAGTCTTGTCTCAAGTTAAGTTCCTCTGCCTTCCTCTGGCCTCTGTGAGCACAGCACACACATGGTACACAGATCATACATTTGGGCAAACACTGAATGTACACATAAACATATTTTACGCACATAGAATAAAAATAAAATCTCAAAAATAATTTTTTTTAAAGATTACAGTGAGAAGCCACTACATTCCCACTACATTGACAAAAAAAAAAAAAAAAATCTATAACATTGTGTGGTACCGAGAATGGGAAGGAGCCAATGCCTTCTGTACTTCTGGAGAAGTATAAAATGACAACAGACTCTTTGGTGTCTGGGGAAGTTGTGGTGGTGGGGATTGTTTAGTGAAGTTATCTGGCCCAGCTGGGATACTGTAAGAAAATGAAAAAAACATATCTGTTGGAGAAAGTATTTAATCTCAGTCTGGGGTTTCTACCCTGTCTTTGGTCATTCACTTCCCAGATAAAAGGCACACAGCTTTTATATTTATAATAAGCCTTAATCTGCACCAGGGCTGGGCACATATCTACCTTCTATGCTATTCTGTCTATTTCCCTGCCAATAGCCCCACAATATGATTTGCCATGTTCCGTCTGGGCTGCTTTTAACTCCAATCAGCCAGCCTTCCTGGCCATGATTTTATGATTCTTATCTTACCTCATGGTATCTTCTCTCCACCATCTTCTCCCTCCCTTGTGGTTCTTTTCAGACCTCAAGCTCAGGAACTCCATCTATCCAGTTCTGCCCAGCTATAAGCTATAGGCACCTTTATTCATTAATCTGGGGAGGCAGGGGGGCACAAGGTCACGTAGTATCTCTTGGGTCTATGTGCACACTCTCTAAATTCCTAAGGGTGACCAGGCCCTGGGGGCCAGTATTTCAAAGAAGATATAACACAAAAATAATCATAGCAGCCTCGCTATCAATAACTTACATTGAAGGAAACCTACCTGTGCCAGTTAATTTTCTGTCAGCTTGGCACAAGCTAAGGTCATCTGGAAAGAGGATGTCTTAATGGAGAAAATGCTTCCAACTCTAGGCAAGTCTGTGGGGAAGTTTTAAATTAAGGATTGATGTGGGAGGACCAAGCCCACTATGGGCGGCACCACTCCTGGGCCAGTGGTCCTAGGCTGCATAAGAACAGGCTGAGTAAACCACAGGGAGAAAGCCAGTCAGCAGTATTCTGCCATAACCTCTTCTTCAAGCTGCCTTAAGTTCCTGCCCTGACCTCCCTTTATGAACTGTGGTCAGAACATGCATGCAAGCAAAATAAAATCCTGAATTCCCCCCCACCCCCCAGATTGCTTTTGGTTATGATTTTTTTTTTTTTGCTTTTTTTTTTCCAAAGCAGACACACCATTTATTTTGGAAACACATGCCTTCCAGAATTTACATTTTCTACATTCTATATGCAAAAGTTATGTTTCTTTGCCAGACCCTTTAACCAGATAAGAAATGTGAACACCCAAGTTTTTCTCAGGATCCCAGAGCCAGCAGCTGCAAGAACAACTCTTTTTGTTGCTGTTGCTGTTGTTGTTATTGTTGCTTTGGTGTTTTGTTTTGGTTTTGAGACAGTGTCTCACTATGCAGCTCTGGCTGTCCAGGAATTCACTATGTAAACCAGGCTGGTCTTGAACTCACAAAGATCTGTCTGCCTCTACCTCCCAAATTCTGGGATTAAAAGTGTGCACTACCATGCCTGGCCAAAGGCAACTCTTGAATCCTGAAGGGCAGGTGTTTAATATCAACTGGCCCAAAGTTCCCTGATGCAGAGCCAACTTCTCTTCCAAGAACTGGCTGCTGAAGCTGCCTGGATCCCCTGGCAAAGGGAAACCCAGAGAATCCTTGCCAGGAGTGCCGGCCTCCTGGAACATTCTACACTAACCCCCTCTCCTTCCCCACACCCACACACCCACAGCCCTAGTGGTCACCAGCCCTAGCAGCCACACTAAAGTACTCTTGCAGCTTGAGCAGGGGTTGGAACCGATGAGAAATGGTGTTCTCGGCCTTTGGTATCTCTGTGTATTTGTTCATATCCATCAGGCGGAAAGCAGGGATCCCAGCCAAAGTCCCGGCAGCCTCGTGGTATCATAATCTGTTCCGAGGTCTGGCCTCTGCACAGGAGTACTGGCTGGCTTGGGTCCCCAGTGCTGAGAGCAGATGTGCAGAGCACATAGGCTGGTCAGGAGCTAGTGGAGACCTTTAGGCTTCAGCTTCTGCAGGAACCATCTTTCGTAGGGGTCAGAGAGTCCCCAAGTGCATTAAAGCCCAGACACATATTCTCCACCAGTACAGAGCCCTGCACCTAGCAAGCTGCCTCCAGACACATCTGTATGGAAATTTCACCTGGCTCTCCCTGGTTCTCAGGAAGGTCAATGTTTCTGGGCCACCAAAGAGCATGGAAACTTATCTCCTAGAATCTGAATAACCTCTTCCAGCTTCTTTGCATTTCCCATCACAAACACTTACCTTCTTCCCTACCAAAGGCGTGGCCACTGCAAGCCTGATTATAGTCCAGAATGCCCAAAAACCCTTTACCTGGTCATGATGTTTTATTATAACAATAAATTTCAAACTAGGACACAACCCAAAAGAAGCATCAGTAGAAGAATGGGCACACAAATTGTTGTGTGTGCAGACAGTAGAACACTACCCAGCAGTCTAAACTACAACCACCAAAGACAGCAGCAGAAGACAGAGGGTGCCCCCCCGCCACATGACCCAAGTTATACGCAGCTCCACGATAAAACTACGGAGAAAAGTTTTCAGAAAAGTGATATGATGGGTGTTCTGTGAGAGATGGATTCCATATCACCTCAGAAGTGTGGCTCACATGGGTACATTCATTTGTCAATCATGTAAAGTTAAGATTGATGAGTGAACCTTCCCAAACCTGTGACATTAAAATAATAAAACAATGAAGCAGGTGGAGGGGACTGAGTAACCGCAGAGAGAAAACAGATAACCAATGACAGCAGCTGACAATGGATGATGGGCGTGGCTGGCAATGGATGATGGGTACACAGGGGCCTCTATTCTATTCACTACATGTATGCTTTAAGTTTTCACTCATAGTTTAGAATTTATTCCAAACTCAAATTATATAGCATGTTTTCTTAAGTCTACATAATTGTTTTTAGACTTCTCCATGTTGAAAAAAACATTTTGTTCCTTTAGTCTCAGCTCAGTTATTTGTGAGTTCATTCTAAGTGAAATTAGATTTCTAACTTTATATCAACATAGATTTTTAAAACTATTTCCTCATATATGAAGTATATATCAGCACTTGCATCCAATGTCTAAATCAAAATGTGTTAAATGTTAATGGTATTGGGTTTTAGGTGTTGGGACTGGGGTAAATTTCCCTTATATGTTTTTCTGTATTGCTGGAAGTTAATAAACATGCTTTTGTGTGGGTATGAGTCTGAGTGTGCATGGTCATATATGTGCACATGTGTATGGAAGGCAGATGTCAACCTCAGATATGACCCCTCGGGAGCTCACCCCTTGATTTGAGATAGGCTCTCAGACTGGCACCTGGAGCTTTCTTGCTGTGCTAGACTGGCTAGCTGGTGTGCCCTAAGGATCTGTGTGCCTCCATTCCCCAGAGCAGAGATTACACACATACACACACACACACACACACACACACACACACACACACCACCATGCCTGGGGATCAAACTCAGGTCCTCACTGGCTACTGCCTCAGATTTATAAATATGCATTGTTTTTATGAATGGAGTAATCTCTAAAAATTATTACATATGTTACTAGACTATACATAATCTATACATAGTAACCCCCAGGTGATTGTACTACTGTGACCTATGTTAGGATATAAACGTGTGGTTTTCATATTTAATAACTTCAGGAGACCGGTATTGTGGAGGACGCCTTGAAAAACCTTCTGGTTCCTTTAAAACTCCCAACTGGCCAGACCGAGATTACCCCGTAGGAGTTACTTGTGTGTGGCACATCATAGCTCCGAAGAACCAGGTGAGGCCCCAGAAAATGTGATGAAAGTGAGTATGTGTGAATTGCCCATGCTGTGAGCCTCTGCTCTAGTGTGAATTTCCCAGAGTGTGATCCTCTGCCTCTGGTGTGAATTTCCCAGAGTGTGATCCTCTGCCTCTGGTGTGAATTGACCACAGTGTGAGCCTCTGTCGCCTCTGCCTCTGCCTCTGCCTCTGCCTCTGCCTCTGCCTCTGCCTCTGCCTCTGCCTCTGCCTCTGCCTCTGCCTCTGCCTCT